>NC_132803.1:27620000-27967500 GCF_048594095.1 Paramormyrops kingsleyae
CGGTACTTAAGGGCAGTGTACTTATTTACTGCAGTCTCACTGCAGAGGATGCTGGCAGCCCTGTTGCGGTACTTCTGGGCAGTTTACTTACTGCAGCCTCACTGCACAGTATGCTGGCAGCCCTGTCACAATACTTAAGGGCAGTGTACTTACTGCAGCCTCAATGCACAGTGCTGGCAGCCCTGTCACAATACTTAAAGGCAGTGTACTTACTGCAGCCTCACTACACAGCATGCTGGTAGCCCTGTCACAGTACTTAAGGGCAGTGTACTTACTGCAGCCTCAATGCACAGTGCTGGCAGCCCTGTCACAATACTTAAGGGCAGTGTACTTACTGCAGCCTCAATGCACAGTGCTGGCAGCCCTGTCACAATACTTAAAGGCAGTGTACTTACTGCAGCCTCACTACACAGCATGCTGGTAGCCCTGTCATAGTACTTAAGGGCAGTGTACTTACTGCAGCCTCACTACACAGCATGCTGGCAGCCCTGTCATAGTACTTAAGGGCAGTGTACTTACTGCAGCCTCACTACACAGTATGCTGGTAGCCCTGTCACAGTACTTAAGGGCAGTGTACTTACTGCAGCCTTACTACACAGCATGCTGGTAGCCCTGTCACAGTACTTAAGGGCAGTGTACTTACTGCAGCCTCACTACACAGCATGCTGGTAGCCCTGTCATAGTACTTAAGGGCAGTGTACTTACTGCAGCCTCACTACACAGCATGCTGGTAGCCCTGGGTGAATCTCAATATGCATACTTGACCGTACTTGTGTTGTTCTGTACCTGTTTTACATCACATTCCATAGCCGAATACCAGTCCCAAAACTAAGAACACAAGTACAGAGGACAGTAAAAATCCTCAGATGTTGGTCTTGCTTCTCCACAAACATCAAGGATACATCGGTTGCATCCTAGCCGAACAAGACCAATCTGATGATTCACTGCACCTCAAGTTCGTTCTTGGAACACATTAATTTTAAGGTTTCCAGGCAAGTGGAGGTTACTGGGAATTCATTTTTTTTTTCTTCCTTCCTTTCTTTACTCCTTCCTTCCTTTTTTCTCTCTCTGCCTTCCCAAACATGGCGTAGCCATTTGTGTGGATGGGACATTCCATAAGTACGTCTTCACCCCAGATGGAAACTGCAACCGCGAGGCTTTCGACGTCTATCTGGATATTTGTGACGACGACGATTTCTGAGTGTGGAGATGGAGAATCATGTGAAGGAATCTGTTGATTAGGGCTAAGGATGGAAATGTGAAGCAGCAGTTTAAAAAAAAAATTAACGACTGAAGGGAAAGTGTGCGATTGTATACGAGAATGATATGGGTGAATGAGGGTGCTTTTAAGTCATAGTTTGTATGTAATCATATTTAAACAAATGTCCTCTGTAAAGAATAAAGAATGTTTTATAAGTATCAGCTGGCTCCTTGTCATTCGTTGTAGTTGTATGTGTTGTATGTGTATGTGTACATGAACGGTGTGTGCATAGTAACCATAATTTGTTATTAAAGTGAAAATGAAACTTAAGAAATTCAGTTTTTGTGGTACAGGAAAAATGGAGCAGTAATTAAAAATTAAAGTGACAACTGCCCATAGTATTGCTTTTCCAGAATCACCAAATCGGCGATATGCGTTTTGCTTTTTACTGCTGGATGGATGTTTTTTGGGAAATAATGGGCAGGGCATGTCGATAGTAACGTCAACCCCGCGTGACCGAGCGGCCATGTTGGAGCCGAAAGCACAACAGCCGCGGCGCTTTCACTTGCTCATACGTCTCCCATTTATAATATTGATCGTCCCCCTAATATCTAATCCGAGGGGCACTACCTTCTTTTGTTTCAGCGACGGGCCGAGGTGCAGGTAGCGGAAGCGGTTTGCTGAGATAGTGTCGGTAAGTTTTGTTTTTGCTGTTTATTTACTGCTTGTGATGGCAAGCTACCAGCCAAACTGTCACCAGTACATTTACCTTGGTATAGCTAACTCTGGCAGTCGAGCAGCCCAGTTTATTTAGAATAATCAACAATAATTAAACTATCTGATTTCGATTTCTATAGTCCGTGTGCGTGATTTGCTCGATCCCAGGACCGAAAGAGGCTGATTTTGGCGATTTGCTGATGCAGAAGCTTCGCATTCTGCTATTGGCCTGATTTATGTAACTTTACGGATGTGTTGGCTTGTGCATATCCATAGAGAGCGACGCCTTTTTCTTTTATTTTCGGTTTGAGTGAGTTTCGCCGAGCAGGTGTGATCTTTTATGTTATCATATTATTCTTTGACTGTCAGTTGTCGTGCCATCATTCTAAAAGAAATTAAACGCTCACGTGTGTAAATACATAACCAGTGTCTCTCCTCCTTCAGTTTAATTTGCCATGGCTTCGCGAAAGAAGGTGCTACTGAAGGTGATCATCCTGGGCGACTCCGGGTGAGCTCGAAGCCTCGAACCGGCCCGACCCGTGACTCCGCCTCATGTGACATCGGGTCACGTGACGAACCGACGCCTTACGTTTAACGTGTTGCATGTGTTCAGCTAGGGCTTGTTTCATACAGTCATAGGATGGTAGGGTGTTACCACTGAGAGACTCTGTGTGTGTCTGTCTCTATCTATCTATCTGTCTGTCTGTCTGTCTAGGGTAGGGAAGACGTCACTGATGAACCAGTATGTCAATAAGAAGTTCAGCAACCAGTACAAAGCAACGATTGGAGCCGATTTCCTTACCAAGGAGGTCATGGTAGATGACAGGCTGGTTACCATGCAGGTCTGTCTATCCGAATCTTTCTCCTCAACATCTTCTGGTTCATCCGCTTACATACCTATTCATTGTGGCCATTGATTACAGAGTGATTTTATTATCTTTAGCCTAACATACAAACATGATACACAGCATCTGGCAGTTTCTCAAAGCCAGATTTCTGTGGTTTACAATGGCAGCAGTATAGCGAAGTGGTTGAAAATCTGGTCTTACCCGAAGGTTTGTGGTTCGGATCCCTTACTTTGCTTTTCCTGAGTTAGACCACTTTGGATCAGAATGCATCTGTCATTGTATACACTACAGTATCACAGAGACACCCAAGTCAATTAATAATCGTGCTTAGCCTATAAAGAAAAAAGTAAACTCTTAACAAAAGATTATTTGCATGAAAAAATACTAATATGATGAGCTGGCATCCCATCCATGGTGTTTCTTGTCTATAGCTCCTATGTCTAGGGTCCAGGCTGTCCATAAAACCATTCTGGATAAGCAGTTATGAGAGACAAATGGATGAACGAAATATATAATTTTATTGTTTCTTTGTTTTTTGTGTTTCGAAATACGTTGTACAGAATGACCTTTATAAGGCCATTAGGCTTTTGTAGCTCAGGATTTAACATTATTAGTACTGCTTGTGATTTGTATACATGTAGATTCTGTGTGTGTGAAGTGACACTCACGGCTGCCGGTCCTCTGCTTGTCACACAGATCTGGGACACGGCCGGCCAGGAGCGTTTCCAGTCTTTGGGCGTGGCTTTCTACCGTGGTGCCGACTGCTGCGTGCTGGTGTATGATGTCACGGCCCCGAGCACCTTCAAGACCTTGGATAGCTGGAGGGATGAGTTTCTGATCCAGGCCAGCCCCCGCGACCCAGAGAACTTCCCATTCGTGGTGCTGGGTAACAAAATTGACCTGGACAATAGACAGGTGCGTGTAAGCATTCCCACAATGCCACCTTCCATCTAGGCTAGTCTGAAGTCACATCTTTTGCTTGCGGGCTAATAGTGTTGTTTGTTCCGTCCCACCCGTTGCACCTGTCCTGTTCCTGGCAACTGTGGCATAGGAATTTCTCTGTTATTCCCAACGCAGACAATGACACATGAGACTTGAAACTTGATAGCATTAGAAAACATTTTATGGCATAAAAATTCAAAAGAATGTCTGAGTTGAGGATTAGTTTGATATTACTAAAATTAATTAGAAACATGTACATTCCTCTGCAAAACTGTTAACAGCTGGTGTTTTTCTTGCCCTGATTTTTGTAGGGTTTTGTTTTAGTAGTATTAATTAAACAAGAAACACTAAAATCCATTACACAGTTAACCTGTGAAACGGTTAGCTCACCAGGCATTCCTTAGATGTAATTCAGCTGAGATAAAAATGAGAAAATACAACATAGAGGTATAGACTATTAATTTAAAATATGGATTGTTAGATGGATAGACTCCCCAAACTTGATTATACACTTTTCACTTACTGGAACAGAATTCCTTTCACACAGTTTAATTAGAAGTATTTGTCTCAAGAAATGTAGTTCCGGGTATAAGTGAAAGTAAATAAGGATGGTGAGCTATTTTTAGAAACGAGGATGTACATCGCAGTGAAGAGTTATGATATGTTTGCTGTGCTGTCATATTTGTGTATTGCATTGCTATATTATAGTATGTGTGACAATGAGAGCATCCTCCTGGCCCTCAGGTGACGACAAAACGGGCCCAGGCCTGGTGCCAGAGTAAAAGCAACATCCCGTACTTTGAGACGAGCGCCAAAGAGGCCATTAATGTGGACCAGGCATTCCAGACCATCGCTCGCAATGCCCTCAAGCAGGTAAAGACTCATGCATACGACGGCGGTGTACAGATGGAGCTTCTGCAGCCGACTGATCCTATTGTGCTCTTCCACTCATGTCTTGTTCAGGAGACCGAGGTGGAGACGTATGACTTCCCTGACCAGATCAAGCTGAGGGACGACAGGCAGGCCGGGTCTGACGACAGCTGCAGCTGCTGAAGGGGGGGGTGGGGGCTATAGAAATGTGGGGTGCTGACCATCCCACCCCCTCACACTGACTATTTCCCTCACCGACACAGTCGGCATTGAAATAAGTCGGCCTTTCCCTCTGGTTCTTAGACTTAATCTATACCTTCTTGTCCAAAACTCGGTGCAGAAGTCGTTGGACCAAATCCCACAAGCTATGTTTTTTATTTACAGTTACAGTAATGGTCTTGATATTATTACAGTGCCACTCAAGGTTTTTCCGCGGTGCTCCGTTTTGCGCGCTTGAGGGCTTTGCTAATCCTACTACGCGGTGTAACAGGCAGCAGCGGTATCTTCCGCCAGGTCTCGTCATCTCTGTCTTGTCCACGTTCACCTGTCTTCCTCATTTTTTTTTTTTTCAATGATTTTGGGGTTCTGGGCCTATGTTTCAGTAACCGCGGTGCACTTAGACACTGAATGCCATGCAGAATCACAGCACCAGATGTAGGATGAAGTCCTGGTCATTTCTGAACCAGGATGTAAACAAGGGGTGATGGAATGTGGGGGTGGTTATTCTGTTTTATTGTACATGAACTGATCGACATGCCTTTTTCATTTTCCATACTATTGAATTTTATACAATACTCTGTTAGGCACTAAAACATAGAGAAACGATACATACCCTTTGTCTGCTGGTATGATTATGACTTGATGGAGGGGCAGATAATGACAATGAGGACGCTGTGCTTTAAGGCATCTGCCAAATCCCGGTGCTGCTGGTTAGAAAGGACTAGGAACCCGAAACGGGTCAAACTGAGAAGAGGGACAATCTGCTAAGCTGCAGCAGGGAGAATCTCGCACATGCGCGTGCAAAATCAGTTCCTTGTATATTAACAGAATTTAAAACGTGTAAAATATGTATATGAAAATGTATATCAAATCCTTATTGATTTTATATATCCCTAATAATATAAACAAGTAGCTATATGTAACCTAGCTCTCCTGTCATATCAGTTGATACGATTTAATAATAATAAAAAAGATTCAATAAAATGTTAATTGATGACGCACATACTTCCTTTTTTAAACCCTCACTTCTGGGCGTTTACATATGTTTTGATTAAGACTGTTTTGCCTGTTTGCTTGTTGCATCTTTATCTTTAATTGTTAGAAAACTGGAGTAGCCTGCACGAACTTCAAGGTTATATTTGTACCATTTAAACGTTTTAATGTTAACTATACCCAGAGTCGACTCCGGGGGGCTCCCCTTCTCCCAGCATGGTAATATTTATTAAGTGTAAAATAATAGCAAATTAGAGGATTTAATAAACACGGGTGCTTTATTTTCACTTTTTGTGAGAAATAGAATACACAAATAAAGCAAATATGTCGTTTTAATGTGCTGTGTAATCGACCCAGAGTTGCCCGGTCCGCGGTTTTCCCGGCCATTTGGGCTGTTTTGAAAATACAGTTGGGGGTTTGGGGCTGCGGACTGTAAGGGGGAAAAATATATCATTATGAATGCAAGTGGGTCCTATTGCTGAGTAATACTGAATCGCTAGGCACTGAAGGTCAGAGATAAACGCACGTGGAAAGCAGGACCGCCACATCAGCTGCAGACTATTTACAAGGTAATAAAACTGTTGTATACATGTAAATGTGTGTGCAAATTAACCTCGAATTGAAACTCCAGCCAGCTGACCAAAGTTGGCAAGCCTGGGAAAGGAGAGTACGTCCGTGTACATGACGTCATTCTGCATAACATTTGTATGTGATCAACATGCAAAATACTGGTTTATTTCTTTGAGATACAGTATACTGGGATTTCAAATACTGGGATGGGTTCCAGCTTTCGTTAGGCGTATTTTAAGCAGAGCTTGAGCTGGAGATTTTTGCTGGACCTGGCAACACTGAATCGGCCGCCCTCTGGGGGCCCCTCCCAGCCCGGGGGCCCAGGCCATCGCCTGCCCTGCCTTCCCCCTGGCAATACCACTCGGAAAATTTACTGGCAACATATTTAAGCGCACGCAGAATACGAATCCCGAGTCTCGCGTACCCTTTCTTTACAGCACCCCCCTCTACTCATTAAAGACATTTCCTTTCATCTAGCTAATCTGATCGTTTTCCTCAAGTCTAACTGCTATTTTTACATCCTTCCGTGTTTCCTGGTAGCGTGGCTTTTTCTGATTGGAATCAGCTTTAGAAGTCCGTTTGAGCCCGTTTTCCGGGTCAAAACTGCTTTGACCGAAGGCTGAAAGCCAAAATTTGTATTTAACTACCTATAAGAAAGCAGTAAAGGGGGTTGGATTCATAAGGCTTACGATTAGGCCCACTTGTATTCAAATAAGATAAGATAGATCTTTATTGTCACTATTACAAAAACAGTGAAAACAGCTATCCAGTGGAATTTTTTTCAATTAACAATATACTTGATTAAAATGAAATAAGTACTTGCCAGTTGCACTGAAAGGTTATTTAGCAAAGTCTGAAAAGCTAGCACAACTGGGACGGGTATTTTGGATGTTACAAATAGTATTTATTTTTTAAAATAACATGAATTAATTCATCATACAGAACACCGCCACACTATCCATTAATGTATTTCGTGACCCCTTCATCCAAAATATAAATATATGCAAAAAACACAGATGCAACCTCAAATATCGGACATGCCTAAAATAAATGAGAATGAATGTAATAATGGCGATTACGCATCGCACTTCACATATCTGCTGTAAACCATCTCGATAACGCTTGCATTTCCGTTCCCCATCGCTTTACTAGGGAGCGATAACTGTCATTAAACTCCCTTTTAGTAACCCAGTCTTTCGTTTCCAGGTGCAGAGTATCATAGAGGAACTGGCGGACCGAACTCCAGCATCGTTTCCAAAACCAGTGCTAAGTGATCTAGGAAGGACCCGACAGAGACACGGAGAATCCGAGCCTCGTCTGCGCTCCACTTTCTGATGCAAAAACAGAGAAACGTTAAAAGAGGTTAGACCGGATACAGCAGCTTTTAACTTCGGTACATTGAGTGGTAGGCAGAAATCTCTTACACGTTGAGAATGTTACCCGCGGTACACATCTCCTTGCTTATACCCCCTTTGCGAGGTTCGCTATCGGGGGCGAGTGACCCGAGGGCGATGCTGGCTTCCCGCTCCGACGGAAAGGGCACGTTCAGAAAACTGGACCGCTGTCAAGGAAAGACCGTCATCTTTCTAACTTAGTTGAGACAGAAAATACACACTCAAAGTTTCGCAGTAGAGTCTGCGCTTTTGTCTAGCAGAAAGTCCACACCTGTACACCAGATACGCAATCTTGTTACTTTTGTTAATCTTGTTATCTTGTTTTTTCCAATTTAATACAGAGTCATTGCACTGGATAAGGCAGACGGGATGTTTTAGAAAAGAGCAAAAGATACAAGTGAAGTCTGCCGGGCACGCTGTCCTGGGTGTCGCTGCACGCCGCCATGACTGCCGCACGCATACGGAAGCCTGCAGGTTCACGCCAGCACTTTCGATAAAACTCGCTCCTATTACGCAGTTCTACTGAAGTTTTTCTTGCATACCGGCTGTTGTTCAAGCATTTAATTAAACCCCTCTTTATATTGAACTACGTTTGTAGATTTAACTTTCTTACGTTTTATTTTTTATATTTTTACAATTTATCACAGTTTGTTCACTGACAATGCAGCAAATAACTTCTTTTTGTAAAAAAAAGGTTGACCCTTTACTAAAGTGAAGTTATAGCCTAGGAGTCTGCGGCAAACTGGCAACAGCTGCCTGACATGCACAAATGATGAGTAATGCCCCCCTCCCCCGGAACTGTGTTCTTGCCTTACTCTTGTACTGTACATATATACTTATCGCCAGTGCATTTTCTCCTGCCCTCAGCAGCTTGTGCTACTGCAGGGATTGAAATGCTTGCAGGTTTTTTCCGTTGTTCCGGGCAATTCGGTTTCCCCTGTCTATCAGGAAATAATGTTTCCCCTAATATTAAAGCAAAGAGGTATGTGAAATTTCTGAAAATCACTCAGGTACATTATTACATGTGAATACTGTATTGTATTAGTACCGAGGCCCAGAGTTGCTGTATACCTGTTTTAACAGGGGGGAACCAAATATCCTGGATGTCAGGAAATAATATTTCTCCTAATATTTAGGCAAATATGTATGTGAGATGTCTGAAAATCACTGAGGTACATTATTACATGTGAATACAGTAGATCGTCACGCATAATATAATCTTATAAGCAATACTATACCGTTTTCATCAAGAAATATGTCTATCCAGCGATTGAAAAACTTTCATTTATTATCTGTAAAAACAAAAAACATCGAAAAGGCATGTGATGTTTTAAAATATATGGCTTGTTTACCTCAAGAGCTTCGTAAAAAGACATGATAACAACAGCGAAACCGTGTACAAATCAGCGCGCGACAGGGGAAACATAGGGAAACTGAATAGCCCGGAACACCTGTTCCACAAGTCAATCCTGTGGCTAACGGGAAGGGTGGAACAGGGAGAGCTGTGCTGGATACCAATTCATATGTTGATGCTCGTAGATTGATACTAGTATTTCAAACTTACTTTCTTCATTGTTATTTCCAACTAATGGAATATTTCTGAAGTTAAGTTTTTTTTTTATCATGCAGATTTTGTCGGGGTGACATGGGGGCTCAGTGAGTTGCCCTAGCTTTTGCCTCTTCAGCTCTTTGTGTCGAATTTTCGTGTTCTTACAGTATGTTGTGCTGGTTTCCTCCAGTATTCCAAAGACATGCAAATAGGCTAGTTGGTGTTTCTAAATATAAAGTATGATTGTGTGTGTTTGTGTGTACGTGTGTGTGTGTGTGTGTGCGTGCCAGAGTGTACCTCCAGAACCTATCTGTTACCTTGACCAAGATTGTCAAGCACTTGGAACATTGATAGATTGCTGGGTTTATTTCTTAGCAATACACGTCTGGAGAGCCATGACACTGTGTATTGCTGCATTTTATTATACAATAAGTTAACCCAACAATTCACTGGTAATTTCAGACTGTACGCATAAATGCTGAAACCAGCCAGGAGTCATGTTCTGTTATAGATATGTTTTATGGCCTTATTGAAATCTGATCATTTATACATCGATCTCTAAACTGTTTATCCTGGACAGGGTTGCGGGAGAGTCGGGAGCCCATCGCAGACAAACAGAACGTAAAACTGGAGTAGGCTATATATGTGCCCTGTCTGGGAAAAGGTTTTTTTTCAACCAAATTACCATTTAAACTTTTGCTACACTGGTGAATGTTAAATGGGAAAAACCTTTTAAATTAAAAACATTTCTTAAGGGATAAAGAATTATTCAAGCTCTTACTGCAAGGAATGAAAACTGTTTAAAGGAAAACTCATAAAATGACCGGGTAAGTTGTATTTTCTGGATTTTTGCTGCCAACCAAGCATTTTGAGGTGAACTGCAGAGGTTTTACTTTACTTTTGCTTTCTGAACAAGCACTGCGTGACCTTTCATTTGTAATATATTTAGTTTTCCTGCTGGAAACTCCGAGCCGCGGCTCCATCACACCCCCGCTTGGACCGGCGTATCTGGGGGTTGGGTGTCTTCCTTCGCTGGAGAGAAGTTGTACAGCCCTCTCATTCACTCCCATTTCCACTTTACTAACACTATCCAGCCATGGTCAGGACAACTGAACCTAGTTATAGAGCTGAGAATGAAAAGAAACAAAATAAATGCTTTATTTAACGTTAAAAAGCAAACAGGTCTCTGTATAAAATTGCCCACCTGGTAATTAATATAACAGCTTAGTAGGCGATGTTTGATGTTGCGATCTATCTATTGGTTCGAAATGAAATTAGGCTACAAGAACACCATCTTTCATCATCTTTTTAATAGCTGAATTGAACACGTCGATTCCACTCATGAAATAACAGGCTGTAAGTTGTAATGCATTCCCTTTTTTGAGTCTTGTCACTGCAATGTCTCTTGGGGCTTTTTCAAAGCACTTCCATCCCGTTTTTGTCTCCGTAGTATTTATGGAGCGTTTCATTCTTGACTCATTAGCTCCCCCTGCTGGTTCGATGGTTTCGTTTTACTTTCTGCGCCTACAATGCGAACAAAGCGCTCGAGTTGATGTTGCATAGTGCAGGTCTTAGGCAAAGTTTACAGTGAAGGACCCCAAAGATCACGACTGCATTGCGCGGTCTGGGTTAAGTTGTGCCACTGATATAATCAGTTGATTTACCTTCACTTGGGTAAGGTTTCAGTGGGGGGGGAGTTAATGTATTGAATGCTCTGAATTTGTGCTTGGCAAAAGTAAACAGGAGGAGGCCACTCCCCTGTTCTGCAAAATTTGGGGACCCAAAGTCCAGATCTGATTTTTAACCTCAGTCTAGCCTCGCCATTGATATATCAGTTAACTAGTCATGATTTTAAAATTATGCACTCATTCATGTTTTTGTAGGCCTACTCAGCCATTGTGCGAATTACAGCAGGCGAGCTCGATGTCCAGCCCTGACCGCCACGCAGCTCATTAAGGAGTGTGCTAAGTGATCACCGTACCCAGGAGCCAAACATTAAATATGTCTGGATTTTTTTCAAGTGATGTCTTTCCATCGATGCCATGTCGTCTTGGAGTAAAGTTACTTACACTGAAGCTAAAGTAATACCTGTAAAACCCTTGTGTATGACAAGGGTGCAGACTTGGTGTCAACAGGTTTAGGGACCTTGTAACTAGAGATACATTTTGGGGGGGGGGTCCGGAGACTCTACCGTCAACTTTGGTAGATTTGGCAAACTGGGGAGGGGGGGGAACAAACCCGTCATTTTCCTACTTGGCTGTGTGCCTCGTAGGGACCAAATCAGCCCCAACCCCAACCCTAAACACACCAGATACTCCAACAGCATTGGTATGGACATGCACCTATTGTCCATACCCAAATATACGCTCTTGGCTGAGAACGAATGTCCAGTTTTTACATGAGACTTTTAAACCTCAACTCAACCACTAGAGGGCATAACAGAAAACTGTTTAATTTGGTAAAGCTTTGCCATAATGCATGAAAGTCTTTTGTTTCTTTGACTTTGGACAGCCAGTACCATCCAGAATGTGATTGAGTACACCTGATTGAGTTTACAAGCATTGTTTTTGGGAGGCGTGGGGTGGGATGGCGGGGGTTGACCCTTAATTAATCTCAGTTATTCTTGTTTTTTATTTGTGTTTATTTTCCAGGACTGTTGCTGTTTTCTCTTTCCCCTGGATATTGTCAGTTGAATTTAGTAAATAACGCTGGATAAATTCAGTTCTGTTGTATTTTCATTTCAGGCTGTAGAGTGACAAAATGTGATTTTTTTGACAGTAGGTGATTCTTTTCAGTACCCACTGTATGCTTCTCTGTCTGAATGAGGATTGTAAGATGTGTGATATTTCGTCAGTGTATTTTTTCCTTCTCTGCACAGAATCTACACTGGACTCTGAAACTGGAAGGAAGAGATATACAGAAGAAAGCTACCCAGCTTTGTGCATTATGAGTATATGTGTAAAGGAATCATTTCATGGATTTGCTGGAGTGCCACTGACGATCCTTCCATGTCCCAGAATATTCCTGAGCCCTGAGCTTACAACTCGCTAGGACAGGTGCTTCAGCTGTGTCAATGCACCACAGGTCACCATGAAGAAAAGGGGCACAAGGACACTTCACCACCATCTTTCTCCACCCCACAACCCAAACCAGTCCTACTGTTACCATGGCAGCATGTAAGAATGGAGGGATCAGGTGATTTATACCCCTGTGTTGTACTGGGCGTAGCCAGCTAAACTGTCAACTGTTATTGACAGGTGAAGATCCACCTGTATGTCCTGCATGTAACACCACTGACTATTAAGCACGTTTTATTGTATTGTCCTTCTTTAAACTCCTTTTGCTGTATTTATCATTTTCCTGACTCTTTTAACAGGTTTTTAGTAAAGTCAAGCCGGAGGCTTTTTTAGATTTTTTTTTTTTAAATCAAGCACGAATCTCAAACATCATATTTAGATTTCTTTTTCACTGTTTGTAGCAATTTCTCCTTATGTATGAAGTTGTTACATTTTTAATTGTTCGATCTGTCGTCCCAGCATGAATTTAGCTCTGGTTGCTGCCATGATGTTAAATGTCAGCTTAACATACCCATGGCAGCGTACATGGGGTCTATTGCCCGTAACTGTTTGTGAATAAAAACCTAAAAAAGATAAGCAGTTTTTAAAACCCCCTTTAAAAGACAGCTGCAAATCCATCATTCATAAACTTGCCAAATATATATTTAATCAAAAAGTCAAAATAGAAATGGTTTTAACACCTAAGCATTATTACACATAACCATAACATCCAAATTCTCTTCCATAATTACAACTACAGACCTTGCAATGCAAATATATCTTGTTAAAAAAATACTAGTAGCCTAACAATCACACATGAGATGCAAATCAATTTTCCCACCAAATATCCAAACCACAACTCCACATTAAAACAGGAAATGAATAAAGGCAAAACACTAAAGACCGGACCCCCCCCAAATCCTCATCCATAATTACAATCTCAAAACATAAATTTCCTGTAAAGTTACACATGTAAAGTATATTATACCTCAAAAACACTTTTAAAACCAAAAGCAAAATAAAGTCTTTTCTACAAATATTTTCCCACAGCTGAATTGTATGGTCATTGTCCATGCATATCAATACATAAAATGTGGTCAGATATAAATATAAATATGTATTTACATAAAATACCTGCCAAATTATACATTTTATAACAGATTAACTTACTAACACATCATTTTCCCACTTCATTAGAGAGTCATGTACAACTGTAAAATGCATGCTTTTATATACCATCAGAGATTTTGCATATTTAATTATACATTCATTGGGCTTGCTTTTTATTGGCTGTCCATTGCCATCAAAACTTTTTGCATATCATTGCATAATTGGTAAATTGCACATATTGTATGTATTGTAAAATATCTAGCTGAAATTTATGTAAAAATATATGATAATGGCCATATTTTTCCCAATAAATACAGTATATTATTACGTAATTAAATATGTATACAGGAAATCCAAAAAAACTGGAACACACACAATTTCACACACAAATTTATGTATAAATATACCTATTATATGGAAAAAAAACACTATAAGGCTATTATAAAGACATAAGGCTATTACAGAAACATATTCTTGGTTTGGTCTTGCCTGCTGAAGCTGGCTTGAACTTCCGTAAATTTAAATATAGATAATACCTCAGAGAAATAAACATGCTTTTAAAAAGAGTCTTTTTGTAGCTTTTTTCTTTTTTTACCAATAGCAATGTTCAGTTACCTGACGTTCGCCTGTTTTGTTCCATGGCAGTTCAGAGAGTCACCAGATGTCATGTCATCGCTGCCTTAACAAAAGTCTGTTACTCATACATCCATATGTATACATACAAACACATTCACACTAATGTGTGCCTGCATATGCATGATGAAATCAACCAATCCATCGATCAAATTTTACTGCATTTTTAGGTCGGTTCTGACAAGCCCTTGACGGTAATTTACAGCTATTTTTCCAGCCTGTCCTTTGCGTGTGTCCTTAGAGATGTATGCACTCTGGACCTGCGGTCTCCATAGACTGACTATCCCTGATGATCAACGTCAAGACTTTGCATCGGTGGGTAAAATTTCAGCGGAACAGCAGAATTTTTCTGGACTGCATCCCTGTGTGTTTCTAAGTGCCCGTGTCCGTGGCAATGGTTGCCGCAGTGACACCGCCGCCCCCATCAGCTTTGGCTGCACCATCCGTGCCACACACCCCGGTCATGACGCCTGTCAGCAGGGTGACCCCGTCCACCTGACAGGGACCCCCCGAGTCACCAACACCAGGACCGATCGCCTCGTCCGCCAGTTTCTTGTCCCGCTGTTTGAGATGCACACGTACATGGCGTCTCCGCTCATCACTGCGGGCGAAGCGGCGGGGGCAGAGGTCGCAGGCGAAGGGTCTTTCACCTGTGTGCGTGCGCACATGCGTGGTCAGGTGGTCACTCCGGCCGAAGCGGCGCAGGCAGACGCGGCACTGGAACGGCCGCTGGCCTGTGTGGACACGCAGGTGGCGGGAGAGCTCGTCGGAGCGCGAGAAGCGGCGGTCGCAGCCCTCGGCAGGGCAGCCGTGTGGACGTTCGTGTGGCGGGATCCTCCCCGGCCGGCTCTGGTACCTCCTCAGGCGCACGGGTCTGAGTGCCAGCTGCAGCCGAGGCCCCCCCACGCCTCCTCGCTTCTCCTTCAGCACCCGCAGAGAATCCAGTGGAGCAGCGGGCGCCAGGTCCGACGTCCGGAAGGGTTTGTGTTCCAAGACGCCGATGTCGGCCTGCAGGAGCCCGTAATCTGGGAGGGTGGAGAAAAGACCCCCGTCTGCGGGGGGTTTGATGGTGTCATAATCCACGCCGGAGTAGGAAATAGTGCCACCATCAGCTGGGCTTTGGGGAAAGCCAGTCGGGTCCTGGTAGGCCTCGCCGCAGTAGACCGGCAATGGAGTCCCATATTCCTGTTCCAGTTCAGAAGGCGGTTCATCATGCTCGATGCCACTAGGGGGCACAGCACCCAAAACACCTGCGGTCACCAGGCTGATGATGCTGCTGCCACCACTGCCATCTGAGCACCAGCCGGAGCCCCCGGCAGGGGGCGAATCGAACGTGAATCTCCCCGTGTAGGTCACTGTCGTGCCATCACGAGCCAGCTGGATTCCAGGGCTGTACTGAAGCTCTGTGGAGCCCTTGTCTCCAGCCATCTCCAGGTCCATGATGCTCTCTGCTTCTCAAAGGGAGAGAGAAAGAAAAGTGTTCAGAAACCAGCAGCTTAAACAAAAAAGATTCGTAAATGTGTTATCAGCCAATCACAGGACATAAATGAAATGTTAGACAAAAATATGTCATTATCTGAAGTGGGCAATAGAAGTAGGTCAAGATGCGGAAATAATGTGAGAATTCTGGAGATTTGTACTTAGATGTTTGTAAACCTTCCAGGTCTATCTTATGCTTGAGCTGTAGTGATCCCCTTTTCCCCCAGGAGACAAAGAAAATCAAAGATCTCATTACAGTTTATGTTCTCCTCCAGGAATTCTGGTAAACATCATGACCTTCAGCATGCGGATGGCACAGACCCACAAGGAAATGGTTATTGGGGCCCAGTGATTGACTGGAATCCCATCCGGGATCTTCCCCTGCTTCCTGGGATAGGCTCCGGGCCTTTTAAGGCAGTGTTTCCCAATCCAGTCCTCGGGGACCCAAAGACAGTCCACATTTTTGCTGGGAGCTGGGAGGGAGCAAAAATGTGGACCGACTGTGTTTCCCTGAGGACCGGATTGGGAAACACTGACCTACGGGATTATGGAAGATTGTTGACTTATTTTCTTTTGTATTTATTATTGATTTATGGACAGTATTTGATAAATACTTCCTGTTAGATATAACACAGTGCTAGTGGATAGCAGCGTAACCTCATACTTTTAATGCAGTTCAAATCCAACATCCTCTTTGTGCCTGTTGGGTTTTTTTTCCCCTGGGTCATGTGGGTTTCCGCCCCCCTCATCCAAAGACATGCAGGTAACCCTGCTTAGGATTTGTACATGGAAGATGGATGGTCTTTCTCCTGAAGTAGTCATCAATCAGTACAATGCTTTTGCGTTGTTCCCGTAATTGCATGTTTTGGGAATATTACAGACACCTGCTGATGACAGATCTGTTATCAGGTCTTCTTCACAGCCCTAAATGATGAATCCCTTTATATAAATCAGGTGCAGAACAGTGGCATGATTTAATTATATGTTAACTGGATCATTTTTACGCTAAACCTGAAATTAAAATGCTACTTCGCCGTCATTAGCAGCTGCCTTCGTTCAGAAACAGCTAATTTGCAGCACAGGCGCAGATGGGGCCTATTCAGGATCGGAACTATTGAAAATTGGTCTGATTCATGGCGATGTTTTAGATCTCTCCGCCATTTCTGATGTGGGATTTGGGAACATGTGGGCAACAGGCGTTGCAGAACACGACGTATTTTTTTTTTTTTTTAAACGTAGGCCTAAAATAATCAAACAGTCACTTCATGGAACTACCTAATTTCAGGCTCAGTACAGAGGGTTTTAAGGATCCAAATACTAGTCTTCAGAATGGATTTACACCAGTAGTCTGTGATCAAATATTGAATATTTATATTTTTGAATACCTGTTTTTTTTTTTTTTTTACTTTTTTGACTCTCGAATAATTAACAAGTCCTTTCATGTGTTTGTGAAGTTTGAACAATCTTACATATAAAATACTGGGAAGAATGATTTCGTGGGGATAGATGACAAAATTGCTGAAATTCACAAGCAAATAATTCGTGTTAATGAGTTCAAATGATTGTGTTTGGCATTTAAGCAAGCATGTCTTTCCAGTTATGTATGATAACTCTTGCATCTACTTCTGCTAGTTGCAATAATTGCCAAATAAATGCATTGTGATGATGTGCTGATTCCAATCTTTAATAAACATGTTGTTGGTCAGAATGTCTTTTCTAACAATCATGTACTGTACAAGGAATATAGTTCTCCTTCAGATAAAGACAATACACGCCCAGTAATAGCCTACGCCAATAAACGGTGATTTCTGAATAGAATATATTAAAATAAATTGGGTATTCACATATACACCATCTATAAATTTCGACAGTGTGAAATGTAAGAGTGTTAAAGTATTTCACATTTCACAGTTCTGTTCTGTTCTGAAATGGAACAATGCCCACGTGGCACCGAATTGTCGGGTCAGTAACCGATACCCAGATCGGGATTTTCAACAACTATACACTTACTGGCATGTCAAATAAACCTGACAGGGGTTTGCATGGTATCTGTTCCGCTTAATGCTACACTATTTCTCAGTTCTTTGCGCAAGCTGTATAGTGTAAGACGAATTCAGTTCTGTGACATTTAATTTATATTTCTGATTATTTTGTGCTTTTTTGTTTCTCAGGGCCTCGATTGAAGGAGGGAGTGCACACTAACAGGTGAAAAGAAGGTTATGTAAGGCTTTAAGAGCCTCCTTATCGTACCGTATTTAAAAAAGACAGTTGCATAACCTGTTTAGTGGAGCATTTATTGGCTAAATCGGAACACGTTCAACGATGGTGAAGCGCTGTCAAAACGTAGGGAATATAATATAGACACGCATTATTAACTCATATAATATCATGCGGAATTCAATACCAATTTGACAGTGATTAATAAAGTGTACAAGTGAGCAAACATGCACGTCTTCACTTCAGGATGCATCACACCTTTTTAAAGCAGTCTTCTAACCCTTACCTATGTTCATTTGCGCATATGACTGAAGAGAATCCGTCTCCGTATCCGTGAAAATGTTTGTCGACGAAGGAACATTGTCTTCGGAATAAAGTCTGTCGGGAATTGGATTTATTAAGGTGTTCAAAGCGAGCGGGAGTCGATCCGTGCGGTTCCCGGTCATGACAGGTTATTGTTGCCAGAGATTCACCAAAGCTCTTGTCAAAATGTCATCAGACTATATGGTGATATAAAGGAACTGCAGAGCGAGATAAATCCGGAGTTGTGTCTCCCTATGTCCCAATAAAGTTAATGAGAACAAAAAAATAAAACTAGCAAAAACGTTTTAAACAAGCTTTACAGTAAAAATAGATATATATTTAATTTGTTAAACACAAAATCCCATAATCAATTGATGCGCGATGTCAGATACTCTATTATGGAGGAATTCGGCGACGTGATAAGACAGGGAACTCCACACGATTCGTGAGGACGGGAGAGTGACGTAGATGACCAAAAAAGGACAGTAGAGGCAGGAGCGCCACGAGCCAGGCGGAAGTTTGGTACTACTAAGCAGCCCAGGGCAGTGGAAAAAAGCACGTTTGCTCACCATACGATGGGGTTTATTCTACCAGCACACCTGGAAGAACAGCAATGGGACTCTCAGACATCCACATATCGGTATACTACACACTTACGTTACATACAGCCAAAGCTCCTCCCACACACACGCACGCACAAACACACAAAGGCATATACACGAAGAAATTAAACTATTCTCGTCTTCGTAACTCTAAGTTCACCGCAACTCCGCAGCATCCTCGTCGTTGCTATGACAATGGGAAGAGGCAGTGGAGGCCAGCGGCACGAGCGTTGCCGGGGGGCGGTAGATGGAGGATTCTTACATAATCCCCCCCCCACCACCACCACCACCCCCAACGAAGCGAGGTATGAAAAGGCAGAGAAATGTAGCCCACATGTTTGTGACCTAATCGGTAACTGGGGGAAACAGCAGGTCTACAGACGTACACTGTAATTACACACACGCTAACACGTCGTGAAGGGCGGGCGTACATATGCATATATGCACACAAATATACGCAGGTTTAAAATGACACCTATGTATATACGTGAGCACATGTGTACAAACACATTCTTATATGTTCAACTTGATATACACACAGCAGCACATTTCAGTTTGCTGACAAACCCGTAAAAGATGGAACAAGAACCACAGCCCACTGCACATGGCGCGATTCACATCCTACCAATCACACAGGGAGATACATACATCTTTAGAGCATGATCAATGTTTATTACAACACATTTTAAAGTAGTCACTTTAAATGCATGCATGCCTAATTTTGTGTATGTGTTAGCAACTATACAGTCTTTTTTTGGTATCGAACACTGTAGGCTTGTAGTTAATTATAATGGTTTAAGGTTCGGGGCTTGCTAAATGAAACTGTATGAAATTGTGCTCGCTTTGAGTGAAAGAAAGTGGCTGACTACAAGGATGAGTCCATCAGTCGGGCCATATCTATAAAAAGACACTGCAACTTCTCACTGGAATACTGGTCATAATTCTCACACACAGTCGCACATTTCAGAGATGCCAATTAGCATAACTGCATGTCTTTCACTGTGGGAGGAAACCAGAGAATCCACAAGGAGGACATGTAAACTCCACACACGCAGAGTGGAGGTGGGATTCAAGTCGGCAAACTTGGGGGTGTAAAGAAACAATGCCCCCCCCCAACCTGTCAGCTATCAGTTATGAGGAAATTAAATAGTATTCTATCAGATCTGTTAGATTGGGCTGAGTAGACTGATGCTGTTCCCCACTCTGGAGAGCCCTAGATTATTTTAGTGTATTTGCTGAAGCAGATTTCCACAAAATACGGCACTCGTCGACAGCTCCTCTCCGCGCACCCGCTCGGATTACCCCGTGCGCGATTCGGGACTTCTCGGGTGCCTCGTGCCACGGACCACCCACGCACACATTGTGGATCTATGTGAGTGCCTCCGCTGAATATTAATCCAGGAGCGCGAGCCGCCAAGATGCGCCGCGCGGCTCTGCCGTGAGCGCTTCTCTCCACGCCCCGGCCATGCGAATGTCACATTGTGCTGCTTTGGGAAATTTCGCTGTTTTTTTTTTTTACAGAACGTGTGCCCAGAATATATATGTATCTACTTATAACATTACATAATAATAAACACGCACATACACACACACATACAGAACATTTTCAAACAGTTTCATTCATGTGTGTGTGTGTGGATTAGGTTTATATTACCTTGTGGGGACCAAATATCCCCCACGATGTAATAAAAACCTCTTATTTTTGTATTGTGGGGACCATATTGCAGACCTGTCAATGCAATCAAAAAAGTATAAATGCCAAAAGTCTCGTATGTAGTTCAATTACTTATGATTAAGGTTAGGGCTGGGTAGGGGTTAAGGTCATCATGTTGGGATTAAAGTTTTCCCCATAGAAATGAATGGAGAGTCCCCATAAAGATATCATTACAAACCTGTGTGTGTGTGTATTTGTGGTGTATGTATGCATGTGGTGTGTGTGTATCCGTGTGTGTACTGTATAACTTACACTATGAACTATGCATATACTAGATATATTATTTGTCCTGGTCCTGGGTCCTTTCTGTGTGGAGTTCACACGCTCTCCTGTGTCCGTGTGGGTTTTCACTGGGGGCTCCGGTTTCCTCCCACGGTCCAAAAGCGTGCAGGATAGGCTGATTGGTGAGTCTAAATTGGCCCTGTAGTTGTGAGTGTGTTGTGTGAGTGTGTGTGTGAGTGTGTGCGCCCTGTGGTGTGTTGGCGTCTGCCCAGGGTTGGTTCCCGCCTGTGCACATTGTTCCTGGAATAGGCTTCAGTCCCCCCGCGACCCCAGTTGGGATTAAGTGGTTTCAGAAAATGGATGGATGGATAACGGTATGAGCAACACAGTATTGTTACCCCACACCAGCCAGTTCAGACTGTTCCCCTACTTTGTGTCCTAAGCTATCTGGATCCCCCCTCCATGATCCTGTACTGAATAAACTGGGAGATTAAATGACTGTTGTTGCATTACAATGTTCAGGCTGTTTTAGCAAGCAAGGTCTGTCAAATAAGTCCTCCAGCATTCATATAATATTCACTCTCTTTGAGAAAGATATTCTATATATAAATACATCTTGGAAAATAAGGTTTCGGTTGGACTCTGGCTTTGTTTCTATAGCAACTCTTTATCTGCTCAGTAACAAACACTCTCCAGTTAAAAGCATTGTGGTTGCTGCCAAAATGTCAGATTCTCACTGTGAATATAGCGAGCAGCGCTATACTCCTACTGGCAACAATAGTAATTATTCTTTAATTATACGATTTTAAAGCATTGTGTCCTATTCATACATGATATTTCTTATCATACTTATGCCTTAAAATATTGTAGTAATTGATTAATAATGTGTAATTCAGTGCAGGGTCGCAGTGAGCCAGGAATCTGTCACACAGGGCAGGTTACACCCAGGACATAATCCATCATGGGCACCCAAATGCACAGCAATCTGGACAGCAGCTCACCAGAACCTGTCTTTGGTTTGTGGGGGAAAAACACACACACACACACACACACACACACATACACAGCTAGGAGAGGACTTGAACCAACAACCCTGGTGGTGTGAGATCACAGTGGGTGATGAAAATGTCACCTTATATTATTACTATTCCATCCATCCATCCATTTTCTGAAACCGCTTATCCTATTCAGGGTTGCGGGGAGACCTGAAGCCTATCCCAGAGGCTACCGATGCAAGGCAGGGAACAACCTAGGATAGGACGGCAACCATTATTATTATTATTATTATTATTATTATTACTATTATTATTATTAGTAGAAGTAGTAGTAGTAGTACTAGTAGAAGTAGTAGTAGTAGCAGTAGTAATAGTAGTGATATTGTTATTGTTGTTGTTATACCAGCAGCACCATGCCTTAGTAAAGTTAAAATCTCACATTCATACCATAATGGATAATGCTCAGGATCCTCACTATAGGTCCAGGTCAGTTTTGAGATGTTTCTAATTATACAGAAATCAGGGGAAAAAAATGCGCAGATTTTGTCAGAGGATACTTATCGTTTGAATATTTGAATATCATTAGGCAGCCTTAAGGAACAAATATTTAGCACGTCTCATCTGCATTAAAGAAACAGGAAATGCAGCGCTATTGAGTCATACGCACAAAATGTAGCATGTACACAGAGAAGAAGGAAAAAAGTGTACTGGAGCAGATCTCCGCAGAGCTTCTCACACAGCGGGATATGGTGCAGAACATGGATATGAAACCTGTTAACAAGTGAGGTGTGGACTGAATGAGAATTCTGTTGTAACTAAGAGTAACTTAAGTTGATAGCCAGTTATAACATTGAATGTTAATCCATCCATCCATCCTTCTGTAACCGCTTATCCTGTTCGTGTCAGGGTCTGTACCATCCAGCCCTGCCCCCTGTGACCCTTTCATGTTTGGCCAGCAGGCATTGCTGGCCATTTCACCTTTTCCCGTCTCTGTCTTAGTTGCTGGTCTTCCCTAGACTGCCACGCAGTGTAGCGGGCTGAGCGTGTGACTCAGTCTGAATCTGGGGTTGTGGGTTCAAGGCTGGTGAGTCCCAGCCGTGCTTGTTTTGGATTTTGTTGAGCTTTTGTCCTCAGTATTTTGGTTTTTGGCCTTCTAGATGTTTATTTCTTGTCACAGTTCTCCCACCCATGGTCCACCCTCCTTGTGTTATTTTATATTAGTCGTGTATTTCCAGTGTTTGGTGTTTTGTAGTTTGTTAACATTCCTAGTTCTGTGATCTCTCCCCATTCATTAGTTTCAGGTGTTGCTTGTTTTCTGTGTTCCGTTTGATTGGTTGTTAGATTAATGCTTCTCTCCTGCGTCCTCGTTAGCTCAGTCTGGTTTATGTATTTGAGTTCTTGCCTTAGTTGATTTCTCTCATTGGTCATTATGCTTGGGTTCATGCCACTGCATGTATGTCAGTCTGTTTGGGTTCCCTAGACCTGCTTCTTAGTTGTGCGTTACGGTTTCCTTAGTTTGTTAATCCAAGTTTTTTTTTGTTTTGACCCCTCGCTGTCCTTTTATATTGTGGTTTCTGCCGTGTTCAGTTCCCTAATAAACTCCTGTTGTTTCATGAGCTGCCAATGGATTGTCATTTTTTCCCGCCTGTGTCATGCTGTACCGTAACGATTCAGGGTCGCGAGTGGTCTGGAGCCTATCCTGGAGGCTCTGGGTGAAAGGCATGGGAACAACCCAGGATGGGGCTCCAGCCCATCGCAGTGCACACTCACACACCATTCACTCACACACCATTCACTCATGCACGCACACCTATGGGCAGTTTGGTAACCACAATTAACCTCAGCATGTTTTAGACTGTGGGGGGAAACCAGAGTGGAGAATGTTAATCAGACCTGTAAGTAAAACACTGAAGTGAAAACCTTTAAATCTGAACTGAGTTAATTGGCCATTTACTTCCTTTTCCTGAATTCATCAGTAATTCACCCCATTGTTAACTGCTGTCCATGGTGCTGAAGCCCATCTTGAAAGAGGTGGTTGTGGAAGTTAAAAATGCAGACACCTTAGGGTGGGAGAAGTTTCCCGTATATCTTGTTTGTGCACACAGGGATTCACCGCATGCAAAGGAGAAAAGCCCCTTTTCACAAATCAACATCCATTTTCATACCTTTCCTCCGCGTGACGTCCCTACAGGAACTCCTCAGAAGTTTCTCTTATCTATCTTCCCTATCCTGGTTCAGGGCCCTTCCGGACTCCTTAATAAAACTCCTATAATTTCCTGCAAGGGTCTCACCCGCTCATATATCTTTGTTCATATAGTATCATGTAAGCATTGATTATTACATCATAACTGCTGCTGCTATTGCTACACCTAGAGTACACATGCAACATTGTTTTACGTATGAGTATAGTGAAACAAGGGGTAATTGAGTATGATGTGAATGTCTCCCCCTCTCAGCCAGGAGAGCTAGAGTGCTATTCAAGGTCAGGTCATCTATCAACACACCAGCTGCAGCTTCCCTTATCTCATAACTCGAATCTGTTCATGCAACCCAGTCCCTAGCACAAACGAGACCTTGACGGCAATCCCAGCATGCTCCTCCCATTGATGTTATAGAGGCATCAAGCTTCTTAAATTTCACTTCCACGTGATGCAGAAACTTCCGGTTCTCACTGTATTTGTTTCGATAATTGACATCTGACGCAACCACACAAGAACACTGGCCACACTTCAGGACCGCCTCCAACAAGAAAAGAAACTCTATTCATTAGTATTCCCAGAAAACTGTGTTTCTTCTGGAGTCCTCCAGAAGCACGCTTTAGAACGGTGGTGGCCAATCTTATTCAGAAAGGGCCATTATGTTTGCAAGTTTTCACTGCAACTCCCTAATTAGATTACTAATTAGAGGATTGATTGGATGAGGAGTCCTCACGCCTGGGTTTGAACAGCTGACCTAAAGGTTACCCCAAAAACCTGCATACACAGAGGCGCTTTGTGGCTAAAATTGCTACCCCCCCCCCCCCCCCGCGCGCTTTAGAATGTGAGGGAACGCTTTTAAAACCCTCAAAATATAATAAATAAAATTTTTGAATCGAAAGATCAAAAATTGATGTCATTCAAGTCTAAAGGAATACAATACTCTAACTTCCCTATTTAAAACAGATTTAAGTAATGTGGTGCTCTGTCTTTATTTTCCCGCTTTATTTAAAAAAAATGGACATTTCATACAGTTGAAAATGTTCACTATAGCCTTCTGGTCAAGAGCTAAAGCCTGCAGCAAAAACAGCAGCACTTCTCCTGGCACTCATGCACGTAACCTATTGGTCACAATATGTGCTACAGCAGAAGATGATTCATGAGCACAGGGACAGATCACAACTAGTCTTTCTCTCAAGTCAAATTTGAATGCGCAAAGCTCCAAGAAGGTCAGGATATTTTAAACAGTTCCTCAAGACTGTATCTTCACGATGATCTGTATTACATGATACTGATGATGTATTACGTGATGTGGGGATATGTAAGACAGCATTAGCTGTGACAAAAATGAGGTCTAGGTAGACCTGAGCAAGAACCAGAGAACCCATCATAATGAGTCTGCTTCATGAGTGTCTAGTTTCAATAGCTTCTTTTAAGTTTGTAGTAGTCCGTCTGCCACTACTGGGCAGCACATGTAGCTTGACATTTCAGCACCGCTTAAGGTTCTGATGTTCTGCTGTCCCTGAAGTGCTGCAATTCAGGTTTGTCTTCAGAAAGTGAAGAAATGTTTCCTGGCTGTGCCGTGGTTAGCACACATGGAAAGGACAGTCGGGGCAGCTCTGCATGCTCTCCGACTGTATTTATGTTATCTATTCCTCCTGATTTCCATGACAACCCTGTTCTCTGCCCTTCCACACCCCCTGGGTTTCTGCAATCATTTTCAGAAGGTGTTACTGCATGGACATTTTTAATACTTTGTTATGGTTTAGGGCATAGAGTTCCTCTTTTGCATCTCATTTGAGCTAGATATTTTGCTGGAGTGATTTATTTTACGTTTAGCCAGAATTATCAGAATACTAGTTATTTACAGGCCCTTCACCTGAGCCTTGAGAGACCTTTGTCTGACCAACAAATTATACATAAATTCAAACACAGATTTAGACGTAATCAAAAGGAAATAATTTATTCCGAAACAAAAACTGGTGGGCAAATTTTTTTTAATATATAACCTAGAACAGCTCATAAGTAAGGAAACAACACATCTATTTTAAAAAATGCAAAAAAAAAACGTGACAAACGTGTTAAAGACAATGTGCGCTTGACCACACGGAGCACGATTCATAGTGCTCCCACTAGTGGCACAAAATGTAATAGCACTCTTCTTAGTCAAGGCCAGAGTCAGAAGACCGTAAAATCTTACATCATTGATAAGTTCCTCAGAGAGCTCACCTATAACAATCATTTAATGGGGAATGTTTTTATTATACTACAATTTCTTTTTTTAACACATCCTGATGGTCTCTTTACTTTTAACTTGTGGCCTGGCTTTTCCTGATCAGTCATATTAAACACTACATTGAGATGCAAATGAGAGAAGAGTCGTCACAAGTTCTCTTGGACAAATCGGGTGCTTCCATTAGTAACAAGCTTATCTGTGTCTGTCATCAGACATGACCCAGGACCTGCGGCTGTCACTGTTTCCTGGAACTCATTCAGATGAGAAAACGACTCTAGACCCTAAAAATAGACCCATTTAATATATGCGAGGTAAATCTTACCCAAGAGTCGTGTAGCTGAACATGCATCTCTGCATTTCCTCCATTTCAAATGCAATAATGATTGTTTGGACAACCTTTTGTACAGCAATGCAGACAGCCACAAACAGCACAGTGAACCATTGTCCATTTGCTGATTCAGATGTATATTGATGTCTACTCATTTAAAGAACAGGCCTATTTAAGTGTAAAACAGCCAGAGTTCAATTATGTTCATAAATTGCATATACTGACCGGCCAAAAAAAAGTCACCATTTGAATTTTTCATTGGACCGCCTTTCACTTTGATTATGGCGCACATTTGTCATGGCATTGTTTCCACAAGCTTATGCAACATCTCACCCTTTATTTTCATCCAGATTTACATTCATTTCTCACCGATATCCTATATTGACAAGTGAGTTGAACCACTCCATAAAGCCTCCTTCAGCACATCCCAGAGACCTTCAATGAGGTTAAGGTCACAACTCATGCGTGAAAATGATTCCTCATGCTCCCTGAAACACTCTTTGACAATTCGAACTCAATGAATCTTCATCTTGTCCTGGAATATGCCCATGCCAATAGGGAAGAAAAAAATCCATCCATTATGGATGGAGGTGTAACCTGGCCATTCAGTAGATTCAGGTACTCAGCTGACTTTACTTTATTGCTGCATAACGTTGCTGAGTTCTAATAATGATCCAGTCATTGGCTCTTAAGTATTTGCTGATATAAATTCAAATGACCACTTTTTTTTTTTTTAGCCGGGCAGTGTATACGTATGAAAAAATATTGAAATATATTGAAAGTGGTCATTTTTAAGTAGCACACAGAAAGGCAAAAGGCTTCAGTATTTCCAGGATATGATAACAGGAGGTGGGTTTTGAGCAGTGAGTCCTGAGTGTCGCTGATGCCCCGAGACCCAGGACAAAATGGCCTGAGGTTTCTGTACTCGTGAAGAAGGGGACAGGGTCTTATGTCCCAACGATGCCCAATCATGATGAGCCTTCAGGCAGCATTTTTAGCCCTCGCTGTTACACTGCCACACTGTACATTGGTTCGAGATGTCTGCTGCTCCAAATCCTATTTGTTTTATTTTGTGTGTTTATCGGTTTTCTCACTAATGCGGTTGTCTCCTATTCCTTACAGCACTCCTTTCTCCTCCAGAAATATACACGCCTGTCAGGTGCTGTTAGCTGTCGTTACCACAAAATGGCATCTCCTGCATAAGAGGACAAGAACGTGAGAACCGAAGGGAATCTAACCAAACTGTGCATGGGTTTATATCTCTAATTAATCAACCGGGCTGAAATATTTTTAGCTATATGGCTGCTTGTGGTGAGACTCTAAGCCCGATCCCATATGGATCTAAAGACATCACCTGTAGGTTTCTAGAGGTTTCTAGTAAGAAAAATCACGATAGAAAAAAACTACTCTAACCTTTTTCTGTGAGTGCTACTTTTACAAAGAAATTAATCTGGTTGCTAACAATTCATGATGGTACATTTGGCCAATGGGGGGGGTGACGTGTGGCGATAGACTATGTCTTGACGACTGACCTGTGGATTATGGCTGACGAGCTGGCGACCCCTGCTGTAGACAGTTCTGTCCTGCTGGTTTAATTCTTCCCTCCTCTTGCTTCATTAATGTTCAACATAAGAGGAGGTCCTCTCGTTCATGTTCTACACTGCAATATATTTGGCTTTTCAGGGGTCCTGGAATAATGGAATGCGTGTCATTTTCACTGTTATACAGCATTTCGTCCACATCCATGTTATCCAAACCCACACCCCTCCTTAGATATGAAATCCTGGCTGTGATCCTTGCCAGTCATAACCTCTCGTCACTGCAGCTGGCCTGGTTAGGTGGCTCTGTGGGTCCACTACATCCCTCTGCTACTCACCCTCCAAAAAAAAAAAAATCACCTAGGTCCCCCTTACTAACTCCGCATTTCATCTATGATGTAGCAAGTGACAAAAATATTGGTTGTCTCTCTGATTCTGCTAGAGATTCTGGGCCCTGCACCAGCAGTTATGCTTGCCTAGGCCATCACATCGGCTAGCACCAGTACTGCCAATTTTGTTGCTAATTTTTTACGGGTCCCTATCACAATGGGCCATTGTAAGCATCCTAATTTTCCCATTCCATTTACAGTGCCCCCCAAATACTGGTCTTTCTTCTTTAGCCAGTCAATAATGGGACACAACAGGCACTAAGGAGGCACCAATTGTACGTTGGCTGCCTCGTGTGGCAAACAGGACAGAGTGGCTTGCTGTCTCACCCCTAACTCAGGTCTTGCAATGTTGGAGAAATTCATCACATGGTCTTCCTTCAGTGATCTTGTCATCACTCCTGATGGACTGGCTTTGTGTCTTGTCCTCCAGTAGGAATCCCCGTTTGTATGATTTATAATAACATAATGGATGACCAGCTCCTTTACAAACTATGCTAGTGTAAGTTCTAAGTAGCTATGCTATGCAAAGCAGAGACACAAAAGCCACCTAAGAAAAGGCCTGATCGCGAAAAGAAAACATTTGTAAAATTAGTAATGAACTAACTATTCAGGTTGCCGATTTGAATCCTAAAAGGAAGATTATGTCGTACGTTTGTCACTGATGCTGAACCACAATTACTACGAAAGATAAGCATTCTTAAAATTATTAGCCTGTCATAAATACGTAAAAATTGGTTCGTATAGACTACTTCCGCCAATAAGATAAGGACGAAAAGCCCGAAGAGACGCAAACATTAAAGTCGGCCCACACTCATGCAGAGGAATTCTTTGCACGTCTCCTTTCTCCGAAAAGCCTGCTACTACAACCGGACGTGAGTCGAATAACTCGAGCTTTTTTAGAAAAGAAATCGCTGTACACGGGGTTAACTATTTACCCTGCGCTTCCGACACGAAATGCAAATCAGCCCTCACAGCCCGCTAATTTGGAAAATTAAACCGTGAGGACTGTTGCCATCAAGAGCTATAGGATAGCTATTTTTTAAAAAGTTATTTATAAAATAGACAATTCCATCCATCCATCAATAATAATAAATTCTAAATAATAAGTGTGTGTGTGTGTATCTGTGTGTGTAGGCGGTTAGAATATAGGCCTAGTGCATTCGAAAATATGGCAAATATATTAAGATTATATTGAAACTGTCTTATTACAACAATAAAATGTGATTTGCCACTTTTGGAATCTATGAATGATAAGTGAAAAATAACCAATAACCCTGTTTTAACAAGGTTGACCACTCTTACGCATTTAGCGTGACACTCGCGCTTTCAGACTCTCAGGTTCACCCACGCCAAATTTACTAGGCTATATATTATTCCATTATACACCTAAAATTTGTTGCATCAAAAGCGTTGGGGTAGTTTGCAAACCCTACAGACTATTTACAAAATAAAACTGTTACATAGCCTACGTATAAAATGTGTGTGCGGACTTGTCACGCCAGCCAGCTGACCGAAGTTGGCCACTGTGCTTTAATTTCGGAGGAACATAAACATACCCAGTAAGCGTATTCAAATAAATGAGACCATGATTAGATTCACTTATTGCACTTTAGATAACCGCTCAAGATAAGCACAGCCGAAGTTCCTCAATGGATTACACTTTAATTCGGTGGAAAATATTCCGTCAATTAAAGGGGAGGCGGCGCTTCGATTGGACCGTGGTGCCGAGCCCACGATGCTCAGCCGGGCACGGTTCGTGCGGGACTCCTATATAAGCTGTGGTCGACGCTCCGTCCGACGGGCACCTGAAGAGGGACATCAAAGGGAAACCGCAGGAAAGCACATCAAGCTCGGCAAATAAACCATCTACCGATATTTAAATATATATTTCCAAAGATCTGCATTAGACAGAAATGCTGCCGAAGTGCGGACTTTTCCTGCTGCTCGCCCTGGCCGCATCTGCCTTTGAGGTGGATCAGGGGGAACCTTCTGCTAGGAGAGTTCGCTTCTCCGCCAACAGCCTGTGTAAGTGATCTGGCCCCTTGTATACCTGTAATGCTTGTGTATTTGCTGCTTTATGTTGCTCATAGATGACAGGTGTGCGCCAAACGTGTGGTGTGTGATTTAACTTACGTGCAGTGCTATACGCGCTAATAACGCTGCAGTCGTGGGTAACCTACTACGCGTACACTGAAGCCTGGTAGATATTTTTTGCTCGAAAGACTTGAATATCAGAGTTTTCGCTAAAAATGAATACATAATAATACCGGGATAATATAAACTTGAAAATGTTAAAAATGTGCACGATAATGTCATGCTCCATTGTGGTTTCCATAGCCCTTATGTAAAAGCAAAATCTTCGCTCGGTTTATTTTATTATACCTTTATATAATTTGTATTATATCTTTTTGCGCATAAGGTGGTGTCACAGCTGCCGGGTGTTTGACGATATTGAATAATATAAAATGCAAAAATAAATTAAATAAATAAATAAATAAAGACGGTAAAAACGATTGCCATTATATTATTCATCACTGCACCTAATTTAGTTTCCGATTCAATTCGTTGGATATTCAAGGGTGAATTTAAAGTATGTGGCTCAGGGGCTTGGCAGGTGCTTGTCCTTAACCACTGCGCCCCCTGTCTTCACCCATCTGCCCAGCGGATGTGGCTCGCTGCCTGAGCAATGCCCTGCAGGTTGGCTGCAGTGCCTTCGCCTGCCTGGAGAACTCCACCTGCGATACAGATGGCATGCACGACATCTGCAAGTCCTTCCTGTACAGCGCAGCGAAATTCGACACTCAGGTATGAGGAACCCCCCCACCCCAAGACCTGAAGGGGGGTCTGGACCAAGCTTTCAGCAAAAGAGACTGTATACTTCAACTGCTACTTATGACAATGAGTTATTGTTATAAGCATGTGAAGGTTGTGCAGTTAAACAAATGCAATATGACAAAGGTCTGCTCAGCCATGCTGCCTTTTAAACCAATCCTATTGGCCTGCTTTCACCAAAATTTGAATATCTCCCAGAATTCCATGCAAGGAAGCTAAACCATAGCTAGAGGTACATGGTAATGGAGGAGAAATAATCCAATTGTTCCTGCCGCTGTTGCAGGGAAAGACCTTTGTGAAGGAGAGCCTCCGCTGTATGGCCAGTGGCATCAAGGGCTTCCCGACAGTGCGCCGCTGTTCCACCTTTCAGTCTATGGTGGCCGAGGTCCAGGCAGACTGCTACACTAATCTGAACCTCTGCGGTGTGGCTCGTGCCAACCCAGAGGCCATAGGGGAGGTGGCTCAGCTCCCCAGTCACTTCCCCAACAGGTAAGGTTCCCCCAGCACACTCCTGGACCCCAGTCTCTACATAGAAGTTGCTAATCCATCTCATATGGATGTTCCTCGTGCATTTGGGCCCCGTCTGGGCTTAATGTAGTCACTGATCCATCACACCTTCTCAATTCCTTCCTTCTCATTGCCCCCCCCCCAACCCTGGCCACCCCCACAGGCATTACAGCACACTGCTGCAGAGCCTCCTGGAGTGTGACCAGGAGACTGTAGGCCTGGTGAGGGACAGCATGGCATCCAGGCTGGGCCCCGAGGTGGCCATGCTCTTCAAGCTGTTACAGAGCAGCCCTCGGTCCGCCCCCGACTCCTCCCAGAATAAAGTGGAGGATCGCGGCATGAGTGGGCGCTGGCCCCTGGACCCGCCCACCTTCAAGATTCAGCCCAGCCCGAAGAACAGAGACCCCAACCACCTGTTCGCCAGGAAACGTGCTGCGGATGAGCGCCCTTAATACCCCAACTTTACTTTGGGCGGGGGCGGGGTTTGGGGGTGGGTGACGTTTACCCTTTTCAGGCGAAACGGTGCCCTCTGGTGGTCTAAGAACCCTTTAGTCTGCATAATGGCAAACAATATACCTGTAGTGAGGTAGGATGCTGTCAGGGTACAGCATTTAGGATTGTTCTCATTTTACGGCTGCGTTGGTTGATGCTCCAGGTCCTGCTCTGTATTCAGCTGATGTGCTCATGAAAGACAAACTGTACAGCTGCATGTCTCAGCACTTTAGAGAGGAATACTGCTTTAAGGTCATATTGCTTTTACAAGGAGTGCCTTAAACCACATATATTGGCAATCAGTCTATTTAAATGTATTTAAACACTGCCCTTCAGGCCGTAATTTTCTGGTGTTGGACAAAGATGAGTTGCAGGCTTTCGCGGAGAGTGGGATGGCTTCGGAAGACCTGCCAGGGATGGAGAGGCGATGGGAAACAGCTCTTAATGAGGGCTATTTGTTAACTTCTGACAAAGCGCTTTTTCTGCTTCTGGCTGTGTGAAAGGCTGCCGGAACCACAGAGCTGGCTGGTGTGTGGCTACACAGGAAGTAGCGAGCAGGAGTACTTATAGCGTGACACGTGACAAATTCCATTAGGTGGCACAATGCAGTCTGTCATGTGACCAAACCATAGCAGCGGAATCTCTCTATGAAGCCTTCAGCCTCTCCTGCAGTTATCTCCATAAAGCCTCCCTAATGTAGATGAGTGCAACATACTTAAGCGGTTTGTGATATATTGTTCCTATTTATTTTCGTACATTAAGGTATGTTTATTTAAATTGTATTTTTTTTGCTACAGCTTTGACTGTGGTTGGCTAGTGGTTCTGAAGCCAAACAGCAATGGTCTTCAAGAAAAATCAAGGTGACCCAACTCCATGCTGGTCATGGAAAACATCAGAACATCATCTAACCACACATAGTCAAGATGCACAAACTGAGTAAGGCAGACAGTCGACAGACATGGTACAGATCTAAATAGATGACAGGTGACAGCATGAAAATCGTCAGATTTCTCTCTGTATCCTGTCTTCATGAAATTTTAATGGAAGCCCGTTTCAGATTTTTGCCTGGTACATAGTGCTACTTCTAAAATGGCCTCATCTGTTTCTTCCCCTCCATCTTACACTGTTGGTTCTCATTGTAAAAGTTAAGGTTAAACCGTGAAGGGCATGGTGAATCAGAGAGCAGCACTAGCAAGAGATCCTAGAATTAAAGAGAAATCTGAAGTCAGCCAATCAGAGGAGCACCCTGATGGTGCCTTAGCTGTTTGGCTGTAGGTACAACCGGGATTAAGAGTGTCCCAGGGTGGTGCCTAAGTGGCCACTTTTAAGAATCACAGTCAGCCACCAGCTTCCAACAGTGTGTGTGTGTTTGGTCATGCAATTTATGATGGGAAATCTTTGGTCAGGTACCACCCAGGATTTTGTAGCTGCTATAGGTTCAAACATGTTGATTGGCCCTCGGTCTGGCCTCTCTGGCCCATTCCAACCAACAGTACAGTTTCTCTTCCCCTATGATTTTTTGTCATTATAATAAAGTAAATCTTATAAAAACGTCAAAAACGAGTCAGACTTTTTCCCCATTCTGGGACCAATTATCGTGACTGCACCTTATCACTGTCACCACTGAGTTTACAGAGCCTTTCCCTTCTGCCACTCCTAACTGGGCACTGAAAAGCCATGAAAACTGAGTGGCTCATGTACTGCAAGAATCAAGTAGCATATCAGGAACATAACTATATACAGGTTCTGGTCACTGACAGGAGAGAGGTCAGCGTCACAGAGGTACCAGATTTTGATTCAACTGGTGAATTGGAAACTCAGCTTATAAGTGGTCTACCCCACCCCTTCTGTGAAGGCCCAACAATAGAGGACCCTGGGACTAAACCAACAAGATGATCAGGTCAGAGGCAAACCAGAAAAATAAGAGCAGTCCCACCACTCTGCATACTCCTGTTAAAGCTCTGCACACAGACTTTAAATCCATTAAGCCACTGCCCCCATCTGTATGCCAATCACCCCAACCTATTCATTTCCAAGTAGCACCTCCAAGCTAGTGGAGAGTTCAGAGCACCACCTGGATATTACACACTGACATGATCTACTACCTCATTATGGAGTAGTATGCAGACATGTTAACATGAGACACAGAATATACCAGGAACAGTTACTCATCTGCATCCTATTCTTGCAAGGGGAAACAGTCCAAGCAGCACAGGCCAGACTGGGGGGTGACACACACTCTGTATCAAGTACCACAGGTCCAGTGTGGGGGAACTTGTCCATCTGGGGGCTTCTGGTAATAGTATTAAGGGAGACAGTCATTTTACCAGAGTCATTCAATGTCAGTAGATACAGTTATGCCATGGAAAAAAAGGTCACCATTTCACAGCTATAGAACACAGGAGACAAGGAATATTCAGGACAAGGTAGTTTAATAAGCAGGCATAGATTGGTCATCACTGGAATGCAAGAGTAGTCCTCAGACAGAATACAGAGCCACAACAGCTAAACAGGGCCCTTGATGGCAGGCACTGGAGTAGAGCTGTTCTCACGATGACTTCCTGTGGAGCCACCTGGTGACTGAGGGGCCATCACTACTGAAGAGGCTACAGCATTCAAAGCTTCGGGTGGAACGTTTTCAGGAAGCTCAGCACTGAGATCATGGACGTTACTATCAACTTCAACATGGCTGCTCTGGTCATGCAGCTCCACATTCAGGAGAGGCCCATGGAGCTCAATGTCACTGCTGGCTGAGGCATTTGATGAAGCTTGGCTGGACTGCTGCACTTTGAGACTCTGGTAGCCACTAGAGCCTTTAGTAGATGCAGGAGGATGCACAGTCGACTTCAGGGCCCGTTTTTGTAAAGCATTTGAATCTGTGTCAGAAGGCCTCAGAAACCCTGTACAGCAAGGAATGCATTATTATGGCCACCACACTGAGTATCAGGGGATTAAGAAATAATGCCTTGACAGAAACCAAACAAGAGAAAAGCTAATGATCACATTATGCACAACAAACCCAAAAATTGGCAAAGAAAGGAGCGTCACTCACCTTCGTCAAACAATGAATACAGAACAAAACAAGCAAACACCAACACACGACCCATCATTCCTGCCATACGCTGCCCAAACGCTGTCTATCAAACAAAAAGCGCTTTCGTACGATACGAAAACGGCGTCAAAGGTGTTAATAAAGGATCCGCGAATCCGCTCCCTCCCCTAATAACAGCTGCGAACTATATCAACTGATTATCAAGTAATCTGATTGCGAGAAGTACTGATCAATAATGAGTCATTTTCCAATCAAAATGTTTATTTCGTTTACGTTTCGACGTGTACTACTACCAACAACAACAACTAGCAATCGTTAGTTTGTCGCGCGATCTCCGAAGTGTCTGTTAAAAAAATGGTACAATCGACCGGAAAACTGAGGCGACTATTCCACCCAACTGAATCTGACCGAACAGAAAGGAAACTGAATAGGGACACCTGAGACAGCTAGGAATGAAATCGCTATCAGTATTTCCTTGAAAAATTTACTATGGAGCTAATTCACACCAAGACCGTGATATAGGCTATGTAGTAGAGTGCGGTATTTTTAAAAAAAAAAGTTTTGTCCAGTTTTTAAGCCCCTCATATTAACAAGCTCCTCAATTTGACCATGTATAGAGGACAATATAATCGCTATTTGCTGATTGTAAGGTGCGCTTATCTGCTGTCGCCCTGACATGTAGAGCTCCGTCAGTCCCAGTGATGAGGTGTAGGACCGGGGCCGGTTCTAGACATGCATATATGAGGGGGCAGACAGAAATGTGAAGGGGGCACATGGTGGCGACAAAGGCGGGAAAGGGGTGGGGTGGTGCTCTGGATAACTGTTTTTGTCACGTAATTGGATTGCACTTTGTCAGGCCTCTACCCTAAGACCTGTCCAACTTGGGTGTCCCACCTGAAGGCTAAGCTTCTGCTGGTGTAGCTCTTAGAGTCACTGAGGGACGCAAATCCCCTGACCACATTAAGGTGGCAATCCCTCAGGGGGAAAACTGAAAAGTAAAACAACGAAAAATAAAATAAAATATTCCTCATCAGATTAAAACAACTAAAAACATGACATTTACCTTAATCGGGTGGCCTATATCAAACATATTTGAACCCAACAAAACACTTTTCACTATTGCCAATATTACCAAAACTAAAAAGGGTAGGCTAAGTTATGAAAAAGAAAAAATCAATTCACCAAGTCTTGAAATATAAAACTGAAAAATAGGATCGGTCAGTGTTCATTTTACTACATGTTGTACTTGTTATAACTATGTATGTGACGAATAAAGAATCTTGAAATCTTGAAATCACAACGAACAAGTCGCTCAATGAGAATGACTGACGTAACCGACGTAACTTCTAGCGCCGAGGTGGTTAAAATGGTACGGTCCACATTAGGGGTGTCTGAAATCGTTTTACATAAAATTTTCCTGCAAGGTGAAGTTATCTTTCTTTAAAAAAAGAAAAAAACAGAAAAATATTAAGACCCCCCCCCCCAAACTGCTATTTTTGTCTATTTGGGGGGGTCTTGATTGGGGGGTACAGTACCCCCGATCAAGACCCCCCCAAATAGACAAAAATAATTCGAACCATGATCTCACGAGTCGCTATGATTTTGACGAGAGAGATTGCTGCTTCCTCTAAACCTCTCGCAATCACGCAGCTCATTTCGCTCTGCCCTGCCTACTGAGAAACTGGCTAATTTGCATACTAACAGTGAATGGATGTTTAGCTGGGGGGAGGGTGAGTGGGGGATCTCTGCCGAGTGCCGTGTGAGCCCGCGCACAAACAGAACGCGGTGGGAAAGAGCGAACAAGAAGTGAAACTTATCATCTCGTTTGTGCCTTTTTCAGTGGATTTTTCAGCTACTGTAGTAAATCTTGTCCATATTCAGTTTGTGGGTAATTATTATTTTCTTCCTCAACTTCTAAAAGTTTGATTTAAGGGGGCAGGAAGTTTGCTTAAGGGGGCGTTGCCCCCTCTTGCCCCAGCGTAGAGCCAGCCCCGTGTAGGGCCATCTATTATGAATCTGAAACACTTTTAATCAAACGCAGATAAAATGTGCTTGCACTGCTTTAATTTCCAAGGGAAAAATTAGAGTTTTTACTGCTTTTGTAGTCGTGGATGTGTGTTTTAAAATACCAATGATAGGAATAACGGCTCTTGGAAGGGAGTCGCATATTTTATGGCTCTGCTCCTTTTCGTTCATTTTTTCGTATTTTCGCTCGGGTAATGGAAACGATTTCTCTGGACTGCTAATGTCAGTGACCTGCATTGTAAACATGATACGTGGTGACGCAATTTCCTTCTGCTTTCTCAGTGAATTTACTATACTTTGAATTTATCCTCTGTTTGAAGTGTGTTAATGTTATGTAAAGTTGCCTTGTCTAAGTGTTGCCATGCAACATTTTATATTAGACAACCTTTTATTAGCATAATACATGAAAAAACTTCAATTAAGTTTTATACAAAACAAATTTTAGTGTAAGGGTTTAAGTTTAGTGTAGGACTGACAGACATCTCATTGACTGAGTCGAAGAGGAGGAGACTTTGAAAAGAATGTTTACAAACAACCTGTAAATTCTGCCTTTAAAAGCCACAAAGTCTACAAAGTATCACTTGCATCGCCTCATTCGTGCCAACGAGCTATAAAATGACCAGCATTTTAAAGTAGCCCCTTAGTGAATAAGTATAATTAGTAATTACAAGTTCAAAACACTTTTTTTGTGTGTCCCACTGTAATAAACTGTACGATTCACATTTGTAAGGAAGTACACGGTTGAGTGTGTGGTGCATTCTTCCTTGCCCTTGGGACTTCAGTCCTGCTTCTAGGAGCCTGATACTGTCCTAGCAGTGCACCTCACACACACTTAATGTTTTCCATTCTTTTGAATGTCGCTTCTGCCCTCTGCCTGGCTTGTTTCTGGTCATTCTCTACTTTGCCTTATTGTGTACTGCTTAGAAGTTTTGAACCAGAAAGCAACCTGCTACTCCACGTAACCTTCTGCCAGCAGAACCAGGATTAAACCAGGATTTAGAAATGCAGATTTGTTTATTATTGAGTGGTCAGTTTTTCTAGAGTTGTATGTTACTGTATCTTAATTCTGTGAACCATTGTGAACTACTGAAGGATCTGTTTGTTCATCACTAATGATATGGGCGTCTCAGTATAAGTAGTGACTATATTTGGTCATGACTTGTACTCAAGTATTAACCAAGTCACCAAGTACTTGTGAAGCCTTGTGAAGTTTCACCCTTTATTTAAATTAGGGGTGGGCAGACCCACATTTCAGTTCCGATCCAATTCCAATACACAACTGCCGATTAAGATCGTTACAAGAGCTCTTCAATAAATGTTTACATTTTAGGGGCGACAGTGGTTAGCACTGTCGCCTTACATCTCTGGAATCTGGATGCAAGTTCCCACCACAATTCCATGTGTGGTGAGTTTGTATGTTCTCCCCCTATAATTTGGCGGGGGGGGGGGTTCCTCTGGGTACTTTGGTTCCCCCCTACAGTCCATAAACACACAGAAGCTGATTGGAGTTGCCAAATTGCCTGTAGGCATGCTTGTGGAAGTGAAAGGTATGCAAGTGTGCCCTGTGATGTGTTGGCACCCCAGCCTAGTTATGTATGACCAAGATGTAAGCAATAGAGGTTCCTAGAACTACCAGATCATTTGTCCATCTTAAGCGTTTTTGGGGCACTTGCAGTTCAATTTCAGCATCATAAGAGAACATACCAAAGTGCAGAACACCATATTTTCTCCCACTTTGTGATTGCAGCCCCATGTGTCGAACTGTAGCAAGTGCTAATATACAGGTTTTGGTCACTGATCTGAGGGCAGATGTGATCCAAATGGTGGATTTATTGTTCACAGCACAGACACCACAACAAAGTGGAAATTGCCTACCAATTTGAATAGCAATTCAGGTGGGCAGTTCATTTACTTAAAGAACATCATGCAACTGCTGCAATGTCACCACAAAAGGATTCATGCTACACTGAATAATCCAGAACAGTCTGCATCCATAAGAAACCAAGGATTCCAGCAGTTACATAGCACAGATCTGACATGAGACAAGGGATGTTGAGCAAAAAGCAGTTTAATATCGGTCAGTTACCATACAGCAGTCTGACATAGCTTCTTCAGGCCATGGGCAGGCGGCGTGCTAGGGGCAGGCGTCGAGCTGTTCTCAGGATGGCTTCCTGTGACGCTAACAGGTGACTGAGGGGCCATCACTACTGAAGAGGCTACAGTAGTCAAAGCTTCAGCTGGAGTGCTATGGGCTGGCAGCGTGCTAGGGGCAGGCGTGCTAGGGGCAGGTGTCGAGCTGTTCTCAGGATGGCTTCCTGTGACGCTAACAGGTGACTGAGGGGCCATCACTACTGAAGAGGCTACAGTAGTCAAAGCTTCAGGTGGCGTGCTAGGGGCAGGCGTGCTAGGGGCAGGCGTGCTAGGGGCAGGCGTGCTAGGGGCAGGCGTGCTAGGGGCAGGCGTGCTAGGGGCAGGCGTGCTAGGGGCAGGCGTGCTAGGGGCAGGCGTGCTAGGGGCAGGCGTGCTAGGGGCAGGCGTGCTAGGGGCAGGCGTCGAGCTGTTCTCAGGATGGCTTCCTGTGATGCTAACAGGTGACTGAGGGGCCATCACTACTGAAGAGGCTACAGTAGTCAAAGCTTCAGCTGGAGTGCTATGGGCAGGCAGCGTGCTAGGGGCAGGCGTGCTAGGGGCAGGCGTGCTAGGGGCAGGCGTGCTAGGGGCAGGCGTGCTAGGGGCAGGCGTGCTAGGGGCAGGCGTGCTAGGGGCAGGCGTGCTAGGGGCAGGCGTGCTAGGGGCAGGCGTGCTAGGGGCAGGCGTGCTAGGGGCAGGCGTGCTAGGGGCAGGCGTCGAGCTGTTCTCAGGATGGCTTCCTGTGATGCTAACAGGTGACTGAGGGGCCATCACTACTGAAGAGGCTACAGTAGTCAAAGCTTTGGCTGGAGTGCTATGGGCAGGCAGCGTGCTAGGGGCAGGCGTGCTAGGGGCAGGCGTGCTAGGGGCAGGCGTGCTAGGGGCAGGCGTGCTAGGGGCAGGCGTGCTAGGGGCAGGCGTGCTAGGGGCAGGCGTGCTAGGGGCAGGCGTGCTAGGGGCAGGCGTGCTAGGGGCAGGCGTGCTAGGGGCAGGCGTGCTAGGGGCAGGCGTGCTAGGGGCAGGCGTGCTAGGGGCAGGCGTCGAGCTGTTCTCAGGATGGCTTCCTGTGACGCTAACAGGTGACAGAGGGGCCACCACTACTGAAGAGGCTACAGTAGTCAAAGCTTCGGGTGGAGTGCTATGGGCGGGTGGAGTGCTATGGGCAGGCGGCGTGCTAGGGGCAGGCGTGCTAGGGGCAGGCGTGCTAGGGGCAGGCGTGCTAGGGGCAGGCGTGCTAGGGGCAGGCGTGCTAGGGGCAGGCGTGCTAGGGGCAGGCGTGCTAGGGGCAGGCGTGCTAGGGGCAGGCGTGCTAGGGGCAGGCGTCGAGCTGTTCTCAGGATGGCTTCCTGTGACGCTAACAGGTGACTGAGGGGCCATCACTACTGAAGAGGCTACAGTAGTCAAAGCTTCAGCTGGAGTGCTATGGGCAGGCAGCGTGCTAGGGGCAGGCGTGCTAGGGGCAGGCGTGCTAGGGGCAGGCGTGCTAGGGGCAGGCGTGCTAGGGGCAGGCGTGCTAGGGGCAGGCGTGCTAGGGGCAGGCGTGCTAGGGGCAGGCGTGCTAGGGGCAGGCGTGCTAGGGGCAGGCGTGCTAGGGGCAGGCGTGCTAGGGGCAGGCGTGCTAGGGGCAGGCGTCGAGCTGTTCTCAGGATGGCTTCCTGTGACGCTAACAGGTGACTGAGGGGCCATCACTACTGAAGAGCCTACAGTAGTCAAAGCTTCAGCTGGAGTGCTATGGGCAGGCAGCGTGCTAGGGGCAGGCGTGCTAGGGGCAGGCGTGCTAGGGGCAGGCGTGCTAGGGGCAGGCGTGCTAGGGGCAGGCGTGCTAGGGGCAGGCGTCGAGCTGTTCTCAGGATGGCTTCCTGTGACGCTAACAGGTGACAGAGGGGCCACCACTACTGAAGAGGCTACAGTAGTCAAAGCTTCGGGTGGAGTGCTATGGGCAGGCGGCGTGCTAGGGGCAGGCGGCGTGCTAGGGGCAGGCGGCGTGCTAGGGGCAGGCGGCGTGCTGTTCTCAGGACGGCTTCCTGTGAAGCCAACAGGTGACTGAGGGGCCATCACTACTGAAGAGGCTACAGCATTCAAAGCTTCGGGTGGAACGTTTTCAGGAAGCTCAGCACTGAGATCATGGACGTTACTATCAACTTCAACATGGCTGCTCTTGTCATGCAGCTCCACATTCAGTAGATTCCCATGGAGCTCAATGTCACTGCTGGCTGAGGCGTTTGATGAAGCTTGGCTGGACTGCTGCACTTTGAGACTCTGGTAGCCACTAGAGCCTTGAGCAGAAGCAGGATGATGCACTGTTGACTTCACAGCCCGTTTTTGTAAAGCATCTGCATCTGTGCCAGATGGCCTTAGATACCCTGTACAATAATGATACACAGTTGGAGATCAAGTAATAACCCAGATAAAGAAAGAAAAAGCTAAACATCCACAACAGAATCCCATGAAATAGATCTTATAATTACGTTGTGTGAATCAAGTAATTGAAAATCCATGAAAAGCATTACCTACCTTCATCAAACACAGAGCACAAAATGAAACCAATATACGCAAGCACACTAAACCGCATTTTTACCATCTTGAAACCCTCCCCAAGCTCAAATAACACAAAAGCCACGTCAGAGGTGTTAATAAAGGATCCGCGAAACCGCCTCCTTCCCTAATAACAGCTGAGAACTATATCAACTGATTGAGAAGTAATCTGATTGCGAGAAGAACTGATCAATAATGAGTAATTTTGTAAGACGGTTTCCATTCAAAAAGCTTATTTTCGTTTACGTTTGACGTGTACTACTATTAACAACAACAACAATAATAACTAGAAACTGCAAGCAGTTACGAAAGGGTCCAAAGCGTATGATGATCGGACTGGTAGGATAGGTAGGACAAGTAATATAGTAATAATGGCAGAAAACTGGAGGACTGTCACTGGTGGCCAGCATAGTCGAAAGTCAGACATAACTATAGTAGCATAACATGATGTAGATTAAGTGTAAGTCTAATGTGATAGTAGATGTAGGACAGAGCAGGACTGGTTTTGATGAGATGGTCGTAGTAGTAGGTAGAAATTTAGATGAAATGCTTTTAGTGTAGGTGAAACAGGTCAGTAGATGTTGGACAGAATGTAGAACCCTCTGGTGTAGTGCCTATGCCTGTCTTAATGTCTGTTTTAATAATAATAAAAAAGAAGCTTCATTGATCATCGTGGGGAAAATGCCTTTATGTCTCCCTGAACTTGTTTTACGGAGAGTAGGCCGTCTCAAGAACCCACCGAAGCTGGGTTCGAACTAGCAACCCTCTGATTACAGGCACACGGGCTTAACCCGCTGCTCCACACGCTGCTTTGGGTAAGATGGGTGAGATCGGTATACACCTTCCTACCTGATCTGGTAACTCATTTTAGCTGAATTAGCCTCGGTTGGTCTTAGACATATATAACCAGTTGCTGTAGTGCTCCCGTTTGACCGATCGACACGAAATTTGGAGGGTCTGTCTGGGTTACAGCCCTACATTAGTCAGAGAAATTTGATAATGATTGGCTGAAGCATGCCTGAGATATAGCTCTCTGATTGAAATGGACGTGGCACCAGTAGGGTCTTGGTGTGGCTTTTCGCCGTACCTTACCGAAAGTTTAAGTTTTTTTCTCTAAATCTTTAAAACGACTGTCTCCTGATTTGAATGACACCAGATTTAAGTAGGTTGGGCGAAAATCCAACGAGGTTAACAAAATGTCCTTTTTTCAGACAAATATAAATTATGCAAAAACACAAAGATGTACAACCAAGTTATATATATTACTGGATTTGGCACGACAAAGTGAATTTGAGTAGTGGGTAGCAATAGGCATCTTACTGCCATATTTGGTAGGCCTAGGCATTCAGTTTTAGGGAAGAAAAATAATTATAATTGAGCCCTCCGGAGAAGTGCCTGAGCCCGTCTGAACGGCTGGTTTAATAATAATAGGAGCTTCATTGACCTTCATGGGAAAAACGCCTTTACATCTCCACAGCTTGCTTTACGGAGAGTATGCTGTGCACATCGGGCTGCCTAGCTCAAGTACCCACCGAAGCTGGGTTCGAACCGGCAACCCTCTGATTACAAGCACACAAGTTTAGCCCACTGAGCCACCCGCTGCTGTTGGTATGATGGGTGAGATAGCTGGACATCTTCCTACCTGATCTGGTAACTCATTTGAGCTGAATTGGCCTAGGTTGGTCTTAGAAATACATAAACAGTGGCCGTAGCGCTCCCGTTTGACAGATCGACAAAATTTGGAGGTTCTCTCGGTGGTAGAGCCCTACATTAGTGAGAGAAATTTGGTGATGATTGGCTGAAGCATGCCTGAGATATAGCTGTCTGATTGAAATGGACATTGAAATGGACATGACAACAGTATCGAGGTAGGCCAAGGCACGACCAAGTTATAGCAGTCAGACCAAAACGGGACAAATTTGGACATTGTTTGGGCGTGGCTAATGGCCGAAACGTGTAACTGACTCTGACTGAGTCGGACGGGTCGGACAACCTGAGTAGTGGGTAGGAATTGCAATCATCGTACCAAGTTTGGTCAGCCTAGGACTTACGGTTTAGGCTGGGCATTCAGTTTTAGGGAAGAAAAATAATAAGAAAAATAATAATCCTAACAAAAACAATAAGGTTCCATAGCACTACGTGCTTTGGACCCTTAATAATCTTAACAAAAACAATAAGGTTCCATAGCACTATGTGCTTTGGACCCTTAATAATCGGCAATTATTAGTTTGTCACCCGTGGCCTGTACTACGAAGCGGGGTTACTAGCTTATCGGAGTAAATTTGCGAGTAACTTGATGACGTGTGGTGTAACTTCGCGATTAACCCGTACTACGAAAGGTAGGTAGGTTTTAGTCGAGACATGTTGCTATGGCAATTTACCCTAAGTCTCAAAACTGCTCCGAGCAGTTTTTGTTCTTGTTTAAGTCGAGGTTTCTGCGTAAGCCAGCCCTATATGAGCACCGCCCATCCAACTACAATTTCTCCGAAGACAATGCCAGCGTGCCTGGATGATCCGTACGACATTGGCGCGCGAATCGTGAGGGGCTCTCTCTGTTAATATGTATGAAATGGAGCAATGGCATATAATATGCATACAATGTATTAATTAATAACTGTTACAGAGAAAGTTATTCTGAAAACCCAAGAGGTGTGCATTGTTCCCTGTTGTCCACTGATCAAAGCACACTTCACTAGATGTGCCTGTCTTGTCTAGTTTTAAAGTTATTAACCCATTCATTTATTGTCGACTGCACAGTATACGCAGGGGCGCCGCCAGGGGGGGAAAGGTTAGAACAATTCTAGGGGCCCAGCACTGACATGGGGCCCTGTTAGGGGCTTTACCTTTTCGCAAAAAGGGGGGGGGGGCAAAATTGTAATCTTTCATGGGGCCCAAGATTTCTGGCGGCGCCCCTGAGTATACGGATACAAAAATTAATTAAAATTTGCATGTAAAGCAATCTGGGAAACAAAGGGGTGTGCAACAGTCGCCATGAGCCCAAAATACTAAACCACCATATATCATTACAGCTGAAAGGACCTATATTATATTAGCGATTAACATGATTTGGCACAAATCACAAAATGTTTTGAAGCGGAAAAATAATCGGTGTGCATCGATGTCTGTGTACTGGACATCACAATTCTGTCATTAAAAACGGCCACCTTACTTAATTCCGTAAAGATATTAAAGCCAGAAAACTGAATATAGAATATGAGGCTAACTTAACCGCGGTGACAGGTTCCAAGTCGTTTTCTCACTACACATATGCTTCTTTTTTTCGTTTTGTCCTGTTGTAAATCATTTAATTGTTTGTTAAACAGTGGCTCACCTTCTATTAAGTGTCATATTAACAGACACCTTTTATTATTAGCTGTAAAACATAGAAACACGCTATTAGTGGAGGCTAGACACAACAAATCTTTCATAATGAGTAGAAATATAAATACATAGCCCTACCACTTGACATGATGTTTCTATATTTCATCTTGACTTGCTGCGACGAACGCTTTCCACTACTATTGCATTTGAAATCGGATCAGTTATTGTTAACATTAGGTTTCATTATGAGTAACATATAGTAATGGAACTTCAGGGAGCATTGTATTACTTAGGAGCATATACTGTAATAGGTGACTTCTGAATTGTGTCGCATCTATTAGCCTCTGTATTTATTAACAGTATTTCAATTCTTTTCAGAAAACACTACATTGTCTAATACTCGGTCGTGGGATATTTTAGACCACGTTTTATGACCGTGAAAATGTACGTATGCATTTTCTTCGTCGTCAATACGTTGCCAACAAGCCTGCCTGCTTTTGTTACCTGCAGTGGTATTGGACTTTCTTTAAAGGGTTGATTTAAACTCCTCATAACGCTGCATAATTAGCATGCAGTCTTCCTCCGTGAAACATATGGAGATCGCGCTATGAGTCAAACGGTGCCTTGCGTTGCCGAACGTGCTCCATATATGTGAACGCGCACAAACTCCAATGCAGTTAACACCGATTTAACAAATCAACTTCTTTACTGGCGTCGTAGTACTGATTAGCCCCGATGGAGTCAACATGATTTTGTTAACCTCGCGTTCGCAAATTACCTCGGGGTTAAGTATGATTTGGTTAAACCCCCTTCGTAGTACAGGCCACCGATCTACAATGTGTCTCTTGAAAAAAAAAATGATACAACCGACCGGAAAACTGACGCGACTGTTCTATATAACTTAATCTGACCAAAGCCAACGGAAACTGACTAGGGACACCTAAAACGGGAATGAAATCGCTATCAGTATTCCCTGCAAGAACTTACAATGGAGTGATTTCACAATAAGAACGTGATATATGTATAGTTGACTGCGGTATTTAAAAAAAGTTTTGTCCAATTGTTAAGCCCCTCATATTGTTATTACATGTTCCACAATTTAACCATTCATATAGCGGCATTTAGTGTGCGAAAGTACAATTTTTTACCCCTTTTGCAGTGATTTTATGTGTCGAAATGTATGTTATAAATATTACAAACTGGGAGAATTATTCGGTTTATGCAGTTTTGTGCCGTTTTGTGGTAGGCTATATATATGTACAGTAGACCAAGTCTCTTCTCCAGACTTCTTTTCAATGTTTATTTCCGATTGCTAGTTGTTAAATTTGTGTACGTTAAAATTATTAAGTTGTGGTCTCTGTCTTGCGGGGGGATAAATTATTCAGGGCACCCACTGACAGAAACATATATCGGCGCCTGATGTGAGTAGTAGCAGTATACGTCGAAAATAAAACGTAGAATAAAAAATACATTGTGATTAGTAACCGTCTTGAAATTCTCGTTAATTGTTAATTAGTTGATATAGTTCGCAGCTGTTATTATAGCGGAGGGCGCGGTTTCGCCGATCCTTTATTAACACCTTTGACGGTTTTTTTTTATCGTACGAAAACGCCTTTTGTTTGAGACACGGTGTTTGGACAGCATATGGCAGGAATGATGGGTCGTGTGTTAGTGTTTGCTTGTTTTGTTCTGTATTCGTTGTTTGACGAAGGTGGGTGATATACTTTTATTTACTAATTTTTGGGTTTGTTTGCATATTGTAACTGGCTTTCTCTTCTGGCTTGTGAAGGCTTTTTCTTTTTTAAATCCCTTTACTCGGTGTAGTGGCTATAGTAGTGACTGTGCCTTTGCTGTACAGGGTTCCCAAAGCCTTCTGGCACAGATGCTTTACAGAAACGGGCCCTCTCCAAGTCAACAGCACGTCCTGCATCTAATCAAGGCTCCAGTGGCTACCAGAGTCTCAAGGTGCATGAGTCTAGCCAAAATGTCTCTGACTCCTCAGCCAGCAGTGACATTGAAGTCCATGGGCCTCTCCTGAATGTGGAGCTGCATGACCAGAGCAGCCATGTTGAAGTTGGTAGTAACGTCCATGATCTCAGTGCTGAGCTGCCTGAGAACGTTCCACCCGAAGCTTTGAATGCTGTAGCCTCTTCAGTAGTGATGGCCCCTCAGTCACCTGGTGGTTCCACGGGAAGTCATCCTGAGAACAGCTCTACTCCAGTGCCTGCCCATAGCACAGCTGCCCATAACAGGCCTACACAGAGTATACGTCCTAGCACAGGCCATGTGTAGCTGTTAATGCTTTGGCCTAATCTTGCTTTCCAATGCTAATAAATTGCTTTGTCCTGAACATTCAGTGTCTCCTGTAATCTGTGCTTGGATGAGGGAACTGCAGAGATGTATGGCCTCACCTTTCTAGAGTAGTGAGGTGTTGACAATGAGTTCAGTATCTTGAATTTAAGGGACCCTGTCATAATACCAGAAGCTTCAGATTTCATGGTTCATATCAAGTCCCACCACACTGATTGTGGTGATTCATTGTGTGTTGCAGTGCAGTGACCTAAGACTACTATTCCATGTACTTGTTAAAACAGCTTGCTGTACAGCCCGATTGTCGTCGTGCTACCTGGTAATGTGTGTTTTTTTTTTTTTTTTTTTTTTTTTTTTTTTTTTTGCTGGGTCTGCTGTTTTCCCCACCCCATTTGGTCTGTTTTGAACATACAGTTGCAGGTAAATATTAGGAGGTTGGGGAGGTTTTGTGCTGCTTTCATAATGTTCCTTGGCAGCAGACTGTGGGGAGAAATAAATTATAAATGCTGTAAATCTATATTCCATTATAAACTTAAAATTAGCTGCATCAGCTGAATTTGCAAACACGTAGCCTACGTAACTTGGATTTTTAACTATCGTATTTTTTGAGGTTTCAGGCTTTCCTGTTTTTAAATGCCTTTCTTAAAAACGTAGGCTACCAACTGGCTTTCCTAGTATTTTCCTAGTTTAAGTACTGACAAAGAAATGGTACTGTGGCCATGTTAGTCACAGATCGAGTCTCTGCAAAGAGATTTATCTGATTCAAAACAATGAACAGAACTTGGTAGACAGCAACAGCGGGGATGTTTATGAACATGAATTAATATAAATGTGGCTTTGCAACACACATTTTTTTTTACAATTCTAAATTCTAAATATACGAATTTCATATTTATGCACCATTTCTTGTCGTGTAAGAAGTCGCTGAGCTTGGCAATGTCTTATAATTACGTACGCCTCACATCTTTTCCAAGGGTCCTTTTATTTCATGAAGAAAACATGGAAATAAGTCCCAGCATGTTAGTCTGCTTGAGAAAAAGCTTATATAAGAGATTTACAACTCGAGTACGTGTTGCTTATTGTTGTTTCAAAGTTTCTATTGAATAGCCTCCGTGAAAATAAAACTGTAAAAAAGCGGACCACAGTCAAGTACGAACAAAGTTATTCTTTATTTAGATTAATGTCTAATTACTAGAGATGGCAATTTTGGCACCCAGGATCGATCCGTTCCGAAGACGTCCGAAACTTCTGGTCTCGATACGGAGTATACGAAATGTTTCGAAACATCAGTCACGTGACCGCCGTTGTCATTGTTCACGGCGAGAATAAAATTCTATAAAAAACCCGAAAAAAATCGGTGCGTGTTGGGTGTTTGTGGCGTTGTTGGTTTCAGCGAGTAGTTTGGCGATTATTATTATTTGAAATCGAATTGTATTAGTGAAACAGGTTAGCAGTTAGTGTGATTTAGGCATAAGTATAGTGAGGGACATATACTGTAGTTATAGTAGGTGTAATATCAAGGTTTTGCTTAGATTCAGTTAGAAACATAAATCAAAAAGCTAGAGTACGCATAGACACAGATTACATATACATATATTAACATTGCTAACATAGACAGAAACTGTTGTCTGAAACTGCGTCTTTGCACTGTTCTATTCTATATAAATTAATTAAAACTAAACCATTCATATAACCTGCTCAACATACACAAACCTAGATAGAATGAGTATTCTAACCTCAGTAGCTAATTAATTACTATGCACACTCAATACTCAGATGGCATGTAAATACAGAAATTATGTTTTAACAATACACGGGAATAAAATATACTTATCTCTATAAATCATATAAGACCCAATTTAGGTTTTGATTGACGGTATTGCCTGGGGAAAGTTCTGGTGCATACAAACATGCAAATAATGCAGATAATGCCAAACAGCCAAGGTACACTGTAAAACGTAATATTGAATTTAATAGATAATACTGAGTTGATACAACTTAATTTTTATAAACTTGTTAATAACACTCATCTTAAATAAGTCATGTATACTTTTAGGTGTAAAAGCTTAAGTAAATGAATGTCCTTTAGCTGAATTAACTTAATAATAGTAAGTATGTAAACACTGTGTCAGTGGGGGGCGAAAGTTCAGTCCACTTTACACAGGACAACAGATTAGAGGTTTTTTTTTTTTTTTTCATACACTGTACTCTTACTCTTGGTTTGGTAGCTGATTGAGTTATAATAATCGTATAATAGAAATGATCAAGTAGTTTGTGTTTATTGGTTGACGTACAGTATGAGTTATTGTAATAAATTGAAATGTAACCCATTTTAGAAAAATAAACCAAATAAATAAATAATAATAATATTGTCTCAATGAATAATAAAAAAAAGATAAAAGAACAATAAAGTAGTAAATTACGGTGAAGTACATCATCAGAATTTATTTAAAAAGCTCGGGCATGCGCAGAGAACTGCTCAACTGTACTTGGCGCGTTTTACGGCAGTTATTTTGTGGACATGCCATAACAAGTTTAGGTGCAGTCGGATGTCATCTCAGCAGTTGTGCTCATTGTTTCCATCATACCGGTGACTGTGGTACTTGGCACACTGATTTGGTGAGTACCTTTCTTTTCATCCTTTTTCACATTGTTTTACTTTTGTCAATGAGCGCCAGTCTGTTGTGCTTGCACGGGAGAGTACTTGTGCTAAACTCTGCCACAGCCTTTGTCCATTATCGCATTAAAAGTCGGTTGCTTTTCCTTTTTTGCTTTTGCTTCTTGTCCATTGACACCATTCCTTAATTTGGGATGAGAACAGGAAAGTGTTAAACTCACCCACAATCGCGTTGTGAATGAAACTGCGTTTATATATTTGTCTTAATGTATATGTTTGTAGAGTTGCGTGGAGCGAATGTAACGTGCAGAACATTAAGTGATTTAGTAGCTGGCTTGCAATAATTTTCTCAGTTGTCTAGTCAAGGAGGGGAAAATTTTTTCAATCTTTAATGTTAGCTGCGCTGGATCCCTGATAACCTGCATTTGAAGGTCGCACGCATTCAGCGTCCACTGTCGACGTCATGCTAAGTAGCGCATGTTGAACATGACCTGGGATCTGTTTCACAAAGCAGGATTTCTTGCTTAGCCAGATTTAAGGTAGTCTGGGCTAAATAGACCTTATTTTCATCAACTTACATTTAGCCCAGACTACCTTAAATCTGGCAAGTTATCTGGCTAAGCAAGTAATCCTGCTTTGTGAAACAGGCCCCTGTTTTAGGGACATGATTCTCAAACATTGTGGCAAACCGCTTTGTTATCTAATCTAATCATACTCCTTTATGTAATTATTTTTAGTACAGTTTGTACTAAAGGCCATGATGAAAAAAGCCTTGAAGATGACAGAAATATGCTCGTAGAGGAGATGAAGAAAAAACAACCAAATGGGTCTCTCATCTCAAAATTAATGGATCTAACATTCCCATTGCGCCGACAAGAGATAGTGAGAAACAAGGCTGCTGTCCAAGACATGGCTGAACGTTGGCCAGCACTTTTCATGGAGAGACAGGTAAGCTACTATTAAACTGAAAACATCCTGAAAAGTTTAATTTTAAGCATAGATTTTACAGCTCTTTGAAGCAAAAAAATAATCTCAGAAGTTTATCAAATTGTTAATATTTTATTGCCCTGAATACGTTTTAAATCAGTGTTTAATTCCAGTTTGTATGAAGTCAATGCATCAGCCTTTTTAAGTAGTATTTGAATATGAAAGAAATGTATCTTTTTTTGTCTTGTAAGCTTTTAATGTATTGTGAGTACAATTGTTATGAATGTAATTGATTACTTAAGGCTGTCTTTTTCTCCTTCTTCCCCTTTCTCTTTTTCAGAATTGCAGGAAGAATCTTGAAGGAGATTTCTTTGAGGCTCTGGACCAGTACACACCAAGCTTCATCCAACTGTTCAGTTGCAAAAAAGGAACTGTTGGAAAGAAACTGACAGAACTGAAGCAGCAAATTGACTTGATGGTGAGTGACTTATAACTCTTTTTCATCATTGTTGTTCCTATGTTGTTACTTCAAAGGTGTACCATGAAAAGTTACCCCCCTGTCTGATTAAGGGTGCTTTCACACCTACAGCATTTGGTGCGCACCAAACGTGTTTGGTCCCTTGGTTCGGTTCGTTTGCGTTGATGTGAATGCAATCTCGGTACTTTGGTGCGCACCAAATCAATCGATCCGAGACCTGCCTGAAGGGGTGGTCTCGGACCGCTTTATCCGCTCTACTTTGGTACGGTGCGTCTGGTTTGAAAGCAACCAAACCAAATCTGACGAAATGGTATAGTTTAATGCACTTTGGGTATAAGAGATAGGGGGTTGTGAGTAAAATTCTTTTCACTTCCTGTTGACTCCATCAAATTTTTCAAACTATTGACTCGCGATGAAATTAAATCGCGGAGAAACGTGGAGTGCCGAAGAAATTAAGTGCCTCATAGATATATGGTCAGATGAGCATATCCAAAAGCAACTGTCCACGATACATAGAAATAGCTGCATTTACGCGCTGTTCAGTAAGCAGCTAAGGGAGAAAGGCTATCCTCGGACAGTTGAACAATGCCGTATTAAGACAAAAAAACTTCGGGCGAAGTACATAGAAGTGCGTGATGCACTTACTGTAGCAAGACGGGAAGTTCTGGAAAAGAGAAAGACAAGCTTCCCTGCTATGACGCTTTGGATGGAATACTCGGGACAAAACCTATCGTTGAGCCGGTGGATGCTGTGGAGAATGACAGCTCAACTCTTTCGCCACTTGAATCCATCGACGCTGTGTCTGACCTGACAGACCAACGTGACACTGATGTAGATGGTAAGCAACCTATTTTTTCACTGACACTGTATAAATGATGTTTAGACTAATGTACTGGAACAAAAACGAACAAATATATGTGTGTGTGTGTGTGCGTGTGTGTGTGCGTGTGTGCGTGTGTGCATGCATGCATGAGTGTATGAGAGAGAATATGTTCATAATATGTGGGCAGATACATACATGCGCACACACACACAATGTTAGGCTAGCTTAAAAATGGGCCCAATCTATTCTTCTATGCTACTTCTTCTATTCTTCTCTTCCATTTGAAACAGTGGAAGATTCAGTTACCAACCTTGATGAGTCAAGTGAGTCTACCCAGAGCATCAAGGGTGGTGATCATGCAGAGACCCCTAAAGAGTTGAAATGACCTATTCCTGGAGCACGGGCTCGAAAGCGAAAGGCAAAGTCGAGCAGAGTTGAAGATGACGACTTACGGCAATACATGATTGACAGCAGAAGGATGATGCAGGAAATACAAACTGCTGAGCAGAGGCGACTGGAAGAAGAGGCTGCTGCATTTGAAAGAATGATGAGGGCTCAGCGGGAGGCAGATGATAGGAGATTTCAGGCTTTACAGGCACAGCAACAAGCCAGCAATCAGATTCTTATGCAACTAATGAGCACGGTGGTAAGTGTTGTTGCGCCAGGCCATTCTCAGTCAATGTCGCCCTGGACCACACCTCCTCCCACTAGGGCCTGGTCAGTGCCACAGACATATCAACCACAGCCTGCTGCCCAGCCACATGGGGTTCCTCCACATCCCCAAGATGCCCAAAATCAACGTCCCAGCACTTCATCTATCCTACATGACATTAATAGCCAACCGCACTTTTACCATTTGTAGGCTGTTTATGTAGCATAAAGTAGGTCATATTATTTGCTTTCAGTTAAGGCAAGAATGTTCATTCAGTGGAGGAATTTCTTTTGGTGTTTACAATATTACCTCATTCTCCTTGGTTGCTAAAACACTCTTTTGTGAGAAGAGACTACTTACTCTTATACAGCACATGTTCTTGGGGTACAATTACAATAAGGATAGAGCTTTTTGAGGATTTTTTTTTTGTTCATGTTTAAACAATATGATACCTCATTATTTAGGGCCTAAAACACTAAAGGGATAAAACTCTTTTGTGAGTTTAAGCACGTTTAAACACTTTTGATTTGACTTCTTACTTGAGGTACCAACTGTTACAGCACATCATGTTCCTGAGGTGCAGTCAAGATCTTTTTGTTAACATGCCTAAACAATGTGATACCCCATTCTCATTAATGTGGTTGCAAAAATGCTCTTTTTGTGAGAAGTAGCACTATTTACCTTTACTTTTTTTCCTGAAAGTTGTATTCATGTACAAAAGCAACACATTTGAGAATAAACTATAAATTGCTTTAATTGTGATTTTCCTTTTGTAGAGTATCATTTACAAACATTCAAACAGGTTCTGTTTTTAGGAAGGGATATGGCAAATCTACACACTGTTTATAGCCAAACATGGTTTCATTCAGCATTCAGAATATGGTGTATCTATTGAACATGCAAAATGAAGTTAAAATGAACAAAATATTAATGGTCAAAACAGCCCTTAATTCAAATAACATTTCAGAATTGGTGCTATATGAAAATCCCATCATACAAACAAACATAATTAACGGAAAAGCCAGTGTTTTTTGAACGCATCTGTGAATATACTGTTAGGTCTGTTACCTCACACTGTATATGAGTAGCTGCATTTTTCTGCCTCCATCTGTTCAAAAGGAGTCTACTTACATTTTAGAAAAATAGCTACACAGTGCATCTCTGATGTCTTTCGGCTGCTGTTGACCAGGAACCTGCTCCTGATGTCCCCCACTCTCGGCCTCCTCTACTTCAGTAGCTCGCTCAAGATATTCCTCATTGTGGTACTCACAATAATTATGTAGCACACAGCAAGCAGATACTGTGCGACTTATGAAAGTTATATGGGTGTCATTTGATTTCAAAAGGCAGCGCCAACGACCTTTGAGACGGCCAAAGGCACGCTCAACTGTCATACGGGCTTGACTAAGTTTGTGATTGAAATTTAGCTGCTGTGGTGTTATTCCTCCACCTTCTGGGTAAGGTTTCATCAGCCACGGTAGTAAGGGATAGGCTGAATCTCCTAACAGAAGAAGAGGCACATCGACCCCCTCAAATGCTTCACTCCAGTGAGGTAAAAGAGTTCCTGCACTGGCTAGCTCATACAATGATGAGAGGGAGAAAACACGGGCATCATGTACCTTGCCTGGTCGCCCCACATTTATGTCCCAAAATCTCATCCTATGGTCTACCACACCCTGCAAAATAATGGAATAGCCCCCCTAGGGGTGGGCGATATACCGGTAGACACGACTAACCGGTAGAAATTTGTCAACCGATAGAGATTTTGGTCTATCGTCTTAATCGCGATTGAGATCACGTGACGTTGCACGTTTGGTAACCACACAATACACTTTCACTTTGACAATGGAAGAAGACGGTGCAGCGGATAGTTTGCTTACATGTGACGAAACCAACAACGAGGAGATTGTAAAGAAAAAAGGTGCATCTTCTGTGGTGTTAGTTTGAGTATAGGAAAAGTGATACGAATGAGATGAACGTGATTTGAAAGGTATGCAAGAGCACTGTTTTAGCAAGCGGTGGAAACACGTCAAACCTTTTCCATCATCTCAAATCCAAGCATCCAAACGAATATGGCCAAAGTAAAAAAAATGCAGTACAATACAGTTGTAGACTTTATCTCGCCACATATTAATTCTCAAAACATTGTTATAGTAGCCTAGGTAATATCATGCAATGTCACTATGCAATTTGGAGAACTGTATAGATAATATAGACAATATCACGTTTGAATGTGTATCATGACAAGACTTGCCATTTGTATGACAATTTCGTAATCTGTATTCACATTAAAGATGAAAAATGTGTGGCTGGGCTGTTTTCATAGGCCAACGGAGTACCTGATGGATCTGCAGGAAGATCGCCGGCTAATAACAAAATGATCATTCAGGAGGAGGGCACGTCTCTTCTCCATGAAGTGGCGCGCAATGCGCCGTCGGCGAGATGAATAAACCAGGAAGCTGGTTTGGAGTCGCAGCCGGGAATCGTGTTCGAAATTAATTATCTGAAAATAATGATTTGCACGTACAATGTAGTGCGCGAGGATCAGCGCCATTAGCGCAAAGCAAAGCTGTTCCTCCATGATTATTGAAAGTGGCGCGATTTTCTGATAATAGTCTGTTCCCGGTGCCGATGGGCTTCGCGGTCTATTTTGGTTCGTTTAGAACTCTGCATATGTGAAAGCAAACCGTACCCACGTCTGTTTACTACATTGTAACATTTTTATGACTGGTGCGGACTAAAGCAATCGTACTATAGGTGTGAAAGCACCCTAAGATCATGTCATCAATCTCTTTTAAACCATATTGTGAGGCATTGCATCAGACAAGGATGGGGAAAAAATGACCAGATTCTCAAAAAACTCCCTTAATTTCCAAAAATGTTTATACACTAGCATGGGGTGACGAATGTATAAAAACTCTGTTAAAGGTTTTTAGATCAAACAATATAGTCAACAGTATAGTCATTGTGTGCTGCAAACAACAATTTTTGGGTTTTTTTTGGAAGAATTAGGTGTCAAGTAGGCTTCAACACCACCTGCTGAGTACACTACATGTCTTCTCTTTATTTGCATCGATATAATCAGTCCTGATTCACATTTTCTTGGTTTTACATTTCAAATTTGCCTCACTTTTAGTTGAAACACAGATAATATAATTTTCTTTCTCAGCCTGTGCTTATTTCTCAGAAATTGTTTCTTAGAGGAGTTTTCTGTATCAACAGACACCTGATGTGACTGCACAGCGTACATTTGTCCTCAGAGGCCTCCACATTGTACTAGGCGATGACTCCAGTGACTTCTACGTGTCATGCTTCGTAAGTTCTGGAATACAAAAGTTGTTTGTCTACTAAACTTTGCATTTGTCCAAAATTAACAGTAATGAAATATTAATTTTCCTAAATACATTAAATGCATTACTTTTAACAATAATTACATTATGTAATTACAGCATACTTAGATTTATTAAGTTATTTTAAGTTCTGCTAACTTAAATATTTTAAATAAGTTAATTGTACTTATTTTCTCAAGTTTTAAAAACCTATTTTTTTGAGGCAACAATTTGCATACTTTTTTTTAAGTAAAGCCAACTTATTAGGTTTTACAGTGTACAAAGACTGTACACATGGTGCGAGCAAAGTAAACATACTGCAGCAGATTTAAAAAGTACATAGTACACAAATGGATGTAAGATCTTGAGCAGAATGTGAGACTAAACCTGAATATTTAAAGATGAGAATAATAATCATCTGCAAATAAATTATGTGCAGTTAGAACACAAGGCACCGGATTGTATTATAACAAGAGAGGATGCTTCCTGACGTATTATGGCTATGCATGGAGAGTGTAACGTCTGGAGAAAGTGTGATGTCGGTCACCAGTTGTCTGACGGCTTCGGGCAGCGATAATCCCCAGTAGCATTTTTAGCACAGCATGGTGGAATGAGGCGGTGGCTAAATATGCTCCATTATAGAGGCCACACGTGAAGTGGACGTGCAGACTTGTTCATAATATTGCTAACATCCCCTTCACTGCTTCTGTTATTAGTGCAAGAGAAGTTTTGCGACCATACAGAAGAGACATTAATAATCTAAACATTTTTATCCCTGGGGAACCCAGACCACCTTATCATTATAGGAAAAATATGCCCATTGGCTAAAATGATCATACAGACCCAGTGAATTCAAAAACAGTTGTTTTGTAAAAATAACCCTTTCCCAGTCCGTGTTATGAAATGTGCCATATACGACCCGCTGGACTGTTCATGCTGTTCCAACTTGTTAATTTCACCTATGAAATAAGGACAGAAAAGAAAGAAAAAACAAATCTTTGCTACTAACATTCTGAAACACTCATGAAATAAACCTAATCAGATATGCATTACTTACAACAATGACCCATTGGGGAACTGAACTAAGGCAGGAACTTAGATACAGAAACTGAAATGGGTAAGGACTAGGTATGTAACAATGCATCAATTTCTATCGATGTATCGATTCAACGGCAAACAATCCAAAGCATCAATGTGACTGCATAAATGTCGATGAAAGCGTTTTTTTTCTTTTCTCGCCGGTTCGAGTATTGTTTTCATGATCCATTCCGACGTATACATGGTCTACACCAGGGGTGCCTAATACGTTGATCGCGATCGATCTACTGGTCGATCGCAAAGGTAGTGTGGGTAGATCGTATGGCATAAAAAATACACTCTTAAAACAAAAGGCTCCATATTGAACCTTTAAGGGTTCTATAGCTTGGTACATATACACTCACCTAAAGGATTATTAGGAACACCTGTTCAATTTCTCATTAATGCAATTATCTAATCAACCAATCACATGGCAGTTCCTTCAATGCATTTAGGGGTGTGGTCCTGGTCAAGACAATCTCCTGAACTCCAAACTGAATGTCAGAATGGGAAAGAAAGGTGATTTAAGCAATTTTGAGCGTGGCATGGTTGTTGGTGCCAGACGGGCCGGTCTGAGTATTTCGCAATCTGCTCAGTTACTGGGATTTTCACGCACAACCATTTCTAGGGTTTACAAAGAATGGTGTGCAAAGGGAAAAACAACCAGTATGTGGCAGTCCTGTGGGCGAAAATGCCTTGTTGATGCTAGAGGTCAGAGGAGAATGGGCAGACTGATTCAAGCTGATAGAAGAGCAACTTTGACTGAAATAACCACTCGTTACAACCGAGGTAAGCAGCAAAGCATTTGTGAAGCCACAACACACACAACCTTGAGGCAGATGGGCTACAACAGCAGAAGACCCCACCGGGTACCACTCATCTCCACTACAAATAGGAAAAAGAGGCTACAATTTGCACGAGCTCACCAAAATTGGACAGTTGAAGACTGGAAAAATGTTGCCTGGTCTGATGAGTCTCGATTTCTGTTGAGACATTCAAATGGTAGAGTCAGAATTTGGTGTAAACAGAATGAGAACATGGATCCATCATGCCTTGTTACCACTGTGCAGGCTGGTGGTGGTGGTGTAATGGTGTGGGGGATGTTTTCTTGGCACACTTTAGGCCCCTTAGTGCCAATTGGGCATCGTTTAAATGCCACGGCCTACCTGAGCATTGTTTCTGACCATGTCCATCCCTTTATGACCACCATGTACCCATCCTCTGATGGCTACTTCCAGCAGGATAATGCACCATGTCACAAAGCTCGAATCATTTCAAATTGGTTTCTTGAACATGACAATGAGTTCATTGTACTAAAATGGCCCCCACAGTCACCAGATCTCAACCCAATAGAGCATCTTTGGGATGTGGTGGAACGGGAGCTTCGTGCCCTGGATGTGCATCCCACAAATCTCCATCAACTGCAAGATGCTATCCTATCAATATGGGCCAACATTTCTAAAGAATGCTTTCAGCACCTTGTTGAATCAATGCCACGTAGAATTAAGGCAGTTCTGAAGGCGAAAGGGGGTCAAACACTGTATTAGTATGGTGTTCCTAATAATCCTTTAGGTGAATGTATACGTGTGGTGATGGGAATAAAGCGTGTTTAAAGGGGTACCTCTCATGGAATCTACCAAACTTTACCAGCTTTTGAACCCTGTAAAACATATGTACAACTTTTATTTTGAATAATAAAACACCTCTACATGTTACATTTTAAAACTCATTTGATAAATGTACACAAACATTTTTGTACAAGTTTGAAAAATAAAACACACGTATACATGTTACACTTTAAAACTCATGTGCAACTTTTAAAATGAAAAACTTCATGTTACATTAAAATATCCTTTGATAAAAAGACTACAAAATTTTTACAACTTTGTTTTTGTAAAATAAAAGCCACGTTCATATTAGATTTCAAAACTGATTCGCAAAATTAATGCATAAAACTTTGTACGAACAGGCTTGCGCTGCATACACGTAAAAAAACGTTTTCGTATAACGCGACCGGAAAATAAAACACCAGAACATCTTACATTTTAAAACATCTGTACATCCTACTTTGAAAAACTTTGTTACATTTTAAAACATCTGTACATTTTTCATGTTACATTTGAAAACATCTGTACATCTTACTTTGAAAAACTTACATGTTACATTTGAAAACATCTGTACATCTTACTTTGAAGAACTTTCATGTTACATTTGAAAACATCTGTACATCTTTGAAAAACTTTCATGTTACATTTTTAAAACATCTGTACATCATTGAAAAACTTTCATGTTGCATTTTAAAACTTCTGTACATCTTTCATGTTACATTTTAAAACATCTGTACATCTTACTTTGAAAAACTTTCATGTTACATTTTAAAACATCTGTACATGTTGGATTATGTGTTCTCATCTCATATGTTTGTATTATTTCTGATTATTAAGTTTTTTCCACGATGTTGACAAAAGGGTCTACTTTTTCTTTTCTGCGCATGTATAATGTGTGACACGATGTATGCTGCGTGTGGAGTGATTTCTTCTCTCTTTCTGTAAGTTTTTCATGACAGCAGACGTGTGTAGACGTGTGTCAAAATGTATGCTTTAAAACGAAAATGTAAATACTGAAAAGGCATAAAATAAAACACCAGTTTATAATATTAATTAGTTTATTGATTTACACAAATGAATGAAGAGAACATTTGGTTCATACATATGGAGGCAGAAAGCTCAACAGGTTATGGGCCCAGGAGAAGTGCAGGAGCATGGCAGAGGCTGCTTTTTGATGGCGACGAACAGAAGTACGAACTATGAGAAGTAAAATTTTTAGGCCACATGACAATGCTTGGCCTAAAGGAAACAATACTATCCGCTGACGACAATGTCGACCGAGAGAAGAATGAAGAATGCTACGCAGAGCTAATTCAGTTCCTCGACGACAAAAGCCTGTCGTTAGTGATGAGAGAAGCAACCGACGACGGAAGGAAAGCATTAAAAATCCTAAGAAATCACTACGCCAGCCAGGGTAAGCCGAGAATCATTGCCTTATATACAGAGCTAACTTCTCTGAAGAAGGAACCAGAAGAAAGCGTTACAGACTATATTATCCGAGCCGAAAGAGCGATAATGTCTCAGAGATGCTAAAGAAATGTTAAGTGATGGACTGATAATAGCTATGATTTTGAAGGGCTTGCCAGAATCATACAAACCCTTTGCCATCCACATCACACAAAGCAGCGAAGAATTGACGTTCGTACAATTCAAGAGTCGACTACGAAGTTACGAGGAGACAGAAAAGTTTGATCCCAAGACAAAATCGGACAACGTGATGAAAGCAGAAGCATCGACCGTGACATGCTATGGTTGTGGTAATCGAGGTCACATAGCCAGAGAGTGCCGCCAGAAAGCATCATCGAAGTGGCGTAACTACCATCGAAGCTCAACGCACAGCGACGAAACGTGCAGGAGAAAAGGCAACAGACAAAGAGATGATGCCAAACAGACAGCCGAAAAGAAAGACGACAAAGAGCAAACTTTCGTTTTTAAAGTAAGCCAACGTTTACTTCCCGAAAGCATTAAAGGAAGAGGACTAATGGTGGACTGCGGAGCAACATCGCACATCATTACAGAGAAAGCAAGATTCACGCGGTTCGATGAATCTTTCAACCCTGCATTGCATTACATGGAATTGGCGGATGGAACGAGAATGAATAACGTAGCCTTAAAGCGCGGAGAAGCAGAGGTGTTCTTACAAGACGGGGAAGGAAAAACGGTCAAGACCATTTTAAGGAGAGCCCTCTTCATACCGTCATATCCACAGAGCATCATCTCCGTTCAAGCTGCCACCGAAGATGGAGCAAGAGTGATCTTCCAAAAGGGCCAAAACGAACTCATAGGTGAAGACGGTACTGTGTTTCCAATCAAAGAGCACGAGAGACTATTCTACTTGAAAACGGTAAATGAACCAGATCAATGTGATTATGAATATGCAAATGATATGTGTGCCAGAGATAAAGTAAACTTAGCATGTGATGTTAAGACATGGCATAAAATCATGGGGCACTGTAACTTTGATGACTTGTTGAAATTACCTAAACTAGTCGAGGGTATGCAGATAAATGATAAAACTAAAGTAAATTGTAACATATGCATAAAAGGGAAGTTCACAAACTGTAGGAGTAGAAAAGCAGATGCAAAAGCTAATGCCCCCCTCGAACTGGTGCACACTGACTTGGCGGGTCCCATTGAACCAACTGCTTCAGAAGGGTACAAATATGCCATATCATTCACAGATGATTATTCAGGTGCCATATCAGTGTACTTTCTCAAAAATAAGAGTGACTCAACATTAGCCACTGAAAAGTTTTTTGCAGACAGTGCACCCTATGGCAAGGTAAAATGTATAAGGTCTGATAATGGCACAGAATACACTGGTAATGCGTTCCAATCCCTTTTGAGAAGAAAAGGGGTTAGACATGAGACATCATGCCCGTACTCTCCGCATCAAAATGGCACAGCAGAGAGGCAGTGGAGGACCATTTTTGAGATGGCAAGATGCCTACTGTTAGAGAAAGAGTTACCAAAGGTGTTATGGCCATATGCTGTTCAAACGACTGCCCATATTAGAAATCGTTGCTATAATGAAAGAACGCAAAACACACCTTACTTCATGCTCACCGGAAAGAGGCCAGACCTCTCAAAAATGTGGATATTTGGCTCAGACTGTTACGCATACAGGCATGACCAGAAGAAATTAGATCCTAGGTGTGATAAAGGAGTCTTTGTGGGGTACAGTAAAAATAGCCCTGCATATTTGGTCTATAACCGTCAGACAAGAAAAGTGACCAAGCACAGATTGGTAAAATTCACTAAGAAAGAACGTAGTGAACAAACAACACAAACAGATGAGGATGATCTAGAAATAGTTGCCGGTAGAGACAACAGTGCTGGTGGGGAGAAGGTTGACGAGTCACATGGTGAGGGCAGTACAGATGATGAGATCAAAGATGATCAAGAGGATAATGAGGTGATGAGGGACGAAGTCTCAGATGAGAATGGAAACAAAACAGATGCAGAAATCATCCCAAACCAAAAACAACGGTTATCACAGAGAGAAAAGAGACCCCCAAAATATTTAGAGGATTACGTATCAGATCACAACAAGAGTGATGTAACATACAGTATGTGAACATTATTATTGTTACAGGGCAGTATTTGGTGTTCCCCAGACGTATAGAGAGGCTTTGATGTCACCTGATGCACCTGAGTGGAAGCGTGCAATGTGGGAAGAGATGGATTCACTCAAAGAAAATGACACTTTCGAATTAACTACATTACCTGAGAATAGGAAGATCGTTGGAGGAAAATGGGTCTACACCATTAAAGAAAATGGTGGGATGGGAAAGCTCTTAAAAGCAAGATATGTGGCAAAGGGCTATAGCCAGACTGAAGGTATAGATTATCATGAGACTTTTGCACCTACAGCAGATCTGACGTCAGTGCGAGCATTAATGCAGATAGCTGTCCAGAATGACCTTATAGTTCATCAAATGGATGTCAAGACGGCATACTTACATGCACCTATAGATGAAGACATTTACTTGGAGCAACCTGAGGGTTTCGAATCAACTTCTGTGACAGGGGAAAAGTTGGTGTATAAACTGAAAAAATCCCTGTACGGTTTGACACAATCTGGTCGGAACTGGTATGAGCTACTAAATGATCACCTTGGACAAAATGGTTTTGAGAGAAATTTGTCAGATCACTGTATATATAGGAAGCAAGCCGGAGAAGACATTATCATAGTCATCATTTGGGTAGATGACCTAATCATTGCAGCAAGCAGTAACAAAGGACTTAACAGATTCAAAAATAGCATGAAAAATAAATTCAATATGAAAGATCTAGGGAGGATTTCACATTTCTTAGGTATTGGATTTGAACAAACAAATGGAAAAATCAAAATGAGCCAAAAGGGATATGTGATGAAAATGCTAGAACGTTTTGGAATGTCAGACTGCAAGCCTAGGACTACTCCATGCGAGTTAAAGGTAGAGAGTGATGAGAATGATCAAGATAGCAGCATGGAGGTCCAAAATCCCAGAGAATATCGAGAGATAGTGGGCAGTCTTATCTATGCCATGACATGTACTGTACCAGGCCAGATATTAGTTGGATAGTAAGCAAACTATCACAAACCCTATCAAGTCCAAAAGCACGGGATTTTGTGACTGCCAAACACGTGCTAAGGTATCTAAAGGGCACAAGTGATTACGAGTTGTGTTTTCAGAAAACAAATTGTGATCTGAGTCTAATAGCTTTCAGTGACTCTGATTGGGCATCATCCCTCAATGACAGACGTAGTACTTCAGGATATTGTTTTAGCCTGACAGAACAAGGTCCGGTAATTTCCTGGAAGTCAAAGAAGCAGCCAGTCGTTGCATTGTCCACATGTGAGGCCGAATATATAGGTCTAGCAAACGCTACCCAAGAAAGCATATATCTAAGTCAGTTGCTGAGTGGTATGGATAACAAGGTGTACACCTGTACTAAAATGTATGGTGACAATCAGGGAGCAATTGTACTAACAAAAAATCCTGTGAACAGAAAGCGATCAAAGCACATTGACGTTAAATACCATTTCATTCGCGATGCAGTAAATGAAAGAAAAATAAGTATTGAGTATTGTTCATCAGAAGAGATGGTTGCTGACATGTTGACCAAACCTGTATCAAAAGTAAGAATGTTGAAGTTCAAATGTTTTCTTTTTGGAGGTGAATAGAGATGTATAATACCACTAACAGGTGTTTTCATATGATGAGAACAAGTGGGGGTGTTGGATTATGTGTTCTCATCTCATATGTTTGTATTATTTCTGATTATTAAGTTTTTTCCACGATGTTGACAAAAGGGTCTACTTTTTCTTTTCTGCGCATGTATAATGTGTGACACGATGTATGCTGCGTGTGGAGTGATTTCTTCTCTCTTTCTGTAAGTTTTTCATGACAGCAGACGTGTGTAGACGCGTGTCAAAATGTATGCTTTAAAACGAAAATGTAAATACTGAAAAGGCGTAAAATAAAGCACCAGTTTATAATATTAATCAGTTTATTGATTTACACAAATGAATGAAGAGAACATTTGGTTCATACATATGGAGGCAGAAAGCTCAACAGTACATCTTATTTTGAAGAACTTTCATGTTACATTTTAAAACATCTGTATGCCTTACTCTGAAAAACTTTCATGTTACATTTTAAAACATCTGTACCCGGGTAAAAAAAAAATGTATTTTAATGTACTAAATACGTACTTTAAGTTTATCAAGTACATTTGTAGTACATTACTTTTTTGTGTGCTAAATATTCAAGTGAAAAAATGTATTACAAATGCACTAATTGCAAGTAAATTTCTCTCGCAGTAATACTTAAGTTTATTAAATGTAAGTACACTAATTTATACTAATGCTTAAATAGACTTAAAGTGTACTCAAATGAAGTATGCTACCCAAAAATATACCAAAGTGTTTTATTAATGCAATAGTTAATAGTGTACTTTAAGTGCTTTAAGTACAAGTTCAATTCTAGTGAATTTTCATCTACTACTGTCAAGTTCAAATTTAGTGGATTTTCCAAAAAATATAATAGAAACGTACTAATTACCAACATATTTAGTCACAGTAGTACTTAAATATATTTAATGCAAGTACACTAACCTATACTAATGCCTAAACAAACTTTTAGTGTATTCATATGAAGTATATTACCCAAAAATATACAAAAATGTTTTATTAATGCAGTAGATAATAGTGTACTTCAAGTACTTTAAGTATAAGTCCAATTTTAGTGGATTTTCATGTACTACTATCAAGTTAAAATTTAGTGTGTTTTTTTTTAAATATATATATTAAAATGTACTAATCACAAGCATTTTTCAGTCTCAGTATGTACATAAATATATTTAATGTATTAACACTAATATATTCTAATACTTAAACTGACTTTGCATTTCGTAGTACTTTAAATATAATTTCAATTTTAGTTGTCACCAATGTTTAATGCAATACTTAAAAATGTAATTTTTTTAAAATAAATTTGTGTATGGAATATAAATGACCAATAGGTATTCGGTAAGTTCTCCCCAAATGAGCCTGATGGGCCGAATGGCCTCCTCTCATTTGTAAATTTCTTATATTGTAATAACAACATACAGCTTTGTACATTTTTATCATTAGATTGAAAATACATATTTTCAAACATTTGAGAGCAAAATATTTCTAGATAACAAGAAATTTCGTATGCATGTTGAAAATTATTCCTTTTAAATACTTTAATTATGTAGCAAAACAACACTCACAATTTGTGTCTCCAATATTTTGAAGTAATGTACCACAACAGTATCTTTTTAAACCATGTGTGCTGTATCATTGTTTACAGTTGAAGATTTCAGAATTAGAAGTATTTGAAGGTTAATCAATAGTTGTGAAATCATACATAGTACACATATCAATATGCAATTATTTTCAAGTTCTTCAGTTACTAATCTCTCTCAATATTATTTGGGAGTGGAATGACGTACTCTTTGTGTCTTGATTGGATCAAAACACATTTCCTGTAGAACTGGTCAGTAGGCACTGCATAGATTTGCTTGGATTCCAACACCTCAGACACAAAAGTGGAATCAATGTTCAGCTGACCATCCCTGCAGAGCTGTCTATCGGACTTTGTGAGCTCCTTCACTAGTACACAGTGCATTGATAAATACTCTGTTAATACTACCATGCTAAGAATTCTGCATATTCTTCCATCCAGCAATTCCACAACTGAGTTTATCCTTTTTTGTAGACTTCTGTTGCTACTTGAATGATAGAGTATGCCTTTTACAATGAAACGGTGAAAACAAACACAGTAACTGACTGTAATACCTAGGGGTGCACCGATTGCAGTTTTCTGGCCGATCAACGATCACCGATCCTTAGGCAACCTTACCTGCCGATCTCGATTTTTTTTTGCCGATCTTGTTTCTTTCATAACTAAAAGACAGTTACTTCAATGTTTCCATTTTTATTGAGTAAATTGATATGAATACTCACAAAACATGAGGTAGTGTCCTCAAATATAAATGAACATATAAATGAGCATTGCTGTTTGAACTACAAAATCATATTTTTTCTTCCAGACTTTAATTTCTCTAATTTTGTAAAAAAAAAATATATATATAGCTGTTATGACACACTTGTCCAAAAAATAGGGAGGGAGGCAGCCTGCACTGCACCTCTCTCGGGAATGGGAGAAAAGGCTGATTTAACCCTCTGGGGCCTAGCGGTAGGAAATACACTTTCACTGACTGGGGCATGATCACACATTTCATCACACTTAATTCATGGCAAATAAATGATTTCTTATATATTTGTTTTGCCATTACACTCATCTTTATTTTAATATATATTGTAAATATGTCAGATTTTTGTTAAGTTTAAAATTTGACATCAAAGTATAGACATTGCAAAATGCAGTTTGGAACACTTGCAGAAACATTATAAAAGTACATAGTAAGCAATGCTGGCAGTTTGTTTTGATCCCAGATATCTGATCACCAAAGTCTTGGCTACACGAAGATGACTAAATGGTGTAGATGCAACATTAATTTGGATAAATAAATAAGAAAAACCTAACTCATGTAACTATTTCTGGCTCCTTTCATTGAATATGTAGCAACTTTCATGTGTATGAATGAGCCATTGTCACCTGGCCACGTCCCCAACCCCCTTTTATGGCGCTGAAGGGGATGTATCTGGATCGCGTTTCACCGTTGCGCTGTTAATCAAATTACCATGCGAATGCGATTTGAATACGCGCTAATGCGGCTATTTAGAATGTGAATAGCGATCTTCGGGTGAGAGCGGTACTACGCGCCCCCGATGCAGGTAAAACAAAGTAAGATGACATGGTTTACTTTTTTGCCGATTTAACCTAATTAAAAAAACTTTATACTTCCGACAATGGACGTTTTGAAAAGAAGACAGATTACGGATTTAGCCAGCGTTTTTTTCATGATTATACATTAAGATTTCAGCGAGATATTTATAAACTGAAATAGACGCGAAAAGTACGCGATGTCGTCGACGACATACTCGACCCCAAAGAGTTAAAAGCATATAACTAAGATCGGTGGATCTCATGGGAATATGGTCGATTTCTGATCCCCTCAAATTAACGTGATCGAGGCCGATCGATCGGTGCACCCCTAGTAATACCCAGTAAGTCTTTGATAGCAAGTATTTGTAATGCTGAGAGTTTGCTATGGCATGGATTGCCAAAAACCCTTACATTTTCATTTAGGTTTCTTGAATTTGAAGTTGACACATTGTTTTTCAGAAGATCATAAAAAATGTTTTTAACCCCATCATTAGCATCTGACATTACATTTTCTGCTTTTTGTCTTAGACTCCACCAGCAAAGAAATCTTTTTACTATCTGCTCAGGAACATGGGTGGTTCCATGGAAGTAACTTAACAATGTGCCATTAAATGATTCGAAGGAAAAGGTTGATGTGGCCCACAGAGGCCCCCAGTTCCTAACACTTGTTGCAATGTGTGTCAGTAGATGAACATTAAATGTCATATTAGCAGTGCCATATAACTTTTCAAACTGCACATTGAACTTTTTGAGAGCTCTTTCAGCTGCTGCAATATCACAGTGTTTCACCTTTTCTCCCAAAAGAATGTGCATAGCAAACACTAACAGAAAAAAGTGGTTCCAGAATTTCTTCAGTAGAACCCCATTCAGTATAGGCAGAGCATAGAACAAAAGGAATGACCTCCACTCTGATGCCTTCCAAAATTTCCTGTCAGCCACAGATCGTGGGACTCTAGTTATCTCAACTGGGGGTTGGACTGCAATGAGCTCTTTGTCAATGTGGTCTGACCTTGTTCCTATATACCATTCTTTTTTGTGGTGTCTTGAGTCAAACCACAAATTGGCTAATTGTCTTGTCACACCAAGGCAGACACAATGCTGATACTCTGGAACAAATCCATTTATCATTTGAAACGTCTTGAGTTTCATTAATGGGGAAGGCCCTTTTACCCCCATTACAGGATTTTCAGGTGTTGCAGACAAAGCATCATCAAAGTGCTCAGGTTCAGTTCTGAGATGTGGCTCTGGGTTTTTGTTTGTGTAAGGACCACCTCCAACATGGTAACAGAAATCACATCCGTAAAACCCATTAAACTGCTTGGTGTTTCTTAGAAGTGGGCGAGCAACTGAATCTGAACTGCATATTAGAGCATACACCTTGGAGAGATGCTCTGCATTTGCAGAATCTGTCCATTTGATGCCATCCTTTTCTAGAATTAACAGCTCCTCTACAAATGGCTTCAAAAATGTTAAGATGTTTGGCTTCTTCTCCCCAAACCAGACACATGGAAGACAAATATTTGCCTTGCGTTCTTTTGGTTTAAATTCTATAACCTGGCACTGTATGGGCCAGATTTGATAATTAGAGCTCCTGAACACTGGAATTCCATCACAGTTCCAAATTAATGATATATCATCCTTTCCTAATTCACCTGATTCTTTTAATTTACGGTACTGTTCTCCACACTCTATATCTGAAATGTCATCTCCAGATGCCCAATCCTTTTTTAAACTTGACTCTTTTTGTTCAAGCAATGATTTGATCTGAGAAGCCAAACTAAGAACTAGGAAAAAACTGCCATTTTTAAGGCAACTCTCTGAATCTGTTACTGTGTTACAAGCACCACACTGTAGCTGACTTGCATTGTTTCTCCCCAAGTAATATTCACACTCTGAACAGTAGAAATGGGGTTCATAATTTCCACAATTTCCATAAGCTTTCCGAAAAAGATATGTAGTTGCCGGTACCATGCCTGGGAAATGCTCATTGAAAATTTTTAGAAGATGTTCCAGTGACACTCCTGTCAGATTGTGCCTTAGTACATAAGACATCAGCAAGAGTAAGCTTTGTCCCTTTGTCAGAGGTGCTCCAGGGTACACAGGATCATCTCCATCCATTAACAAAGGGTGTACCTGTGAAGACATTGTTTTTTAAATACTACACTTAAACAATTCAGTATGTGTAATTTAAATAAATCACAAAATAAAGTACTACTAACCTTTTGGTTTTGCACATCTTGCTGTCCAACTGTTATTTTGGGTTCTGGTAGCTTCTCAGACACTTCCTGAAAAATTTGTAAATTAAAGCATTAATAACTGCATTTACTTTGCAGTTGTTCTTTTATAGTCACAATGTATATTGTCCTACTGCTTACTGCTAAGGTTAATGATAACTGCTAAAATGTATCTAGCAATGCTTGCATCTATACAGTCTAGCACAGTGCATTGTGGGATTGTTAGCAGAAAGTAATGAACGTGCCATGTACAATATTTTTGCTTCATTGTACTTACATTTGAAGATAAATGCAGTGCAATACCTCATGCTGATCTAAGCAGGCTTGAATCTTTTCGAAAAATTAATTACTAAAATTTATTTTTAATTCTGTAACCAAATTATAAATTGCTGTGGTTGACATTCAAATAAATCATTATGATGATTTTAAACAAATATGTTTAAAAATATAATCTGTTTAATATATTAAGAAATAAGTTCAAAATATTACTTCAATATTATATGGAAATTTTGTCTTTGCAAGAAAAAAAAATCTTCAAAGGGTAACTATTACCTGTTCTCCTGTTTGGATTTGCATGTGCTGTTGATTGCCAATTGTGTGAATAACAGTGTCATCTTGGTATTGCGTGGGTGACAGTCCCAACAGTGTCTGTGACTCTGTACAGGCTCCTTCTCTAGCAGGCTGCATAAAGTGAGCAATAACGATATAAAATATAGTCAAGAGAAATAGTAAAAACAATTTTGCATGTTTATATAGCATTTTAGCTATATACAATTTAGGGTCAATTTGAACCCATCTAAAAAAAAACTAACATATTTCTTTTAAAGTTTCTTATTACTATCTAGCACTCTATGATCCTTTCCTGCCATGGCCAAATGTGGTATTATCATGTCTGGCAAGAATGATTTCAAAATTAATTTGGTCTGGAGTCTGGGGTCATTTTTCACCCCCAATATAAAAGCAGATAAGATTACACGTGTTTATAAGGGTCAGGGATGGGGCTAGAACAGTCCATATCATTGCATATAGATACATAGCAGGCATGACACAACAGGAAAGTGAAGTGCAATTGATTGTATAACACGAAAAACTAATTTAGAATTATTTTAGTTTTATGTAATCCTAATGAAAATGCAGTACAGAAACAACTACATGAATTTACACATTAAAAAACAATAACATTGAAGTACCTCAGATGTATGGGCAATATGTCTTCTTATTGTGTTTCCTACAGATGACTGACTGCTTGTTCCTTCTGTAACATGTTCTTCATATTGAGTATTCTGGTCATGGGATGATATGGGATCATATTAATGGTAATTGACACAATTCTAAGTTCATCAAAACCTAAGAGGAATATAAATGTGTACAATAAGTACACAGGGACTGACACCTCCCATATAAAGTCATCCTTTTGATTTTACCTGTATGCTGCTGGGTATTAATCTTCCTGAATATTGCTCCAAATCATTTTCCTCTCCATTACATGCATGGGGAATCTACAGAATACAGTAATATGTCAACTTGTATAATAAAACATTCATAAATCAAACTGAGGCAAATGGAAACATAACATACCTCTTTTAAGATGACTCTTCTTACTTTGTTTGTCTTATAGGATACATCAGTGAGGTGTTTTTTGTAATTTTCTCTACTGTTTGCAGTAGTCTGGGAAGAACAACCATGTTATATAATAAATTATATATTGGTGTATATATTAATTAAAAGTAGAACAAATATGAAAGGTGAAATACCTGCAATTGTTTCGATAGTCGTCTATATTTGGTTGCCTTTGAAGGCTGGCAGGACTCATCCAGTAGGTATTCCTTGTAATGTCTTTTAGGTGCCATGTTCGCTGTGAGGCAGAATATTTGCTTTGAAATACGCGGGATATTTTCGAAACGTCATCATGTCATTTAAACCAATCACGTTTAAAACAGGAAAACCAAATCACAGAAGAGTATATGCGCAAATTCACGCATATTAAAAATGATTTAATGCTTTAGTTTGTATTTTCCATTTGTTATTTCCTGCGAAAGAAAAATATATGCTGCATACTTGACCATTAAAATTGTTTTGTGAATTTCATGTCAACCGTTTAACGCTCATTGGTCAGGTGTAACGGAGAAGTTCTACGATCATTCGGATAGACATCGAACTCAAATGGCTCCGTTTAAGTTCGGGATATTTTATTTCAGAGACAGCTCTATTCATGTCGAAAGTACTGACATCGTAACACCTCAGTACAGAGCGAAGCTTGTCCAGGTGTTAACACGGCCGGACCTCTCAAGTGAAGACGGATGGATCGAAGTATACTTCGTGAAAAGGAAAGGACCACAAAAAAAGGTCGCCGCAAAACTGCTCTTACTAGGAGGTTTGTATTCTTCTAATTGCATATGAATTGTAGATGTTGTGTTGTGCTTGAAATTCAGTTTTGGTTGCGGGTATCCTGCACAATTTTATTAACATTTCCTGCCCTATAACCGCGAAATGCGTACGGTATCAACGGTACAAGTACCGTGAAAACATGGCAAGAAACTGAACTTGACGGCACTAACAGTGAGATTAGTGTGTAAATAAGTGCCTGCACGTATTTTTGAGAGTAAAACACGTCCGTAATAGTACAGCAATGTTAGGAAAAGGAATGGCTAATGCAATTGAATTCGTGCTGTTTAGATTTAGTTTAAATTTGGAATTCTCAGGCCTGCTTTGTCTGACATGAAATGGCAGTAAAGCTGCGAAATGCTGTAACAATTGTATAAATGGCGTTTTGTTTTCCACAGACAGCTATAAGGAGTTGCTAGAGAGAAAAAAAGCCTTCCTCAGGAATGAGGACATCTGGCCCATGGCAGTTGAGAGGAGAAGAGCTGCAGTGTGTGATACCTCTCATGATGGAACCCAGGCAAAGGTTGTTCTCAATTCTTTTGAGTAATTTTATAATGCCAATATTTTGTAGTCAGTTGTGATGCAATTAATATGACACAAATAGTTTTAAATACTTTTTTAAAGTCCTTTTAATCCTTATTCTTCTATTAGCATTTGACATTAGACTGTAACACCTTTTAGCTGTTCCATCTAAAGAACACCTATGAAATTTAACAAAAACCACGATTGGTTCTTATGACATCGCTAGTAATATCTTTACTGTGTATCTTTTGCTTACTTTTCTTGCTGACTGGAAAGAGAAAGGGATGAAGACTGTCATATCCACATACAAAATGGATAATAGATCTATTGCTCTGTAATATTTTGATGTTTCTTGTGCAGAAAAAGAAAAATAGTAAAACAGCAGATACCAGTGTCACCTCGGACGATGATGAGACAGACATTGAAACACCACAAGTCTCTTGGACAAACGTATGTTTATAGAAATAAGACAGTAGAAAGACATGACATTTCTAAATTTAATCACCATGAAGTTTAATGTTAGTAAAGGATAATTGAACTCCATCTGATTTTGTTCTGTTTTTTGGGCTGGGTTTCTCAGTTTTAATGTGGGTCTGTAAGAATATTTTACAGACTTCATTTTGACACCTGACACAGGTAGTGGTGTAAATATTGTAAACCTACAGATAGCTACATCTGGACTGTTTCCACTGTCCTACTTTTTCAAATTCAACACTACTTGTTATATTTTTCAAATAACTAAGCCCTTTTCATTCTTGTGCATTCTGTTCAGAAAATGAAAATGACAAAGTCAGCCAGAGACAAAGTCCTTTCTGATCTCAAATATTCATTGCTAAAAAGAAATGCAAGGACCTCCACCCAGTCACCAAGTGAGGAAGATGAACCAGACTTAGACACAAATATGGATTTATTTGATCGACCACAGACTGCTGGAACAACTGTAAGTATTTTCAAAGGAAAAAAAAACATACAGACCACTTAACATTCTTCAGTATAATGTCTTCTGGTACTAATGAGCAACACAACTAAAGTGATGCAACAGACCTATTATTGAATTTGACAACAGATAACATCACCTCATTCATTAAAGTGAATGAGAAGTGTCTCCAGTGATTGCTATGGCGATAATATCAACTCCGAACCAACTGGAGTAACTGCACTGTATGCGACCTGAGAGAATTCTGCACTTTTTGTCTTTAACAAGTAATTAAAAATAACAACTCATACCACATGAAAAGTATGATGGACAAAATTTCAGTGGTTTTGAAACGTTGACTTTTTAAAATCACAGTAAAAACTGAAACGGAAAACTGACCATAATAAATGATTTAAAAATGGATTTCATATATGAATTGCCGCACAGAAGAATCACGATATGTGACTGAATCAGTTTTCCTCATCTCTAATTGCTTTACTTTTAATTTGTGCAGGAACTCTGCCATGGGGCAAGTGAAGAGCAGAGTGTCCAGTTGGATCAGCCATTAAGAAATGTAGAAATGCATCAGGAAGTCATGGAGGCTCTGAAAGGTATCTATATAAAAGACTTACATTCATTGTATCTGTAAGAGTATTTTGACTATTTTCTGTTATATATCTGTGACTAAATTGTCATTTTCCCCAGAAATACCAACCTTGGTCAAGAGTGTGAAAGATCTTATTGCAACCATGAACAGAATGCCACCTGGCATTGACAGTGGTAGCACAAGCTCGGATTCCTCTAGTCCTGCCTCAGAAATGGTATGTTTTATGTGTGTGCTTTGTAAAATACTAAACAATATTTCAGTTAATATTTGACTTTGTAGTCTACAAAATAATATATTTTCTGCTTTCCCAACCAACAGATGACTATTTCACTAATAATTTACTTTCAGTCTTTAGTTCATGCATGATTTTCATATGTGGAAATTTTCCCAATGATTATCAATATATTTTGATGTATTTCAGAGTTTGTATATTCATTTATGTTTATTTGTTTTTAAGTTGCAAAGGCTTATTGGTATCAAAAGAATCACCAATATTTTGTCTATATGTGTTGATCACCAATCAATATATTTTATTGCATCTTTGAATTTGATTTGGGAAGAAACCAATAGAATGTTATGTAAACTCATTCCAGTTGTAAGTTTTATAAAAAAAATTGTCATCCTACTGTTTGAAAATCTAGAAGTGTCACAACACTATTTTTTGCACAGATTTTCTTGAGCAACACAAGGGTGCAGGTCAGCAAAAGCTGTTTCCGAAGACTCAACCGGACAAGAATGTCCCTTTTTGCTCAGGAATTAGCTGTGCTCATCTTTGGCCGGGATGTGTTGGCTTCTTCAAGTCTAACGGGGAAGTCAGTGGCTGGTGGAACACCGAAGGATCAGCTAGATCCAGATAAATTCTGTGCCCTTGTGGGTATGTATCAATTACATTTATTTATTTATCTGTACATTTATGAGCTATTAGTTAAGTTCTCCCCAAGCGAGCTTGATGGGCCGAATGGCCTCCTCTCGTTTGTAAATTTCTTATGTTCTTATGTTCATTAATGCTCTTTGTATTCTTTATTTCGGTATTTTTAAAAGGTGCTATGAGTAGTTTAAATCAGTAAAATAATTCATATTTATCAACAAAAGGAAAAGTTTTTATATTTAAGACATTATAGCAGAGATATTTATTTGCTCTTAGCATGCTAACCAGCTAACAGCAGCCCGTCACCACCCCACCATTTTGTACGTCAGGAGGCAATAGCGAGTTACTGTATGTTCAAGAAATAATGCTACCCTGAAATCGTGTTCTGACCTCCTGTCACTCATGTTGATGGAACATGAAATTGAATTAAGTTAACTTTACAACCATGCCCAGTACATGATTTACTGTTGTAGTAATAATTGTCTAATTGATCATCAGTTATTTTACCTATTTATTAAAGCATAAAAAATGTAATATCTCTTGTAGATGGCATACTTTACAAACATTTTAATATTTTTTATTGTTTTTTACAGATACAGTCATTGCTGGGTTTCCAGGAACAAATGTGTCTGATGTGAGAGCAGTGATTAGACGAAAATGCAACAATGAGAGTTTTGTGTTCAAAAAGAAACATTAAGCAACAACAAGTGCTGGCACTTTTCAGTTTTTGGTTATTTGTATGTACATTTTTCATGCACATTTTAGTGCACAGTTTTCAATAGCAACATTCAACAGGGCATTGCATACACGTGTTCTGTGTATGAATAAGTTTGGTGTGCTTTCAGTAAATAAAGTTTCATGCTGAAGAGAAACTGTTTGAATGGATCATCTGTAGCAAACATAAACTAGTGTTCTTTGCTGTACTTGTCTGTGCTATGTTGTAATATAATATATTTAGGTCACTGATAAATACAGTAATTGTCCTTTGTAAGAAAGGTATGGTAAAAAACAAGAAAAATTGCACTTTCAGTCACATATAAAATGTTTGGAAGTATAAATTTTCAATTTAGCATCAAGTTGATGCTAATAGTACAAGAAGTACTTTTATACTATACTGATCTAGCTATACTGAAGAACACTTAATTCAAGTATATTTGGAATATACTACACACACATATATATATAATTATTTCTAAATACTTTTTAAAATGCACAGTCTGCACATTTTTATTAAGTTTTAAGTGTCTTGACTTTTATCTAAAAGGTGGATTCAAATATATTTCAAGTGTTCTTTCAGCAATAATTATGTAATAAATAAGTACTTTTTCATTGTATTATTTGCACATTTTGATTGAATAATAAGTGTATTTACAGATATATGAAAGGTAGGTATAAATATATTCTAAGTTAATACCAAATATAATTTTAGAGTATTTTGAAAAGTTGCACTTAAATATATTTAAGTGAAACTTAATGGTGTCTCAAAATAGTACAGTCAAGTACATTTAGTTGTAATTAAATACGTCTTTAGTTGAACTAATCATATATCACCAGCACACTAAGTACAATAAAAGTGTGCGAAAATAGCACACTTTTAGTATAATCATCATGAGTACATTGAAGTATACTAAGTACATTTAAATTAAGTATATTTTAGCATACTTTTTTTTTACTCGGGTACATTTTTAAAAAACTTTCATGTTACATTTTAAAACATCTGTACATCTCACTTTGAAAAAACTTTCATGTTACATTAACAAATTCATTTGATGAAATATTTTTAAAGACGTACAACACCCTTTTGCGATGCTGCTAGTTTTACATTTCAGTACCCAAAAGGCAGAGTTTCCCCACTAGTCAACAACCTGCGTTTGTCGTAGACTTCCCTGACATTTTTATCGAGATCTATTAAACAGGTGAAATGTTTTCACGTCGCGTTTGATTTTGTTATACTGCGTCATTATAGGGAATCATCCAGCTGCCTTTCTTTTAACATGCTTAACCTTCAGCCTATGTTAGCTTTCTGTTCCTGTCTCATGTTAGACGGGTCGGTGCGAAGCCGTGTCTTACATCAGCCATAAGATACCCTCAAAACAATTATTTATCATCCAATTTGTTTCTTACCTCTTGGTTACCTTTGTTACGCTTCCTTATCCATGAAAAGAATTGTTTTAATATTTTTGGTATGGCTTTCTGGACCTTTCTTTTGACAGCATTCCTCTCGTTTTCAATAAAAAAAAGAATGGTAAAATAAACCTCGAGTGAATTATATAAATAAACTGAACTGGTCTTATATTACCTTACATGTATGGACATGCCTTACCTTGATTTTGTTTTAATTTATTTAGTTTAAATAGAGATTCCTGACAAAGTCAAAAAGCTTTGATGCAGTATATATTTAGAAAAAATGGTTATTGGGGGGTGCTACTGTATATAGAACTATAGGGGTTCTAACCAGAGTAAATAGAACCATTGCCTTCAAAAAGGTGCTATTATTTTTAATTGAACCCTCAATCATGGTTCTATAGTCTACCGTTGCTATTCCAAAGGAAATGTGGAGCGGCATTTTCGGACTGTTCATAAAAACTACGACATTAACTCCCTTCGAAAAGCAAGCTGAGAAATAGAAAGGTGAAGGAACTAAAATCCCAGTTCAATTCAAAAATACTTTATCACAAAGGGAAAAAAGCAATAATAAATAATAAATACTAAATATTTCTATACATAAATATATGTTTTGCATTGTTATAGTAGGTAGATCGTTCTGACTTGGTCATTTATAAGTAGCTCGCAAGCTAGCTATAGCGTACCTTCAGAGCGTGTGTTTAGTACGGCAGGTGACATAGGACGCTATGCTCAGAACACACAATCTTCTTGTTGACCATTTAATTTTTCTTAAAAACAACCTCTCAAAGAAGATTACTGACATACTTGTTTCAGAAGACAGTCATGTTAATCTTCCTCATTCTACATGTCTGTCCATGCAATGTTTTTTATTTTTACCTTATTGCACTTTATTTTGCTTGTTTTATGGGACATACTTGACTAATCTAGATTTTATTTACAGTTCCCAATAAAATATAAAATGCTAATTATATTTGCCTTTTTAAATTCATCAAAATGTAAAGGATTGTGTGAAATTTCATCATTTTGACTACTAACCCCAGTATCGAACTGAATCAGATCGTATTGTGGGAATTTCTGAGGTATTCAAAAAAAAAATGGAACCGTTGGCTTAAGAAATCGATATTGTATCGTATCGCAAGGAAACCAGTGATTTACACCCCTAGTAATGAGGCAAGGAGTGAGACATGAAACAATCAACCAATCAGGGAGGGTGCAGAACAAGGAGCAATCAGGAAACACACAAGGATCGGCACAAAAACAGACAACAGGTGAAACTAATAATTACAGTAACTCAAGGAACTCTAACAGAGAAAGTAAGAAACATACTTCTAGATGTATGTGAGCTAAGAGATTCTATTCGATAGAATCTAACACTAGGGGAATAACAGACAGGATAAACAACCATAGACACAAAGCATAAAACCAAAATTGAATACAAATCACAAGACACAGGAACTAGAAAGCTGGTACAAATGAAACACTAGGGAACAAAATCTACAAACACACAAAAACAGAGGCAGCAGGATCTGAATACACACAGAGTGGACTACAGGTAACCACATGCTCAACTCACTGAGCTATATGACCATCTGAGAAGCAGGGGAAAACACAAAGGCTGACAAGGAGGATAGGATGGCCAGTGACACCTGCTGGCCAAACAGGGAGGAGACACAAAAGACTGGGACAAACAGGTGCTGACCCCGACAAGTTCTGGTCACTGACCAGATAGAGGTCAATGTCACAGTGAGCCCAGATTTTGATGTAACTGGTAAATTTGTGAACTTTACAGCCACAGGGAGACAAAAGTGGGTATCACCTCCTCCAATGGACTACTCCACCCCCTCTGAAGACCAGACAATACTGAAGCCCAGGACTAACAGTCACCAACTAAATGCTCAGGTCAGAGGCAAACCAAAAAAATAAGAGTAGTCCCACCACTCTGCATACTCCTGTTAAAGCTCTGCACACAGATTTTAAATCCATTAAGCCACTGCCCCCATCTGTATTCCAATCACCCCAACCTATTCATTTCCTAGTAGCACCTCCAAGCTAGTGGAGAGTTCAGAGCACCACCTGGATATTACACACTGACGTGATCTACTACCTCATCATGGAGTAGTATGCAGACATGTTAACACGAGACATAGAATATACCAGGAACAGTTACTCATCTGCATCCTATTCTTGCAAGGGGAAACATTCCAAGCAGCACAGGCCAGACTGGGGGGGTGACACACACTCTGTATTAAGTACCACAGGTCCAGTGTGGGGGAACTTGTCCATCTGGGGGCTTCTGGTAATAGTATTAAGGGAGACAGTCATTTTACCAGAGTCATTCAATGTCAGTAGATAGTTATGCCATGGAAAAAAAGGTCACCATTTCACAGCTATAGAACACAGGAGACAAGGAATATTCAGGACAAGGTAGTTTAATAAGCAGGCATAGATTGTCATCACTGGAATGCAAGAGTAGTCCTCAGACAGAATACAGAGCCACAACAGCTAAACAGGGCCCTTGATGGCAGGCACTGGAGTAGAGCTGTTCTCAGGATGACTTCCTGTGGAGCCACCCGGTGACTGAGGGGCCATCACTACTGAAGAGGCTACAGCATTCAAAGCTTCGGGTGGAACGTTTTCAGGAAGCTCAGCACTGAGATCATGGACGTTACTATCAACTTCAACATGGCTGCTCTGGTTATGCAGCTCCACATTCAGGAGAGGCCCATGGAGCTCAATGTCACTGCTGGCTGAGGCGTTTGATGAAGCTTGGCTGGACTGCTGCACTTTGAGACTCTGGTAGCCACTGGAGCCTTTAGTAGATGCAGGAGGATGCACAGTCGACTTCAGGGCCCATTTTTGTAAAGCATTTGAATCTGTGTCAGAAGGCCTCAGAAACCCTGTACAGCAAGGAATGCATTATTATGGCCACCACACCGAGTATCAGGGGATTAAGAAATAATGCCTTGACAGAAACCAAACAAGAGAAAAGCTAATGATCACATTATGCACAACAAACCCAAATATTGGCAAAGAAAGGAGCGTCACTCACCTTCGTCAAACAATGAATACAGAACAAAACAAGCAAACACCAACACACGACCCATCATTCCTGCCATACGCTGCCCAAACGCTGTCTATCAAACAAAAAGCGCTTTCGTACGATACGAAAACGCCGTCAAAGGTGTTAATAAAGGATCCGCGAATCCGCTCCCTCCCCTAATAACAGCTGCGAACTATATCAACTGATTATCAAATAATCTGATTGCGAGAAGTACTGATCAATAATGAGTCATTTTCCAATCAAAATGTTTATTTCGTTTACGTTTCGACGTGTACTACTACCAACAACGACAACCAGCAATTGTTAGTTTGTCGCGCGATCTCCGAAGTGTCTGTTAAAAAAATGGTACAATCGACCGGAAAACTGAGGCGACTATTCCACCCAACTGAATCTGACCGAAGCAGAAAGGAAACTGAATAGGGACACCTGAGACAGCTAGGAATGAAATCGCTATCAGTATTTCCTTGAAAAATTTACTATGGAGCTAATTCACACCAAGACCGTGATATAGGCTATGTAGTAGAGTGCGATATTTTTTAAAAAAAAGTTTTGTCCAGTTTTTAAGCCCCTCATATTAACAAGCTCCTCAATTTGACCATGTATAGAGGACAATATAATCGCTATTTGCTGATTGTAAGGTGCGCTTATCTGCTGTCGTCCTGACATGTAGAGCTCCGTCAGTCCCAGTGATGAGGTGTAGGACCGGGGCCGGTTCTAGACATGCATATATGAGGGGGCAGACAGAAATGTGAAGGGGGCACATGGTGGCGACAAAGGCGGGAAAGGGGTGGGGTGGTGCTCTGGATAACTGTTTTTGTCATGTAATTGGATTGCACTTTGTCAGGCCTCTACCCTAAGACCTGTCCAACTTGGGTGTCCCACCTGAAGGCTAAGCTTCTGCTGGTGTAGCTCTTAGAGTCACTGAGGGACGCAAATCCCCTGACCACATTAAGGTGGCAATCCCTCAGGGGGAAAACTGAAAAGTAAAACAACGAAAAATAAAATCAAATATTCCTCATCAGATTAAAACAACTAAAAACATGACATTTACCTTAATCGGATGGCCTATATCAAACATATTTGAACCCAACAAAACACTTTTCACTATTGCCAATATTACCAAAACTAAAAAGGGTAGGCTAAGTTATGAAAAAGAAAAAATCAATTCACCAAGTCTTGAAATATAAAACTGAAAAATAGGATCGGTCAGTGTTCATTTTACTACATGTTGTAGGCCTACTTGTTATAACTATGTATGTGACGAATAAAGAATCTTGAAATCTTGAAATCACAACGAACAAGTCGCTCAATGAGAATGACTGACGTAACCGACTGGCTAAGCTGCTTCTAGCGCCGAGGTGGTTAAAATGGTACGGTCCACATTAGGGGTGTCTGAAATCGTTTTACATAAAATTTTCCTACAAGGTGAAGTTATCTTTCTTTAAAAAAAGAAAAAAACAGAAAAATATTAAGACCCCCCCCCAAACTGCTATTTTTGTCTATTTGGGGGGGTCTTGATTGGGGGATACAGTACCCCCGATCAAGACCCCCCCAAATAGACAGAAATAATTCGAACCATGATCTCACGAGTCGCTATGATTTTGACGAGAGAGATTGCTGCTTCCTCTAAACCTTCCGCAATCACGCAGCTCATTTCGCTTTGCCCTGCCTACTGAGAAACTGGCTCATTTGCATACTAACAGTGATTGGATGTTTAGCTGGGGGGAGGGTGAGTGGGGGATCTCTGCCGAGTGCCGTGTGAGCCCGCGCACAAACAGAACGCGGTGGGAAAGAGCGAGCAAGAAGTGAAACTTATCATCTCGTTTGTGCCTTTTTCAGTGGATTTTTCAGCTACTGTAGTAAATCTTGTCCATATTCAGTTTGTGGGTAATTATTATTTTCTTCCTCAACTTCTAAAAGTTTGATTTAAGGGGGCAGGAAGTTTGCTTAAGGGGGCGTTGCCCCCTCTTGCCCCAGCGTAGAGCCGGCCCCGTGTAGGGCCATCTATTATGAATCTGAAACACTTTTAATCAAACGCAGATAAAATGTGCTTGCACTGCTTTAATTTCCAAGGGAAAAATTAGAGTTTTTACTGCTTTCGTAGTCGTGGATGTGTGTTTTAAAATACCAATGATAGGAATAACGGCTCTTGGAAGGGAGTCGCATATTTTATGGCTCTGCTCCTTTTCGTTCATTTTTCGTATTTTCGCTCGGGTAATGGAAACGATTTCTCTGGACTGCTAATGTCAGTGATCTGCATTGTAAACATGATACGTGGTGACGCAATTTCCTTCTGCTTTCTCAGTGAATTTACTATACTTTGAATTTATCCTCTGTTTGAAGTGTGTTAATGTTATGTAAAGTTGCCTTGTCTAAGTGTTGCCATGCAACATTTTATATTAGACAACCTTTTATTAGCATAATACATGAAAAAACTTCAATTAAGTTTTATACAAAACAAATTTTAGTATAAGGGTTTAAGTTTAGTGTAGGACTGACAGACATCTCATTGACTGAGTCGAAGAGGAGGAGACTTTGAAAAGAATGTTTACAAACAACCTGTAAATTCTGCCTTTAAAAGCCACAAAGTCTACAAAGTATCACTTGCATCGCCTCATTCGTGCCAACGAGCTATAAAATGACCAGCATTTTAAAGTAGCCCCTTAGTGAATAAGTATAATTAGTAATTACAAGTTCAAAACACTTTTTTTGTGTCCCACTGTAATAAACTGTACGATTCACATTTGTAAGGAAGTACACGGTTGAGTGTGTGGTGCATTCTTCCTTGCCCTTGGGACTTCAGTCCTGCTTCTAGGAGCCTGATACTGTCCTAGCAGTGCACCTCACACACACTTAATGTTTTCCATTCTTTTGAAGGTCACTTGCTGTCATTCTCCAATTCATGAGAAACTGTCAGATAAGTTAACAGCCTCTCTCTGGCATTAGAAAGTCGCTTCTGCCCTCTGCCTGGCTTGTTTCTGGTCATTCTCTACTTTGCCTTATTGTGTACTGCTTAGAAGTTTTGAACCAGAAAGCAACCTGCTACTCCACGTAACCTTCTGCCAGCAGAACCAGGATTAAACCAGGATTTAGAAATGCAGATTTGTTTATTATTGAGTGGTCTCAGTTTTTCTAGAGTTGTATGTTACTGTATCTTAATTCTGTGAACCATTGTGAACTACTGAAGGATCTGTTTGTTCATCACTAATGATATGGGCGTCTCAGTATAAGTAGTGACTATATTTGGTCATGACTTGTACTCAAGTATTAACCAAGTCACCAAGTACTTGTGAAGCCTTGTGAAGTTTCACCCTTTATTTAAATTAGGAGTGGGCAGACCCACATTTCAGTTCCGATCCAATTCCAATACACAACTGCCGATTAAGATCGTTACAAGAGCTCTTCAATAAATGTTTACATTTTAGGGGCGACAGTGGTTAGCACTGTCGCCTTACATCTCTGGAATCTGGATGCAAGTTCCCACCACAATTCCATGTGTGGCGAGTTTGTATGTTCTCCCCCTATAATTTGGGGGGGGGGGGGGGTTCCTCTGGGTACTTCGGTTCCCCCCTACAGTCCATAAACACACAGAAGCTGATTGGAGTTGCCAAATTGCCTGTAGGCATGCTTGTGGAAGTGAAAGGTATGCAAGTGTGCCCTGTGATGTGTTGGCACCCCAGCCTAGTTATGTATGACCAAGATGTAAGCAATAGAGGTTCCTAGAACTACCAGATGATTTGTCCATCTTAAGCATTTTTGGGGCACTTGCAGTTCAATTTCAGCATCATAAGAGAACATACCAAAGTGCAGAACACCATATTTTCTCCCACTTTGTGATTGCAGCCCCATGTGTCAAACTGTAGCAAGTGCTAATATACAGGTTTTGGTCACTGATCTGAGGGCAGATGTGATCCAAATGGTGGATTTATTGTTCACAGCACAGACACCACAACAGTGGAAATTGCCTACCAATTTGTGAATAGCAATTCAGGTGGGCAGTTCATTTACTTAAAGAACATCATGCAACTGCTGCAATGTGACCACAAAAGGATTCATGCTACACTGAATAATCCAGAACAGTCTGCATCCATAAGAAACCAAGGATTCCAGCAGTTACATAGCACAGATCTGACATAGACAAGGGATGTTGAGCAAAAAGCAGTTTAATATCGGTCAGTTACCATACAGCAGTCTGACATAGCTTCTTCAGGCCATGGGCAGGCAGCGTGCTAGGGGCAAGCGGCGTGCTAGGGGCAGGCGTTGAGCTGTTCTCAGGACGGCTTCCTGTGAAGCCAACAGGTGACTGAGTGGCCTTCACTACTGAAGATGGTACATTATTCAAAGCTTCAGGTGGAGTGTTATGGGCAGGCGGCGTGCTAGGGGCAGGCGTGCTAGGGGCAGGCGTGCTAGGGGCAGGCGTGCTAGGGGCAGGCGTGCTAGGGGCAGGCGTGCTAGGGGCAGGCGTGCTAGGGGCAGGCGTGCTAGGGGCAGGCGTGCTAGGGGCAGGCGTGCTAGGGGCAGGCGTGCTAGGGGCAGGCGTGCTAGGGGCAGGCGTGCTAGGGGCAGGCGTGCTAGGGGCAGGCGTGCTAGGGGCAGGCGTTGAGCCGTTTTCAGGATGGCTTCCTGTGACGCTAACAGGTGACTGAGGGGCCATCACTACTGAAGATGGTACATTCAAAGCTTCAGGTGGAGTGCTAGGGGCAGGCGTGCTAGGGGCAGGCGTGCTAGGGGCAGGCGTGCTAGGGGCAGGCGTGCTAGGGGCAGGCGTGCTAGGGGCAGGCGTGCTAGGGGCAGGCGTGCTAGGGGCAGGCGTGCTAGGGGCAGGCGTGCTAGGGGCAGGCGTGCTAGGGGCAGGCGTGCTAGGGGCAGGCGTGCTAGGGGCAGGCGTGCTAGGGGCAGGCGTGCTAGGGGCAGGCGTGCTAGGGGCAGGCGTGCTAGGGGCAGGCGTGCTAGGGGCAGGCGTGCTAGGGGCAGGCGTGCTAGGGGCAGGCGTGCTAGGGGCAGGCGTGCTAGGGGCAGGCGTGCTAGGGGCAGGCGTGCTAGGGGCAGGCGTGCTAGGGGCAGGCGTGCTAGGGGCAGGCGTGCTAGGGGCAGGCGTGCTAGGGGCAGGCGTGCTAGGGGCAGGCGTGCTAGGGGCAGGCGTGCTAGGGGCAGGCGTGCTAGGGGCAGGCGTGCTAGGGGCAGGCGTGGAGCTGTTTTCAGGATGGCTTCCTGTGACGCTAACAGGTGACTGAGGGGCCATCACTACTGAAGATGGTACATTCAAAGCTTCAGGTGGAGTGTTATGGGCAGGTGGTGTGCTAGGGGCAGGCGTGCTAGGGGCAGGCGTTGAGCTGTTCTCAGGACGGCTTCCTGTTAAGCCAACAGGTGACTGAGGGGCCATCACTACTGAAGATGGTACATTCAAAGCTTCAGGCGGCGTGCTAGGGGCAGGCGTGCTAGGGGCAGGCGTGCTAGGGGCAGGCGTGCTAGGGGCAGGCGTGCTAGGGGCAGGCGTGCTAGGGGCAGGCGTGCTAGGGGCAGGCGTTGAGCTGTTTTCAGGATGGCTTCCTGTGACGCTAACAGGTGACTGAGGGGCCATCACTACTGAAGATGGTACATTCAAAGCTTCAGGTGGAGTGCTAGGGGCAGGCAGTGTGCTAGGGGCAGGCGTGCTAGGGGCAGGCAGTGTGCTAGGGGCAGGCGTGCTAGGGGCAGGCGTGCTAGGGGCAGGCGTGCTAGGGGCAGGCGTGCTAGGGGCAGGCGTGCTAGGGGCAGGCGTGCTAGGGGCAGGCGTGCTAGGGGCAGGCGTGCTAGGGGCAGGCGTGCTAGGGGCAGGCGTGCTAGGGGCAGGCGTGCTAGGGGCAGGCGTTGAGCCGTTTTCAGGATGGCTTCCTGTGACGCTAACAGGTGACTGAGGGGCCATCACTACTGAAGATGGTACATTCAAAGCTTCAGGTGGAGTGTTATGGGCAGGCGGCGTGCTAGGGGCAGGCGTGCTAGGGGCAGGCGTGCTAGGGGCAGGCGTGCTAGGGGCAGGCGTGCTAGGGGCAGGCGTGCTAGGGGCAGGCGTGCTAGGGGCAGGCGTGCTAGGGGCAGGCGTGCTAGGGGCAGGCGTGCTAGGGGCAGGCGTGCTAGGGGCAGGCGTGCTAGGGGCAGGCGTGCTAGGGGCAGGCGTGCTAGGGGCAGGCGTGCTAGGGGCAGGCGTTGAGCCGTTTTCAGGATGGCTTCCTGTGACGCTAACAGGTGACTGAGGGGCCATCACTACTGAAGATGGTACATTCAAAGCTTCAGGTGGAGTGTTATGGGCAGGCGGCGTGCTAGGGGCAGGCGTGCTAGGGGCAGGCGTGCTAGGGGCAGGCGTGCTAGGGGCAGGCGTGCTAGGGGCAGGCGTGCTAGGGGCAGGCGTGCTAGGGGCAGGCGTGCTAGGGGCAGGCGTGCTAGGGGCAGGCGTGCTAGGGGCAGGCGTTGAGCTGTTCTCAGGACGGCTTCCTGTTAAGCCAACAGGTGACTGAGGGGCCATCACTACTGATGATGGTACATTCAAAGCTTCAGGCGGCGTGCTAGGGGCAGGCGTGCTAGGGGCAGGCGTGCTAGGGGCAGGCGTGCTAGGGGCAGGCGTGCTAGGGGCAGGCGTGCTAGGGGCAGGCGTGCTAGGGGCAGGCGTGCTAGGGGCAGGCGTTGAGCTGTTCTCAGGACGGCTTCCTGTTAAGCCAACAGGTGACTGAGGGGCCATCACTACTGAAGATGGTACATTCAAAGCTTCAGGCAGCGTGCTAGGGGCAGGCGTGCTAGGGGCAGGCGTGCTAGCGGCAGGCGTGCTAGGGGCAGGCGTGCTAGGGGCAGGCGTGCTAGGGGCAGGCGTGCTAGGGGCAGGCGTGCTAGGGGCAGGCGTGCTAGGGGCAGGCGTTGAGCTGTTCTCAGGACGGCTTCCTGTTAAGCCAACAGGTGACTGAGGGGCCATCACTACTGAAGATGGTACATTCAAAGCTTCAGGCGGCGTGCTAGGGGCAGGCGTGCTAGGGGCAGGCGTGCTAGGGGCAGGCGTGCTAGGGGCAGGCGTGCTAGGGGCAGGCGTGCTAGGGGCAGGCGTGCTAGGGGCAGGCGTTGAGCTGTTCTCAGGACGGCTTCCTGTTAAGCCAACAGGTGACTGAGGGGCCATCACTACTGAAGATGGTACATTCAAAGCTTCAGGCAGCGTGCTAGGGGCAGGCGTGCTAGGGGCAGGCGTGCTAGGGGCAGGCGTGCTAGGGGCAGGCGTGCTAGGGGCAGGCGTGCTAGGGGCAGGCGTGCTAGGGGCAGGCGTGCTAGGGGCAGGCGTGCTAGGGGCAGGCGTTGAGCTGTTCTCAGGACGGCTTCCTGTTAAGCCAACAGGTGACTGAGGGGCCATCACTACTGAAGATGGTACATTCAAAGCTTCAGGCAGCGTGCTAGGGGCAGGCGTGCTAGGGGCAGGCGTGCTAGGGGCAGGCGTTGAGCTGTTCTCAGGACGGCTTCCTGTTAAGCCAACAGGTGACTGAGGGGCCATCACTACTGAAGAGGCTACAATATTCAAAGCTTCGGGTGGAACGTTTTCAGGAAGCTCAGCACTGAGATCATGGACGTTACTATCAACTTCAACATGGCTGCTCTTGTCATGCAGCTCCACATTCAGTAGAGGCCCATGGAGCTCAATGTCACTGCTGGCTGAGGCGTTTGATGAAGCTTGGCTGGACTGCTGCACTTTGAGACTCTGGTAGCCACTAGAGCCTTGAGCAGAAGCAGGATGATGCACTGTTGACTTCACAGCCCGTTTTTGTAAAGCATCTGCATCTGTGCCAGATGGCCTTAGATACCCTGTACAATAATGATACACAGTTGGAGATCAAGTAATAACCCAGATAAAGAAAGAAAAAGCTAAACATCCACAACAGAATCCCATGAAATAGATCTTAATTACGTTGTGTGAATCAAGTAATTGAAAATCCGTGAAAAGCATTACCTACCTTCATCAAACACAGAGCATAAAATGAAACCAATATACGCAAGCACACTAAACCGCATTTTTACCATCTTGAAACCCTCCCCAAGCTCAAATAACAGAAAAGCAGCGTCAGAGGTGTTAATAAAGGCTCCACGAAACCGCCTCCTTCCCTAATAACAGCTGAGAACTATATCAACTGATTGAGAAGTAATCTGATTGCGAGAAGAACTGATCAATAATGAGTCATTTTGTAAGACGGTTTCCATTCAAAAAGCTTATTTTCGTTTACGTTTGACGTGTACTACTATTAACAACAACAACAATAATAACTAGAAACTGCAAGCAGTTACGAAAGGGTCCAAAGCGTATGATGATCGGACTGGTAGGATAGGTAGGACAAGTAATATAGTAATAACGGCAGAAAACTGGAGGACTGTCACTGGCGGCCAGCATAGTCGAAAGTCAGACATAACTATAGTATCATAACATGACGTAGATTAAGTGTAAGTCTAATGTGATAGTAGGTCACAGGTAGATAGTAGGACTGGTTTTGATGAGATGGTCGTAGTAGTAGGTAGAAATTTAGATGAAATGCTTTTAGTGTAGGTGAAACAGGTCAATAGATGTTGGACAGAATGTAGAACCCTCTGGTGTAGTGCCTATGCCTGTCTTAATGTCTGTTTTAATAATAATAAAAAAGAAGCTTCATTGATCATCGTGGGGAAAATGCCTTTATGTCTCCCTGAACTTGTTTTACGGCGAGTAGGCCGTCTCAAGAACCCACCGAAGCTGGGTTCGAACTAGCAACCCTCTGATTACAGGCACACGGGCTTAACCCGCTGCTCCACACGCTGCTTTGGGTAAGATGGGTGAGATCGGTATACACCTTCCTACCTGATCTGGTAACTCATTTTAGCTGAATTAGCCTCGGTTGGTCTTAGACATATATAACCAGTTGCTGTAGTGCTCCCGTTTGACCGATCGACACGAAATTTGGGTTACAGCCCTACATTACAGTCTGGGTTACAGCCCTACATTAGTCAGAGAAATTTGGTAATGATTGGCTGAAGCATGCCTGAGATATAGCTCTCTGATTGAAATGGACGTGGCACCAGTAGGGTCTTGGTGTGGCTTTTCGCCGTACCTTACCGAAAGTTTAAGTTTTTTTCTCTAAATCTTTAAAACGACTGTCTCCTGATTTGAATGACACCAGATTTAAGTAGGTTGGGCGAAAATCCAACGAGGTTAACAAAATGTCCTTTTTTCAGACAAATATAAATTATGCAAAAACCAAGTTGGATATATTACTGGATTTGGCACGACAAAGTGAATTTGACTGGCAATAAAATTTAAGTGTAGGACAAGTAGGACAGGAGATATCGACCAAAAGGTGTTGTGGGGCGCAACGGCGCCCCCCTCTGACTGACTGGGATGGGTCGGAGGGGCTGAGTAGTGGGTAGCAATAGGCATCTTACTGCCATATTTGGTAGGCCTAGGACTTACGGTTTAGGCTGGGCATTCAGTTTTAGGGAAGAAAAATAATTATAATTGAACCCTCCGGAGAAGTGCCTGAGCCCGTCTGAACGGCTGGTTTAATAATAACAGAAGCTTCATTGACCTTCATGGGGAAAACGCCTTCACATCTCCACAGCTTGCTTTACGGAGAGTATGCTGTGCACATTGGGCTGCCTAGCTCAAGTACCCACCGAAGCTGGTTTCGAACCGGCAACCCTCTGATTACAAGCACACAAGTTTAGCCCACAGAGCCACCCGCTGCTGTTGGCATGATGGGTGAGATAGCTGGACATCTTCCTACCTGATCTGGTAACTCATTTGAGCTGAATTGGCCTAGGTTGGTCTTAGAAATACATAAACAGTGGCCGTAGCGCTCCCGTTTGACAGATCGACAAAAAATTTGGAGGATCTCTCGGTGGTAGAGCCCTACATTAGTGAGAGAAATTTGGTGATGATTGGCTGAAGCATGCCTGAGATATAGCTGTCTGATTGAAATGGACATTGAAATGGACATGACAACAGTATCGAGGTAGGCCAAGGCACGGCCAACTTATAGCAGTCAGACCAAAACGGGACAAATTTGGACATTGTTTGGGCGTGGCTAATGGCCGTATGATACAGAAATGTCTGAAGTTTTCGACTAATTATTCATCAGCTCATAGTTCTGATTCGTTTGACACCTCATTTGTCTGATTTGGTAGGACAAGCTGTGAGGTTAAGGAAAAAGTATGATTTGCAAATTTTGCAAATTAGCAAAAAATCTAAGTAGGCGGAGTTTTATAGTCCAAATGGCAAGATTGACACCTCATTTGTCTGATTTGGTAGGACAAGCTAGGACTGTAAGGAAAAAGTAGGATTTGCAAATTATGCAAATTAGCAAAAAATCTAAGTAGGCGGAGCTTCATGGTCCCATTTACTTTTTGGTAGGGCATGGCTGTCTGTATCAGCAGAAAAAAGAATTTTGATTATAGGACAAACAGGACAGGAGATATCGACCGAAACGTGTGACTGACTCTGACTGAGTCGGACGGGTCGGACAACCTAAGTTGTTTGGTCAGCCTAGGACTTACAGTTTAGGCTGGGCATTCAGTTTTAGGGAAGAAAAATAATAAGAAAAATAATAATCCTAACAAAAACAATAAGGTTCCATAGCCAGGGGCGGATTAACGCACAGGCTAGATATGGCTTAAGCCTAGGGGCCCCACGTGTGCCAGCCTGCAAGGGGGCCCCCATTGGCGCGGAGGGGGGTGGGGTTGGGGGGCCCACAGACTACTGTAGCCTAGGGGCCTCTGTACACCTTAATCCGCCCCTGTCCATAGCACTACGTGCTTTGGACCCTTAATAATCGGCAATTATTAGTTTGTCACCCGTGGCCTGTACTACGAAGCGGGGTTACTAGCTTATCGGGGTAACTTTGCGAGTAACTTGATGACGTGTGGTGTAACTTCGCGATTAACCCGTACTACGAAAGGTGGGTAGGTTTTAGTCGAGACATGTTGCTATGGCAATTTACCCTAAGTCTCAAAACTGCTCCGAGCAGTTTTTGTTCTTGTTTAAGTCGAGGTTTCCGCGTAAGCCAGCCCTATATGAGCACCGCCCATCCAACTACCATTTCTCCGAAGACAATGCCGGCGTACCTGGATGATCCGTACCACATTGGCGCGCGAATCGTGAGGGGCTCTCTCTGTTAATATGTATGAAATGGAGCAATGGCATATAATATGCATACAATGTATTCATTAATAACTGTTACAGAGAAAGTTATTCTGAAAACCCAAGGGGTGTGCATTGTTCCCTGTTGTCCACTGATCAAAGCACACTTCACTACATGTGCCTGTCTTGTCTAGTTTTAAAGTTATTAACCCATTCATGTATTGTCGACTGCACAGTATATGCAGGGGCGCCGCCAGGGGGGGAAAGGTTAGAACAATTCTAGGGGCCCAGCACTGACATGGGGCCCTGTTAGGGGCTTTACCTTTTCGCAAAAAGGGGGGGGGGGCAAAATTGTAATCTTTCATGGGGCCCAAGATTTCTGGCGGCGCCCCTGAGTATACGGATACAAAAATTAATTAAAATTTGCATGTAAAGCAATCTGGGAAACAAAGGGGTGTGCAACAGTCGCCATGAGCCCAAAATACTAAACCACCATATATCATTACAGCTGAAAGGACCTATATTATATTAGCGATTAACATGATTTGGCACAAATCACAAAATGTTTTGAAGCGGAAAAATAATCGGTGTGCATCGATGTCTGTGTACTGGACATCAGAATTCTTTCATTAAAAACGGCCACCTTACTTAATTCCGTAAAGATATTAAAGCCAGAAAACTGAATATCGAATATGAGGCTAACTTAACCGCGGTGACAAGTTCCAAGTCGTTTTCTCACTACACATATGCTTCTTTTTTTCGTTTTGTCCTGTTGTAAATCATTTTATTGTTTGTTAAACAGTGGCTCACCTTCTATTAAGTGTCATATTAACAGACACCTTTTATTATTAGCTGTAAAACATAGAAACACGCTATTAGTGGAGGCTAGACACAACAAATCTTTCATAATGAGTAGAAATATAAATACATAGCCCTACCACTTGACATGATGTTTCTATATTTCATCTAGACTTGCTGCGACGAACGCTTTCCACTACTATTGCATTTGAAATCGGATCAGTTATTGTTAACATTAGGTTTCATTATGAGTAACATATAGTAATGGAACTTCAGGGAGCATTATATTACTTAGCAGCATATAGGCCTACTGTAATAGGTGACTTCTGAATTGTGTCGCAACTGTTAGCCTCTGTATTTATTAACAGTATTTCAATTCTTTTCAGAAAACACTACATTGTCTAATACTCGGTCGTGGGATATTTTAGACCACGTTTTATGACCGTGAAAATGTACGTATGCATTTTCTTCGTCGTCAATACGTTGCCAACAAGCCTGCCTGCTTTTGTTACCTGCAGTGGTATTGGACTTTCTTTAAAGGGTTGATTTAAACTCCTCATAACGCTGCATAATTAGCATGCAGTCTTCCTCCGTGAAACATATGGAGATCGCGCTATGAGTCAAACGGTGCCTTGCGTTGCTGAACGTGCTCCATATATGTGAACGCGCACAAACTCCAATGCAGTTAACACCGATTTAACAAATCAACTTCTTTACTGGCGTCGTAGTACTGATTAGCCCCGATGGAATCAACATGATTTTGTTAACCTCGCGTTCGCAAATTACCTCGGGGTTAAGTCTGATTTGGTTAAACCCCCTTCGTAGTACAGGCCACCGATCTACAATGTGTCTGTTGAAAAAAAAAAATGATACAACCGACCGGAAAACTGACGCGACTGTTCTATATAACTTAATCTGACCAAAGCCAACGGAAACTGACTAGGGACACCTAAGACGGGAATGAAATCGCTATCAGTATTCCCTGCAAGAACTTACAATGGAGTGATTTCACAATAAGAACGTGATATATGTATAGTTGACTGCGGTATTTAAAAAAAAGTTTTGTCCAATTGTTAAGCCCCTCATATTGTTATTACATGTTCCACAATTTAACCATTCATATAGCGGCATTTAGTGTGCGAAAGTACAATTTTTTTACCCCTTTTGCAGTGATTTTATGTGTCGAAATGTATGTTATAAATATTACAAACTGGGAGAATTATTCAGTTTATGCAGTTTTGTGCCGTTTTGTGGTAGGCTATATATATGTACAGTAGACCAAGTCTCTTCTCCAGACTTCTTTTCAATGTTTATTTCCGATTGCTAGTTGTTAAATTTGTGTACGTTAAAATTTTTAAGTTGTGGTCTCTGTCTTGCGGGGGGATAAATTATTCAGGGCACCCACTGACAGAAACATATATCGGCGTCTGATGTGAGTAGTAGCAGTATACGTCGAAAATAAAACGTAGAATAAAAAATACATTGTGATTAGTAACCGTCTTGAAATTCTCGTTAATTGTTAATTAGTTGATATAGTTCGCAGCTGTTATTATAGCGGAGGGCGCGGTTTCGCCGATCCTTTATTAACACCTTTGACGGTTTTTTTTTATCGTACGAAAACGCCTTTTATTTGAGACACGGTGTTTGGACAGCATATGGCAGGAATGATGGGTCGTGTGTTGGTGTTTGCTTGTTTTGTTCTGTATTCGTTGTTTGACGAAGGTGGGTGATACTTTTATTTACTAATTTTTGGGTTTATTTGCATATTGTAACTGGCTTTCTCTTCTGGCTTCTGTGAAGGCTTTTTCTTTTTTAAATCCCTTTACTCGGTGTAGTGGCTATAGTAGTGACTGTGCCTTTGCTGTACAGGGTTCCCAAAGCCTTCTGGCACAGATGCTTTACAGAAACGGGCCCTCTCCAAGTCAACAGCACGTCCTGCATCTAATCAAGGCTCCAGTGGCTACCAGAGTCTCAAGGTGCATGAGTCTAGCCAAAATGTCTCTGACTCCTCAGCCAGCAGTGACATTGAAGTCCATGGGCCTCTCCTGAATGTGGAGCTGCATGACCAGAGCAGCCATGTTGAAGTTGGTAGTAACGTCCATGATCTCAGTGCTGAGCTGCCTGAGAACGTTCCACCCGAAGCTTTGAATGCTGTAGCCTCTTCAGTAGTGATGGCCCCTCAGTCACCTGGTGGTTCCACGGGAAGTCGTCCTGAGAACAGCTCTACTCCAGTGCCTGCCCATAGCACAGCTGCCCCTAACAGGCCTACACAGAGTATACGTCCTAGCACAGGCCATGTGTAGCTGTTAATGCTTTGGCCTAATCTTGCTTTCCAATGCTAATAAATTGCTTTGTCCTGAACATTCAGTGTCTCCTGTAATCTGTGCTTGGATGAGGGAACTGCAGAGATGTATGGCCTCACCTTTCTAGAGTAGTGAGGTGTTGACAATTCATGGGTTCAGTATCTTGAATTTAAGGGACCCTGTCATAATACCAGAAGCTTCAGAGTTCATGGATCGCATTAACAAATCCCACCACACTGATTGTGGTGATTCAAACTTTCTCATTTGCCTAAACCATTGCTGGTTTCAGTCTGCTATCTACATACTGAACTGACAGAAACCCACCAACAGTAATGGGGAGAAGGGGAATAAGCAGTAAGAGGAAAAATGAAATTGCAGTCAATTTTGCAAGAAAATTAAATATATGAACAACTTCATTCATCCGCTCTTTTTTTTGACACCGCTTGTCATTCTGGATTGTGGGCGTTCGGAGGCTAAGGGAAGAGTGTACAAAGGCAGGGAACAACCCAGGACGGGGCGCCAACCAATCGCTGGAGAAACTTTATATCTCCTTTATATTGGCGATGAAATCACGCAGTAAAGACAGTAAGGCTGAGAGTTGCATGGAATGGCCAGCCCACGTTTTATCAACTTTCCAGGGCGTTTGGCTCCACGTTTCCCCTGGATTCACCTGCTTCTATTACGTTGTGATTCACTTGCTCGCGAGCATGATATTTTATGTCTTATAAGATATGTCATAGTGAGGAAAAACTACTCTAGTGCCCCAAGAGTATGGCGGTATTTTCGAAGACAGAGATAAATGACAAAGAATTTATTGTTCTGTCACAGTGTAACGAAGTCTAAACACACAGATGTTATACCTAATAAACCCTTCACCTCATACACCTATTGATAACGTCTGATATTAAATTACATCTAACGATTGTCCTACCGTCTTAAGATTGCTCGGAAAAAACAGTTTCGCCATTGCAAACTCCGGACCCTGTCCATGAAGTGTCAGGACTTTGCGTCGCAACATGATCATTCCGACTGTAATACAGACTTAATACAGAAGACTTTTATAAAGCTCCAGGCGAATCTAGCCGAACTTGCATATTTGTTTATTCTTTTCATTATTTGTTAACATTTATGTTCATTCTTCAAAACCAGGATCTTAATCACCGAATTAAAACTGATTTCCTTTCCATACTATTGTCACGCCCACACGGGCGGGACGTGGCAGCGGGCAATCCCCAGTGATTAGCTCCGCTTTTAAGCGACAGATGTTGCGAAGTATTATTGCCGTGGTTTGGAGCCTTACTGAGCACTTATACTTGTCGGTGTTCAAATAAAACTCCCAGTCTCCTGCACTATGGGGTCTGCCTCCTGCCTGCTTTCCCGGTGTCACAATTAGTGAAAATTTCGGTAACATTTTCTATGAACATCATCTCTATAAGAATCTATGAACACATTCATAGCACATTAAAATTGCATTATAAACATGGCTGTAAATATTTTTTTAAAAAGCATGACACATTATACCCATGTTTATTATGCATTATGACTGCCTTATGAAGCTCTCATCTAAAATTTACTATAGATACCTTCATAATGCAGTACAAACCACCCGTATACTTGTTATACCGACCATTATTATGCATAATGAAGGTATGTATAGTGAATTATAGACGAGAGTGTCATTGGAGCTTATGAAGTATCGTAATTAACACTATAATGCCTTATGACTGTCGATAGCAGATGCTGTAATGCTTTAGTAATTCTTATACTGAACATTATAATGCATTATGAAGGCATCAATAATGCATTATAAATGACAACTTTAAGTGTTACCAATATTTTTCTTATATGTTTCATTTTTATATGCAGATTGGCAGGCTGATTGTCACTTGAATGTGCACAAGATACATAGTCATCTTTAAGCCTGAATTTACATGATCAATTCTTATACTTTCCTCATCTGACTATTGCCATTTCATCCGTATCTGCAATTTATCGAACCTGTACAAATAATCACAAATTTGTAAAATGCAAGTAGAAAAGATCTCTACATTTCTGTAGCAAAACAAAATATACATTACGCTGAGAGGCAAAAGGACTCAGAGGCTAGTAATTTTCAGAAGTAAATAATAAACAATAAGAGAGACAAAGAAAGTGAGAAAGAGAGAAATAGTCTGGGTGCCAGAGAATAGTACTCAAAAAAAAAAAACAGAACTCAGAACAGAACATAAAATAACTGAAAACAGAACTCAGACAACAAACCTTAGAACAGAACACAGAATGCAGAGAATAGAAATAAAAAAAATGAATTTAAATAATACAACTCAGAGAACTCAGAAAAAAAGAACTCAAATAATATAACGCAGGTCACGCTGCCACTTCTGTCCTTTCCCAGGAGGCCGGCAGTGTGAGGCACGTGAGTCGGCTGTCTCTCCCGGGCAGGCTTTAAGGAATGTGTTGTGTGTCCGTTTGTGTTTCAGCTCTAAGAGTCCATGGCCCAAGTCAAAGGCTGCCAGCTCCTCCTAACATAGTTCAAATGTCCTCTGTCAGTCTTGCTGGGTACATGACTAAGCCAGAAAACAGACTGGGGCAGTCTGAACCTCTTTGTACCCCCGTAATCCCCAAACTCCTGCATCCTTTTCAGTGGAGTCAGGTGGGCACTGTTGAGGCTGCACATCCAGGATACTGGGGGCTCAAATGAGGCGCTCCTCCGGGGGCACCTTGAGCACACTGTCCATCTCCAGACGCGCACCGGCCACCTCCTGCTGGCTGGGGCTATACGCTCCCTCCGACTGGCGCTTCTTGCGGGCCGTCATCACGGCTAATGTCAGGCCGATGGCGGCCAGCAGGAGGCAGCAGCAGGCCAGGGGGATGGCCACCACCAACCAGGGGATGCGATCCTTCTGCTCCTGCTTCTGCAGAGACAAGACAGCCCCCTACCTGAATGTCTCATGCGGTTCTTTGGCCCATAGGACCAGTTTTTGATATTTCATGCTTACGTTTTGATAAATTTAGGACCAAATGTGAATGTGATGCAGGGGACAGGTCATTAGGCCTCGGTTACTTGCTCTTGGAGACTCACGTCACCTTACAGAAGGCCAGTTGGTAGGATAACCCTGACCACAGTCACCCACACTTGGGGGAAGAAGCCGTTCTGACTGGTGACTGGAGGAGAAGAGGAGAAGAGTGACTTACGCTGGTCTCACAGTAGGGGCCCGCGAAGCCAGGGACGCAAATGCACAGGAACTTGTTGAGATGGTCCAGGCAGGAGCCCCCGTGCTGGCAGGGGTTCGACTGGCACTCGTCCATCTCTGTCTCGCACCTGAGATGAGGGGTCAAAGGTCGGGGGGACACACACATTCATTACAGTGCGTTGAGTTGAGTTCCATGCTTGTCTCCTTGAGGACAGCGGCTCTTTGTTTATGTTCCGAGCCTCAATGATTGAGTTCCATCACTAGTCATGTTGCTCGGTGATTGAGGGGGAGGGGGGGTGCTCACCTCTCTCCTGTGTAGCCAGGGCTGCAGGTACAGTTGGCCCCCCAAAGCCCATCATTGCACTCGCCATGCACACAGATCACATCCGTGTCGCACTGGACTGGTGGGTAGCTCCACCTGCAGGAGAAGCACATTGTGAACACATCATGACCCCTGTTAACATGCATGTTTGTCTGATCCTGAATCTCCCAGGAGACAGAGACACTCACTCGCACAGAGGTCCCCTGAAGTCGGGCGGGCAGATGCAGGTATAGCTGTTCGCTCCGTCTAGGCAGGTACCTCCGTTCTTACAAATGTGTCCCTCACAGTCATCCAGGTCTTTCTCGCAGGTCTTCCCCCCATATCCTGTAGGGCAACGGCACTCAAAGTCTGCCAGCAGGTCGTGGCAAGTCCCGTGGATGCAGGGCCTGGATGTACAGTCATCCACGTTGTCCTGGCAGTACTGGCCCTCCCAACCGGGTGTGCAGGCACAGTAGAACAGTCCAAAGCGGTCCTCGCACGTCCCGCTGTTCAGACAGGGCTGGGACAGGCAAACCGGGGGCCCTGAGCATCCAGCCTGGGCGTCTCGACCTCCATGTCTGAGGAAGCGTGACCTCTGGGGCACTTCCAGGACGTCTACGAAGGGCAAGTAGACCCCACCCACCCTCACCTCCCGCAAGCAGCCCACGAAGCTGTCAGCCAGGGACACCACAGAGTCGTTCAGGAAATCGAGGCTGCCGGAGGCTCCTGGGCTGCCGGCATCATTCTGCCGGTCGACGGTGATGACCCAGGGCGATGCTGTGTGACGGGGTTCTGCCATGGCTAGCTGCACGTGGTGCCAGTCGCCGTCCGCAACAGGCGCCTTGCTGGCGAAGCTCAGTGGCTGCACGCTGTCCCTGCTGTGCATTTCCACAGCCAGAGAGCCATTCTGCAGGCCCAGGCGGAACAGCTGCGTTCCATTGGATGCTTGTAGCAGAAGGGCATCTTGGGCTCGCGTACGCAACTCCATGGAGATGTCGGTCACTGGGGAGACGAGGGAGCCCTCAGAGCTGTACTGCAAGGCATTATTTTCAAACGTGGCTTCTGTGAGGCCTAGAAGGGAAAAAGGCTGATTTAGAGACATTTCTGTGAGGTTTAGAGGGGACAGGGAAGGCCTGACCTGTGATTTAAGGCTGAGGTCATTGCTGTTTGTGTAAACATGGCAAACATAGCTTGTTATAGGTCAAACTTTTGTTTAAACATAGTGCTTAACTTAAAACAATGGGCAGAAGGGTCCAGGACATGGACTCATAATATGATGGGTTTGGGTTCTAGCTTATAGCGTCTTGCCAAGCACGGAAGGCCTGTCAAACTCACACTCATATCCATCGGCCATGTCCACACAGTGACTGCCAGTGGCACAAGGCGCGCTGGCACACCACAGCCGAGTCTCACAAGTCTTCCCCGTGAAGTTTTCATGGCAGGAGCACACAAAGTCGTTCCAGGTCACCAGGCACAAGCCATCGTTGTGACACAGCACCCCCTATGGGACGAGAGTTGCATTACTTCACTGCACGACCGAGAAGACGTGCTCTTACGTTTTTACCGTGATGTAACGGAAACCCAGGAAAACCGGAAACACATCCTCCACAAAAAAACAATGGCCATCCCTACCTGACAGCTGTTGTCACTCGTACAGCCTGGCTCTACGTTGACGACATCGCGTGGGAAATAGGTATCTCTGGGGGCAGAATCCAGCGTGCCGTTCCACGTATCCACCTCCAACCGCGTCCTGTCCAGACGCACATCCCAAAGGCAGCCCTTAAAGTGCCCCCCCCAGGCCTCCACACCGTGCCCCTGAGGCAGGCCCCCAATGTAGGCCACGTCCCCCGCCTCCGCCCACACCGTGGGGACACTCCCCAGGAAGTAGCGTGAGCCAGCATGGTTCAGAAAGACCCGGTCGTGCAGGAAGTCAACGGTGAGCAGCTGCCATTCACCAGTAGTGACGGTCACCTTGGCGATGGTGGGCGGGGCTGGCGGGACGCTCACGTGCAGCTGGCCATCCTGCAGGTACACGGTGAGGTAGGCTCCGCCCTCCCTCTGCAGCTGCAGCACCAGGCCAGCCTGCTTCCTCGAGCGCAGCAGCAACGAGACGGAGAGCCCGGCGCCGTGATTGGACCGGACGTCATAGGAGGCGTAACTCAGCGATCCCTCATGGCTGAAGGTCCATGGGAGGTACTCTGTGGGGGTGGGGGGGAAGGACAGACTCAGACAGGAAGAGCCAGTGATCACTTAAGAGCAGAGGTTCCATGATGATCCAGGGCACGGCATTCAAACCAGGACCGGCTCTGCTGTTGTACCCTTGAACCGGGTACCTCTTTCTAAACCCAGTCTTCAAAGACCCCCAGCCCACATTTTTTCTCCCCCCCACCTCCCAACATACATATATCAAGTATCCAGTGTTCCTTATTGCCTGAGAGCTGGGAGGGAGCAAAATGTATATCAGGGTGGTCCTTAAAAATCAACTTCTGAAATTTCTTGCTCTCACCCCATACAGTAGTTTTGTTCTTTGACATCAGAAAATGTTTTTAAAAATTTACTGGACAATTTTTGAACAGACTTAGGGGTTGCTCAAACACCTTGAAAACTGAAGATTTTAAGTTAAAAGTATGAATCTCGCCTATGGCACATCGCACTGGTTTAACCCTCTCAAGGCAGGCGTTGCTGATTTGCAACAGTTAAAAACTAACTACCTTATTACCCCACATACATATTTTATGAGTTTTTTTTACTCAGAAGTACCACTGCAGGACTTGGTTGTCCTGTCGTTACTAAAACTTAATTTGAGCCTGAAAGGGATAACCTGCTTTCTTTTACTCATTTATTAATTTTGGAATAAACAGTTAAACATTCTTTGCAGTGTTTACAGTACCCATATTGTTGTCTGCATCATTATTGCATAATACTTTCTAATTTTCTAAAAACTGTTAGAGTGAAAACGAATTATCCGTAAGTAGCAGTGTAACGATATACTCAGCCCATGAGACACGATAATAGGTTCACGAGAACGAGATGATATTTTAACAATACTTTAAGGAAAACTTCAAAGAGGAAATATATTACTGGAAAGCAGCCTTTTATTTGATAAATTTGACAGAAAAAAAATGCTAAATAATGCAGACGTATAGTGAAATGTGTTAAATAATCACCATCATCATATGCAGTAAAGAACAGAACAAATATCTAGCACTATAAAATATTTCACCACAAACTCAAATGATAGGCATCTCTGTTGTCATGATCCGTTCCGTCCGCTCCTGATGTGTGCCACGCCCCCTCATTCTCCACGTGTTCTTTCCCGATCGTGCCCAGCTGTTCCTTGTTGTTTCGGCTTGTCTATAGTATTTAGTCCGTGTCTGAGTCAGTCTTCCCCAGATCCGTCATTGATGTATTGTCGTGTTCAGTCCGTCCGTGTCCGAATTTCACTCATTAAACCCTGTTTACCTGACGTCCTGGCTTGCGCTCCTGCTTCCCTGCTTGCCTCCGTCTCCGAATGTAACAGAATGACGGATCTCCCCAACGCACCTCCGCAGGTCGATGACCAGCGCATCGATCTGCTTCGCGAGGTGTTGTACTGGCTTCACCAACCGGAGGTCCGGGAGGACACCGGATTGTTGGACTTGGCCAGTAAAAGCGGGACCCTCCTCCAGGAGGTAACCCCGCTCACGGCAGCGCCTGTCATGGCGGAGGTTCGCGAGAACCTCCGACAGCTCTTTGACAGGGTTACGGAGAAGCGGCTTCAGCCGCTCGCCCTCTCCGAGGCAACCCCGCCGCAATCGTCATGCCCCAGCCGCAAGAAGAAGAAGAAGCGGAAGGGGAAAGGGGAAGCAGCCGCCCCGACGCTGTTCTTGGGGGCCTGCTCCTTACTCCCTGCCGGGGATGACATCGCCGCTGCACCGCCTGCAGCAACAACGGCTGCTGACGCCACACTGCCCGTGGCTGCGCTGCCTGCTGCAGCTGCCGCCTCTCTGCCCGCGGCACCGCAGCAGCTTGATGCCTGTCTCGCTGCTGCTATCCGGCCATCGCAGGCGACTTCCCCCTTCCAGGGCACACGGCTAGCCCTTAAAGGGGCCAGGGCCGTCAGGGACTCTATTCCCCGGATCCCCAAGGCCCTTAAAGGGGCAGCGCCTGCACGCCCAGCGCCAATCCTGGCGCCTATTCCGGACCTGCCTGCTCCGCACCTGCCCGCGCCTGCTGTAGCTGCTGCTGCCGTCGCCGCTCTGCCCGCGGCACCGCCTGCTGCTGCTGCCGCCGTTCTGCCCGCGGCACCGCCTGCTGCTGCTGCCGCCGTTCTGCCCGCGGCACCGCCTGCTGCTGCTGCCGCCGTTCTGCCCGCGGCACCGCCTGCTGCTGCCGCCTCTCTGCCCGCGGCACCGCCTGCTGCAGCTGCCGCCGATCCGCCCGCGGCTGCGCTGCCTGCTGCCGCCGCCGATCTGCCCGTGGCTGCGCTGCCTGCTGCCGCCGCCGATCTGCCCGTGGCTGCGCTGCCTGCTGCCGCCGCCGATCTGCCCGCGGCTGCGCTGCCTGCTGCCGCCGCCGGTCTGCCCGCGGCTGCGCTGCCTGCTGCCGCCGCCGGTCTGCTCGCGGCACCGCCTGCTGCTGATGCCGCCGCTGCGAAGCCAGCAGCACGGCCTGACCCGCCTGTCCTGCCTGTCCTGCCTGACCCGCCGGTCCTGCCTGCTCTGCCTAGGGCAATGCCCGAGGCGGCCGCTGCGGCGCCCCCTGCTGGCCGCACGATGGAGGTGCCCGCGACGGCGCCCCCTGCTGGCCACGTGATGGCGGCGCCTGTCCGGCCGGCTCCTGACCTGCCCGTCTCGCCTGTCCTGCCGGCTCCTGACCTGCCCGTCTCGCCTGTCCTGTCCGGCCAGCCCTGCTCGCCGGTCCTGCCCGTCTCGCCTGTCCTGTCCGGCCAGCCCTGCTCGCCGGTCCTGCCCGTCTCGCCTGTCCTGTCCGGCCAGCCCTGCTCGCCGGTCCTGCCCGTCTCGCCTGTCCTGTCCGGCCAGCCCTGCTCGCCGGTCCTGCTCTGCTCGCCTGACCTTCCCGTCCTGTCCTGCTCACCAGCAGCCACGCCCGCAGCTCCCCCTGCTGATGCTGCCGCGCTGCTTACGGCGGCCCCTGCGGACCGCTCGCCGGCCTCGCCCGTCTCATCGGTCCAGCTCGGATCGCCTGTCGGCACTGCAGCCACGCCCGCGACTGCCGTCGCCGCTCTGCCTGCAGCACCGCCTGCAGCTGGCTGCTTACCTGAGGTGCCCACGGAGGCGCCCCCTGCTGGCCGTGTGATGGCGGCGCCCCCTACTGGCCGCGTTATGGCAACACCCTCTGCTGGCTGCTTGCCCGAGGTAGCCACGAAGGCGCCCCATGCCGGCCGCATAATGGCTGCGTCCCCTGCTGGCTGCGTGACGGCGGCGCCCGTTGAGGTGCCTCCTGCTGGCCGAACGCCCAAGACGCCCGCCGAGGCGTCCCCTATTGGCCGAGTGACTGCGGCGCCCCCCGAGGCGGCCCCTACTGGCCAAGGGACTGAGGCGTCCACGGTAGCCGCAGAGGCGCTCCCTCTTGTTCCGCCTGTCCTGCCGGCACCTGAAGTGCCTGTTTCACCTGTCCAGTCGGCACCTGAAGCGTCTGTCCCGCCTGTCCTGCTGGCACCTGAACTGCCTGTCACGCCTGTCCTGCTGGCACCTGAACTGCCTGTCATGCCTGTCCTGCCGGCACCTGAAGTGCCTGTCTCGCCTGTCCCGCCGGCACCTGACGTGCCTGTCTCGCCTGTCCTGCCGACGCCCAAGCCCGGTTCGCCGGTCCAGCCGGCCCAGCCCTGCTCGCCGGTCCAGCCGGCCCAGCCCTGCTCGCCGGCCCAGCCCTGCTCGCCGGTCCAGCCGGCCGCACCCGCGGCTCCGCCCGCTGCCACAGCCAGGTCCGCGGCCCCGTCTCAGGCCGTCGCTCTGGCTGCCCCGCCCGCGGCCACGCCCGTGGCTCCGGCTGCCCCGTCTGCGGCCACGCCCGCGGCTCTGGCTGCCCCGTCTGCGGCCACGCCCGCGGCTCTGGCTGCCCCGCCTGCGGCCACGCCCGCAGCTTTGGCTGCCCTGCCTGCGGCCACGCCCGCGGCTCTGACTGCCCCTCCTGTTGCCTCTTCGGCGGCTTTGACTTCTGCTCGCCCTACACTGCCCTCCCTCTTGACTCCCTCACCCTTGCCTCAGCAAGGCCGACACACCCCAGGACCGCGCCTGTCTGTTTCCCGTAAGGGACGGGGACACAGACGTCGGTCCCTGGTCCCGCCTACCCTGACTCCTGGCTCGCCCGTGCGCCCCCTTGCCGTGGTTCGGTGGCTGCCTGCGGGTCCTACGGCTCCGGCTCGGCTGTCGCCTCCGGATCCCCCTCCGGTGCCTCGTCGCCCTCCTGTGGTCCCTCCGTCGGCGCCTCGTCGGCCGCCTCCGGGCCCTCCCACTTCGGCTGGGCGTCGGAGGGCGACTACCCTGGCTCCGGCTACGCCTCCTCCTGCGCCAGTGTTCCCTCCTGCTCCCTCCTTGTGTCCTTTGTCGGTCCCTACGTCTGTCTCCGTCTCCCCTGTGTGGTCCCTTCCTGCTCCGGTCTCCCTTCCACCTGTGGCCCCTGCGGCTGCCTTCCCTCGCCCGCCTGGGTTCCCTCGAGCTCGCCCTATTCTTTCTCCTCCCTTTGTTCCGTCTCCTCGTCCCTTTGTTCCTCCTGTCTCGGTTCCTCGTCCCTCTGTGCCTCCTCCGTTCCCTTCTGGTCCCTTTGCTCGTCCTGCCTTTTCTCGTCCCTCTGTGCCTCCCGTGTTCACTCCCGGCCCTTTTGTTCCTTCATTTTCTGTCCCCTCTCTGTCTCCTTTCTTGATCTGCCTGTCTGCGTTCCCTGTCTTGTGTCAGGTCATGTCGTTTTTCTGGTCCTTGTTCCTGTTCTGTGCCTCAGTCCTGTTTCCAGTGTCTCGTTGACGTTTTGCTTTTGTCTTCTAGGTCCTGTTCCCCGGTCTCGTCCGTCGCCTCCTCCCAGGCGCGCCCGGTGTGCGCGCCTTTGGGGGGGGGTTCTGTCATGATCCGTTCCGTCCGCTCCTGATGTGTGCCACGCCCCCTCATTCTCCACGTGTTCTTTCCCGATCGTGCCCAGCTGTTCCTTGTTGTTTCGGCTTGTCTATAGTATTTAGTCCGTGTCTGAGTCAGTCTTCCCCAGATCCGTCATTGATGTATTGTCGTGTTCAGTCCGTCCGTGTCCGAATTTCACTCATTAAACCCTGTTTACCTGACGTCCTGGCTTGCGCTCCTGCTTCCCTGCTTGCCTCCGTCTCCGAATGTAACATCTGTTATTTGACTTATCAATTGAACATAAAATAGAATATAAATTTAAAAATATAGATAACAAACATAAAATTTTTTTTTATGTTTTGTGCAGTGGATTTAAGGAAAGAGCTATGATGGTGCTGGAAATGGCTTTGCATAGAAGTAGCGTTACCCGCTGTGTACGGCATTATTTTCCTACAATGCTTACAGATGGTTCGTGTTTTGTCTGTCACCCTTTTGCCGTTTATATTTTCCGCCGGATACCCAAAATGCTGCCACACAAAAGACTTAAAAGTGTCTGGGGCATCTACTATGGTAATTTCGTCAGACGCCGACATGCTTACAACACCTAATTTGCAGCGCATTCGGTATTAACCATAACTTTGTTCTGCTTGAGCAACCCCTAAATAAGCACCAATATCACTCAAACTTTGCAGAAATACTTCTTTTGTTGCCCATGACAATATTAGAGGGTGAGACCTAAGGAATCTTGCAGTTTTATTTTTGATGCATTCTTAAGGACCACCCTAATGTGTGTATATACTTTGGGCAGGGACAAAGTAAAGCACTAAGAGAAAAGGTAATATTGTGATTGAATTACATTTGAATTGAACTGAAAAATGTGGATTGTCCCAGAGGACTGAAACACTGAAACACTGATCTAGAATATATCCGACTGGACAAATGGACATAAGCACTGGTTAATCTGTTCATATTTCCAGTGATCATAGGCACATACCTCCACCCCACACACTTGCGTAATAAATAACAGATCCTTCTCACCCTCTGAGCAGTTGTCTCCATGATAGGGGCTGTAGCAGTCACAGAAGAAGGTGGCCCACATGTCTATACAGTGGCCGTGGCCAGAACAGGGGTCTGAGTGGCACCACTGAGTCCGGCTGCATCCGACCTCCAAGCCGTGGGCCCGGTCTGGAGGAATGTTTTGCGGCAGGACAGTTTGCGAGTCGATCTGCAGGTCTTCCATGCAGCCCATGAAGCCCCCATCGCTTGCCGTGTTAACCAGGAGCTCAGGTGGGGCACCACCCAGGGAGACACGGGCGAAGGAGGGTGGGATGCTGAACAGCCACAAGGGGGCGCTGTGAACCTCCGCCACGCAAGGCCCCCTGCTGCAGTTCGACCTGGTCAGCCTCAGCCGTAGCCCCGCCCCCAGGTTCACTATGGCCTCGTGCCATTCGCCGTCATTGACAGGTCCAGGAAGGACTGCCTCCAACCGCTCAGCTCCGCCCACAGCAGCCCTGGCGAGGAGGCCTCCGGCCACAATCTCCAGGGAGAGGAAGTCACGCACGTCACCGAAGTACAGCATGACCACGTCCGGCAGGGTGGTGCAGAACCGCAGCATGGCAGCAGATCCCAGGTCCTTCCGGGTCCCGTTGGCGGGGGTCACGTCGATGAGCACAAACTCCGGGGTGGAGAAGGAGAAGGTGGTGGACACACTGCAGTGGTCGTCATGGAAACCCACGGGGCAGCGACACGAGTAACTGTGCTCCCCGTCCAGCCTGAGCAGCGGCACGCAGGTGGCCCCGTTCTGGCACTGGTGCTCTGTGCAGCCCAGGAGCCGGATGTGACAGTTGTGCCCCCCGAGGGGCACATCCCCGGGCTCGGGCTCAGGGCAGAGGCAGCTGTATCCGGCTATGGAGTCCTCACACGACGCGCCGTTCTGGCAGGGCTGGCTTGCACACTCGTCAATGTCCACCTGGCACTCTGAGCCTGTGGAGACCAACCTTATCATTAATGATATGTTCTGAATCGATGAGTGACAGGGGGTGGGGCACTCTGTGGGCCAATGAACTTACAGCTGGGGCCAGTGCCCTTGTGGCCCCAGTCCCCTGCATTTGCCCTTGATATAAAGTGCAATCATAAAATTAACAAGCCACCCACGATCTGACAGAGGTACTAAGTTCAGGTTCAGGAAGTACAAACCCAGACCAAGGTTTTATTTTATCCCACCAGTTGACTATAAAGAGTCACAGTCACAGAGTACTCAGCTGGTTGGTTGAAACAAAATCTTGGTCTGGATTTGTATTTCTTGAACCTGAACCTTTCACCTCCGCGATCTGAGGGATATCGAAACAGGAGATGGTTTGCAGGCCGAATGCTCACAGAGCCCTGAAGGCGTGTCCCTCACCTGCGAAGCCTGGCTGACACTCGCAGGCATAGCCGTTAACCAGGTCCACACAGGAGGCCCGGTTCTGGCATGGGTCGGACTCACACTCATCCGTGTTCACTGAGCAATTCTCCCCTGTTAGCAGCAGGGAGGGGGGAGAAAACAGTGGAATTTTAGGAGCTGAAGTGTGGGCAACACTGCACTCTGAATGAGCGGCTCTGAGCATGCTCACCCGTAAAGCCAGCGAGGCACAGACACAGGTAGCCGGCGGCGTCCGCATAGCTGAACTCCCAGCCTTCTGGCTGCAGGTGGCGATAGCGTTCCTGGTCAGAGCGTTGGAGACACTCAGCCCCGTTCTCACATGGCTCCGGCACGCACTCATCCACGTCCACCTCACAGCGCTCACCCTCATAGCCTGCCGCAGAGACGCCATTTTACCCAGAATGCCACATGCACCAACTGCTGCACAGGCAGATTGATAGGCTGTAACATAACCAGCTAAATCTCCCAGAATGCCACCATTCCAGAACTAACTGTGAGTGAGTTTTTGAAGGACATCAGGGTGCAGTGAGACAGCACTGGCTTCGGATAACGTGGCTGTAGTCTAGGTCATTTTCTGTACACTAGAGGGCAGTGCTGATCATTACAGTAAACGTATGTACTGCATGTGGTAGTTTCCTGGCCCTATGGACCTTTTATAAAAAATATAAATTTATTTGGTTGTATGCAGGGAGATTAGAGTGTTGTAAGTTTATAATGTGATTTAAGTGAAGGTGGGGGCCTAAAGATGGAGCCAGTACCAGGCCAACACTGGCAGGTGTAGAGATTCACTCCGTCCAAGCAGGTGGAGTTGTGTTGGCACGGGTCCGAAGCACACTCAGGAATGTCCTCCTCACACTGAGCTCCAGTGAACCCCGTGCCACTGCAGTCGCACTCGTAGCTGGAGGGACAACACAGTCAGTAGAACGGCCTCAAACATAAAGCTCATGCTCCCATGATCTGAACAGCTGTGATGATTGAATGTCTGTGATCATTATTAGAACAAATATTCTATGGGAGGGCCGTTTCCATTTTGGGGTTTTCATGGTACGTTGGTACACTGTGTAACTGTTTATCCAATTATTATTATTAATATTATTATAAGACAATGCCCCTGCCATGTACCTGTCCACCCGGTCGATGCAGGTGCCCCAGTTGAGACAGGGGCTGCTCTCACACTCATCGATGTCGATCTCACAGTCCAGACCTTCGTATCCCGGGAGACAGTCACATGTGTACAGGCCCAGGTGGTCGCGGCAGGTGGCACCATTCTGGCAGGGTCTGGAGGCACACTCGTCTATCTCTAGCTCACAGTTGACTCCTGAAGAATGCGTGCACACACACAGCGCAGGGGTGAGAAGGGCCAACTCCCAGGGCACCATCTGCCACCTGCTGGCCAGCATGTGGCACTGCAGTTGGGAATTTCACTTCCAAACAAGTTGTAGGTGTAAGACTCCAGAAGGGACCCTGCCAGTGAAGGGTTCTTAACAATTCATTAGAAGTAGCTAAATACAAAAGATATGTAATATAATATGGATTAAAGGGTCTGCTATCCTAACTAAATCAGGTCTGCTTAGGAACATCTGCTAGATAAATAAAATATGGCATATAATCAAAATCAGCTTGGCTTAAATACAGCATGATAAGCATGTTGAGGAGGGCATCATTTACGCAGCCATCCAGAGAGAGAGCCAGTGATCTGGCTGCATGTGAGAGTGACTCAGCCACCCGCTGATGTCCTACTGCTCTGGCACCTGACCAGCTGGGCATCGTGACGCTGACGGCCTTCAGCAGATGTGTCGCCAGACAACGTACTCATGCTTAGACAGATAGCAAGCTCAGAATGGTTAGAGGCGGAGGGAGGGGAAAAAACATTTTGAAAAAGTACCCTGAGACAAACCGTCTCATTCAGAGCATGAGCTGCTGTCTAAATCTAACCCTGTAAAAAGCTTTCCATTTTGATTACTCCAACTGTTTTGTTACCCCATTGTTTTGAACATGTAGATGTGATATGGATGTCATAAAAGCGTTATATAAATCCATCCACTTCTGCAACCCCTTATCCCATTCAGGGTCATTGGGGACTGGAGTCTATTGGTGCAAGGCAAGGAACAACCCAGGATGGGGCACCAACCCATAACAGGGCACACTCACACTCACACTCACACTCATACACCATTCAATTTGGCAACGACAATCAGCCTCAGCATGTTTTTGGACTGTGGGGGGGGGAGCCAGAGTACCAGAAGGAATCCCCACAGCAGAGAGAGAACATGCAAACTCCACACACATGGAACCCCGGAGGAGATTGGTGGTGTCTCAGAAGTGTGAAGCGACAGTGCTAACCACAGCACCACTGTGCCCCCCCGTGTTATGTAAATGTTATATTGATATTGTCATGTATTTATATGTGTTATATAGGTGACAAACAGATCTTAAATAGATGTTATATGAATGATAAGTAAATGTTTTATAGATGTTTTACAAATATTATATGGGTGTTCTATGAATGCTATGTAAATGTTACACTGTTATGTAAACATTATATGAATGATGTAGATGTTATATGGATGTTATATGACTGTTCTATAAATGCCATGTGAATGTTATATGGATGTTCTATGAATGTAAATGTTATATAGATGCTATACCACTGTTATGTAAACATTATATAGATGTTATGTACAGTAGATGTTATATGGATGTAATGTGTATGTTATATAGATGCTATGTAGGGTGTTGACATTGAGGCTGCTTCTAGAGTTGGGATAGGACAGTTATGGACCATGTGGAAGCTCATACAGGAGCTCTGGGCCCCGATGCGTACCTGCATATCCCAGCATGCACTGGCACGTGTAGCGGTCCTTCTCATTGACACAGGTGCCATTGTTCCTGCACGGCCTGGAGGCACACTCATTGATGTCAATCTCACAGTTGTAGCCCTGGAAGCCGGGAACGCAGAAGCAGAAGTAGGTGCCAACGCCGTCCAGACAGAGGGCGCCGTTCTGGCAGGGCCGCGACCTGCACTCGTCCACGCCCTCCTCGCAGCGCTCACCGCGGAAGCCGGGGGCGCAGACGCACTGGAAGCCGTCAGGTAGCTGCAGGCAGGAGGCGCCGTAGAGGCACGGCTGGTCAGAGCACTCCTCCACAGGGCTGGAGCAGTCGGCACCACCCCAGCCACGCGGACAGTGGCAGGTGTATCCGGCAAGGCGGTCAACGCAGCGTGAGTGGGGCGGCCTGCAGGGGGCGCCCTCGCAGTCGTCCATGTCCACCAAGCAGTCGGCACCAGTCAGGCCAGGAGGGCAGACGCAAGCATGGCTCTCGGGGCCCGTGCAGTTGGCACACGGCGGGGATGGGCAGCCGTCGAAAGGCTGATCGCAGTCCTTGCCCATGTACAGCGAGGGGGTGTGGGGGCACAGGCAGGTGTAGTCATCCTCTGTGTCGACACACGTGCCCCCGTTCTGGCAAGGCAATGACCAGCATTTGCTGGACATCTCTGAGTAGCTCGTCCCTGTGGAGACGAGCAGGGGTAACATCAGCCATTTATAATTATTTATATTCATATTATATTTATCATCTTTCTGCAGTTTTTACGCTTCTGTATCTTTCACAAGGATGCAGCAGGTGACCCATCTGCTGGGAGAGAAATAGATAGCAGGCAGTAAGCTCCTACATATCATTTTCATCTCCGTCATCTCATCATCATCATCCTTGTCATTGCTGTCATGTAACATGTGCCATCTCATGAGACCATTGCCCCCCAATCTTCTCCCACCCTCAGTGGAAGCTGTCATTGCGGAGTCTTCTGTCCTTCTCTGTGTAACTTAAGCCACCACTTTAGTGTTGGCTATGCCGTGTGGCCTCCATTTTTTACACGTCAAATCAGTCTTTATTGGCCTGAAGATCTTTACACTGTTTTTGCAGGTCCTTTTATTACGGATTATACGGTACTGCCTCCACACGTCACTCAGGAAGCGGTGCTGTACTCGTTTGTCCTGTTGCTCAATCGACTGACCTGTCAGAAGTTTGATAAAAGAAGCGCTGTCATGGACATAAGTCTCAGATTTAACTGCTGAACTTGCAGCAATGAAGCCATTCTAGCCCCCCTCCCCCATCCCCCCAGCCCCATATCAGTTATTTATAAGATGAGGTTTAGCCACTGTAGCTGAGTTGGCTGCAGCTCAGCGCCTAATCATCACCCTCCCCACCCCCCTCACCCAGATACTAATCCAGAGAGTCTGCTGGCCTTGAAGGAGCCTTTTATTAATCCCTTCTCTATTGAGGAGTGAAGACCCCCCCGATTCATTCATCTCCGAGGGCTCCTCTGCCACACCCCCACCCTCAAAGCCGAATCGAGCCCATGACACTTCACCCTGAATGGGTCACCCACCTGCCCCCCCACTCTCACGGAGGAGAATCCTGGGATGCTGCCCCATAGTTCCAGCCCGGGGGGGGGGACTCACACCTCAGCTGCCACCCGGAAAGTAGCAACTGTGGCAGAACAATCAGCCGCAGCAATGCGCGGAAATGTTCTAAGTGAGTTTGGCTGGGGGGGTGAGGAAGGGGGGGAATGATCACTCAGGCGTATCCGAGAGGAAGCGACCGCCTCTCCAAGCGTCGCCATGTTGTTTTTCGAATGAATTACTGCAGATACAGCCCCCTCCCACGGCCCCCCACAGCAGTGTCCGGTGTTCTCCAGGCCAATAGCACCCCCCCCCCCCCCCCCCGCCACCGGAGCCCCCATCATTTCCTACACTCTTTGATCATGGTTCCGCTGAGAGATTTTTAATTCAGGCAGAAGATATTAATGACGGTAGTCGGGAGAAAGAGTGAGGAGGAGAGGAATGTGGGGCCACCATTAGCGTGGGGGCACGGGCTGGCGCAAACACCGTGCCCTCCAGACCCTCCTGGCAGGGGAAACCAGCTCCTCCAATCTTCCCAGCCCTCCCTCCCCACCCCCTCTGCTGTCACATGACCACGGCTTGGAGACATGACAGGGCTGACTGGAGGGGGGGGGGGGGGGGGGGCGGGCTGTTTATGGCCACTGCCATTCACTCGCTACTTCACGATGTTACTTACAATGGGTTTACGCATTTTTACTGCACTGAACGGACTTTAAACCGGCCCTCCTGCTGCCGTAAATGCTCAGCGGCGCACTGGATGGTCTGACCACCCAGAAGGGTCAGGAGGTGGATATTTCACCAATAGGAAAAGGTGGGGGGGGTGCTGGCTCAAACAGGGCTCAGACATAGGGCTTCCCCACACGACGCCTGTGACCCCTGCTTTGTCCAGAAAGGGGGATCTCTGGGAGGAGGGAGGATTTGTGTCTTTATTGGATAACTGACCCCCCTCCTCCATCCAGATGAATTACATTGCAGTAATAAAGCATTTCACGATTTCATGCTTTACACCCACCCATCTTGAGGCTCTTCATCCTGATCAGGATTTTGTGTCTCCCCCCATTGGGCGGTGCCATGGTGCCCCTGAGGGGCCACATGGCACTACTGAGTGCATGATGGGACTGCAGCCCCCTCCTGCTGCAGTGCCGGTTCCCTGCCGCGATGGGGCACACGGAGGGAGATCGCATACACCCACCCTCATCTTTACTGTTTTGACCCCGTGACCCAATAGCAGAGAGTGAGGCGGGCAGGTTAAGATGACAGAGAAGCGCTTGGGTCACCCCTGAAGAGAACCTTATCTGTTTAATATGAACACCTCATTCGGCTGGAAGTATCCCCCCCCCCCCCCCGACTGGGCTGGGTGAAAGGTCAGGTCAAAGGTCTGGAGCACTGACTTTGTGTTTTCTTTCATTTCTTAACTCTTCCATGCTTCCCTTTCTTAAGCAAGAAGATTCTCGCAGTTAGCTGATTTCTCTTGTTAATTTAATCAACGTCTTGATTCTTGATTGTCCCTGCCTCTTGTCAGTCAAAAGCTGCTAAGCAACCAGCAGACCATCAGTGCACAGTATGGCGTGACTCAGACTTGGAGGGCTATCAGCCTGCCTGTCAAAAAGCTGAAACTGGGATGATAGCTGATGTGTGCGAGGCTCATGCGTGAACACAGGATGGCGCCACAGAGGCGAGATGAACGTGAAATGGAGGGGGGGGGGGGCTGTAAATCCCCAGGTGTCTGTGGAGACAAACCAGACTCGCAGGAATGCCCTCGCGTTCAGGAGTCTGCTGCCATTGCTCTACCCTGATGGCCGCTCCGGGCCGAATCCAGGGAGGTCTCAGCGCCACCATGGGACGACACACTCTGACATCCTGCCAAGGGCAAGACGGGCAAACACCTGTGCCAATCTTAGGGGGTACCATATTAGCAAATTAGCAAAATGCCCCACCCCCATCAAGAAATTTTACCATCGTCACCCCACCCTACATCCCCCGGTACAGGTTTTTATTTTTTTCACCCATCTTACTGTTTTCACTGGTAGCACCAGTGTATTGTCATTTCATCCATCCATCCATCCGTTCATCATCCATCCATCCATCTTCCATAACTGCTTATCAGTCCTGGGTCGAGGTGAGGAAACACACCACAAACAGGATGTCTCTTGATCACTGGCATTTTCTCTTCATTTCTTTTTAATTAATATTCAGTTCAGATATTTCTGTGCAGCCCTCTTTTGTTCCATGCACATTACCAAACAATTACAAAATTATAGAGGCTCTGCTGCAGCCAGTAGGAGCCCCCCCACCCCCGCCTGTCTGTTGGCACTGTTTTGACCCGTAATAATGTGCATTCGGCTGTAAAACTGTTAACTAAGAGTATTTATAATCGTTGGAGCTTTCATCACGGAGAGAGATGTGAAGGCAAAAAATCTCACCTGACCTCTAACCCCTATGGTGAGCCCTGACCTTTCTGTTGTGAGGGGGGGGGGTCTTTACCCCTGCAGTGGCTTTGTGTTCTTCAGAAGGCCCAGTGTGACGTCCCTGAACGTACGGCACGGCAACACTGATCACATATCTGATCATTGGTTTGTGCAAAAACCATTCAGTGGCAAACCAAACAACCAAGAAAGCCTGACTTTCAGACAGACAGCAGAATGCAGTGCTCTCAGATCAGCTCTGAATTATTTGCACTAAATTGTCACTGCTGGCTAATTCCTGCCAGCTCTTGCATATCTGCCCCAGCAGCTGAGTAACATGTTTAATCACTCCCATTCCAAGAGACACCCTACAAACACCACCGAAAGAGCGCTAAGTGTTTTTCACATAGATCATGAGTGTTTTATTGTCGTCTGATTCTAACAAATCGCATATCTTCTGTTTCCTTTGTCTGTAGTGGCCGGCCAGTGGTGGGACAGTTTGTTCATGCCCTCCGCGCTGGAGTGTTTAAGATAATCACCGTTTGATGCTTATTGTTGTCACTCGCAGCTGTAACATAAGGCAAGCCTCTCAAATCCGATTCGGCCCCCTGTCTCCATGGCGATAGGCAACAATGGCAACTGCCTCACTGAGCCATTCAGACACTGCTCTCAGTCCGGTGGGGCATAGTAGATGAAGGGGAGGGAATCCATTCCCCACCCCCACCCCGTAAAAGCCTTCAATGTGGACTAATAAACAGCATCTCCCCCCATGAGGTCCTGGCCGAGAGCTACGGTCGGTGTTTTAACATTATTTTCCAAATGATTACGCTGGAAGCGACGGAGTCTGCTGTCACACCGAGAGCTGAAAGGGATCAGCAAGCTGGTCACAAGCGTCCAGCGAAAGAAAACAGTCAGAGTTCAGGAAAAAAAAGTCAGCAAAAAACCGAAGGCTTCGCTCTAGAGGGAAAGGCTTTTCCAGGAATCCAACCGAAGATCTTCAAACCAAACGTAACATATAAACTACGGCAACCTCGACAAGTCATTGGCAGCTGAATTATTGAAGTTCTAGGTCTTTTTCTGACCGTGGAGTCATTTCCACAGGAGAAGCAGAGAGAACTTCAGCGTATTTCCATCAGGACCAGAGCACCTGTTGCTCTCTGGGACTGTCACTGATCTGCAAAGCGCTAGCAGTAAGCCGTACATCTTGGGGGACCTTAACTTCACAAGGGCTTTATCCGGATCGATCAAACGCGGGAAAGCGGAAACGGGGAATCCCGCACGGGACGGTGACTCACCCCACTCGAGCAGCATTGCGGTGAGCAGCAAGGTCCCGCGGACTGCCCTGGCTGTTCTCCTCAGTTCCATCGCACGGCGTAACAGGGGAGAAGTTCTCAGCGTGAAGACCGCTGCTCCTTCTGCGGCTCGCCCCCCCCCCACCCCCACCCCGTCGTCAGCCACTCTGGATCCGATCGCCCGTCTCCCCTCAGCTCGGGCTGGTCAGGCTCCAGACTCACCACGGTCTGCGGCTCATGCGAGAGACATTAACTTCTGTGAGGCAGAGGGCTTAGCTTAACTAAGGCACAGTAATCGGCAGGGCAAGGAGGAGGTGTGGTGGGCGGGAAAACCCGGCCCGGACTTCCTGACATGGACTTGTCCATTTCTTACCCTGTTTCACTCGGGGACTTTTATCCTATTATCTTGCCCCTGGCTCAGCTCTTATTCTGTGTGGCTTTTGATCCCTGGTTGTGTATCATGTATATGTACAGCAATATCTTTATTTCTCTGAATGGCCTTCAATCTAAAATGGAACAACATAAGCATATACACTCCTCGGCCAAAAAAAAAAGTCACAATTTGAATTTATATCAGCAAATACTTAACAGCCAATAACTGGATGATTATTACAGCTCAGCAACGTTATGCAGTAATAAAGTGAAGTCAGCTGAGAACCTGAATCTACTGGCCAGGTTACACCTCCATCCTCCCTGTTGGCATGGGCATATTCCAGGACAAAAATGCCAAGATTCATTGGGTTCGAATTGTCAAAGAGTGGTTCAGGGAGCATGAGGAATAACTTTCACGTATGACTTGGTCACCACAGAGTTCTGACCTTAACCTCATTTGAAGGTCTCTGGGATGTGCTGAAGGAGGCTTTATGGAGGTTCAACTCACTTGTCAATACAGGATCTCGGTGAGAAATGAATGCAAATCTGGATGAAAATAAAGGGTGAGATGTTGCATAAGCTTGTGGAAACAATGCCATGACAAAACTCAAAACAAACATTAAAAACGTGTCACATTCTATCAGTCAGATCCTTATTTAAATAAAACAAACTAAAGTAGTATAGGTAACTCACTGAACAATTGAATCACTGAATAGCTACCATGTATAGCGCATATGTACAGTACCATGTAAACCCCGTGTGTACCATGTATAGCGCATATGTACCATGTATACCCCGTGTGTACCATGTATAGCGCATATGTACCATGTATACCCCGTATGTACCATGTATAGCGCATATGTACCATGTATACCCCGTGTGTACCATGTATAGCGCATATGTACCATGTATACCCCGTGTGTACCATGTATGCCCCGTGTGTACCATGTATACCCCGTGTGTACCATGTATAGCACATATGTACCATGTATACCCCGTGTGTACCATATATGTTTTGTGTATACAGTAAAACCTCCAGATTGAGGAACAACTTCCCAGAAGCTGCGAGTCTGATAAACTCTGCATCTCAGAAAATCAATTATTAATAGGACTGCAATCATATTACTCACCAGGGCATCACTGCAATTGTTAAATTCTGCCATTTGGCACTTTCTGTGAGTTCTGTGAATTCTCATCCGTGGTACAACACACTGCTACAAATCATCAATTTCACATGCCAGGGCATTGCTGCAATAGTTAGCTTCACTGCTGCACTTTATTACTGTGAATTTCTACGCTCGCGTTGCTGCTTCCACAGCCAGTGTTACTCACCACAGCACTGACTTTGCACAGACCTCAATACTTTCTTCTACAATCACGCTGTTCACTTTATATTCATAGTTGGAGATATTCTCCAAATGTTATTATTTATCCTAATGTTACTGTTTTATTTGTTTTGTCTATTTTATTCACTGTATTATTATTTTGGATTTTATTTCTGATTTATCATTGCTACCTATACTGGCACCTGAGCACCTGATTTTGTTCCCATCATGTACAACGTTTTGCAATGACAATGAAACAACCTTTATCCTTCACGTACTTTTTTAATGACAATTTGATCCTGGTGGATATACCTGCTACCTCGGAAGTCCAGGATTGTTTGTTCAAGTCCATCCCAGCAATGTCATTGCAGAATCACTGTTTTTGTTGGGTCAACCTCCATACTTCAGTTTCTTCCACAGTTAAATAGACATGCAGTTTAAGTGAACTGACGGTCGTCACATTAATATTACATTTGTAAATCTAGGTGTGTGCAAGAACCTTATGAGAGGTGTCCGGTCCTAATGTTCCACTCTTCCTGGAATAAGGTACTGGATGGTAAAACACTGATCGGCTCATGGATGGATCATCTGACAGGATACAGGGTAGGATTTAGGTGCCACACACTATGTTGGAAGAGCCCAAATGTGTGTGTGTGTGTGTGTGAGGGGTGTTTGCTGAATACAGCAAAGTCTTTCTTGTGGTGTGTAACAGTTTTATTGCTCAGCAGAATGTTGTGGAACCTACACGGGTCAAATGATGGTGTCTTCTTCTGGGAAACCAGCTCTAGGTGGGAGCTCTGTTTGTAGCACACACTAAATAGGGAATCCACAGGTGGGGGAAAGTTCTGGGGTTTTTGAGCCGCTCCAAGTCAACCTGATTCCTTTGGGCTGGACTTGTTTGTCTCTCAGAAAGGAAAGTCCAGGCCAGGTTTTGGAAGGATTGCCATAAGGCCTCTTAACGGCTTGTTGAGCCTTTTGTGAGCCCAAGACTTCGCATCCCAGCCACACAGCACCTAGTGTCGCTGCTGTGCTCCACCTGTGTCCTACGCCCACCCCAGCTACCCCACCCAGCCTCAGCCCACGGATCAGGTTTGGAAGGAGTTTAATTAAACTCCTAAGCACTGCCAGCGCAGCAGGGGGGCCCAGGATTGGACGGCCAGTGCGTCCGTCCAGATGGCAGGGATAAGCCCTCAAGGTGCTTGGATCACCAGTCCTGCAGAGCCTCTGAACACGAGGGAGGGGTCAGCGCTGGGGAGGAAGGACAAGATAACTGGAACGTTGTTTTCTTAAACTTGCCAGGTGCTGACGCGCACGACTGGACACGCTGGAACATAGATCAAAGAAGAGCACTCCTGTCATCAGCCATACTACCTGCAGTTCAGACCAGGTAACTCACTGGAAGCAGGTTTTGGCCTGGCCAGTACCTGGATGGGAGACTAGCAAGGAAAGCTGGAGTGCTGCTGGGAGAGGTGTTGGTGTGGCCACCACACGTCAGTGTGGATCCCAGTGCAGTGATAAGGACACGATGCTGTAAAAATGGTGCCGTCTTCCAGATGAGATGTAAAACTGAGGTTCTGATTGTCTGACATCATGTAAGATCCCTGGTGGCTCCCTGTTGCTCCTGTAAAGTGCTTTGGGTGTTGAGAAAAGTGCAACATTCATTCATCCTGGACTAGTACACAGTCGTCATCATCTGCAGCTGCATTTGCCACAGGAAGTCAGACACTGAATCCTTGGTTCATCCAGCTCCTGGGAGTGAGAGAGAAGAGACCAGCATCACACATGAACTACAGATGACAAAATATCTATTTTCAATTTTACCCAAATAGTTTTACAATTAAACTCTTTATCACTTTAAGAGTACATCAGTGTTAGTTACATCTCTTGGGGTATACAATAAATGTTTGGTCTCTCCTGGGAACAAGTAAATTTGATTACTGGAGCAGCTGAATCCCATCATGAATTGAAACTACAATTAACTATTAGGCACAAAACAGTTCAGCTGTGTCCTGATGAGAGAGAGAGAGGTTACCTGGAATTATGGGAGGAGCTTAAAGGGGTGTGTGTTATAGCAACACTATAGCTGATGGGCTGGGAAACAAATGCACATGAGAGCTTTTAACAAATTCATTATAATACATTTGTATCCTGCTCTGTGCGAATGCCGTTTCCCCATTTACAAACCAGCATGGGAAAGAGCCCCAGAGGTTCAGGGAGGAGGAGAGAGAAGCAGGAATCGATGTCAGGCAAAGATACTGTAGCTAACCAACCTTCATTTGAATCCCAAGTTTGTCTGCTCTGGTACAAAGCTTGAAACTGATTCTGTAATCGTATGAGTCAATGGGATTTTGGAACAGAATTCCATCTGTGTTTAAAGTTAAAGAAAAACAGCCGACAGTCATGACAATGACCATGCAGATGAAAAGTGATTAAGATGGAAGATACCCCAAGGCAGATCTAGGGAGCTTCAGAAGGATCTGCTTTGCTCTAGCTGGGTGGATGGATGAACATGGTGTGCATCAATCTGAACATAGCAGTCTGGTGATTTTTGGACCAGAAGTTTGCAGGTTGACATGCAACAAGGGAGCGGCTATCATGCCCTCTAAAGGAAATTAGATACAATAAACTCTGAAGAACAATTCAGCTAAATAAGTGGGTAAAATTACAAGTTTAGATGACCTGCGTTTAGATGATGTTTTTCAAAGGGTGACTGTAATTTAAATAATGAGATGTTGTTGAGAAGGCTGTTCCCCAATTTACCCGCAATTTCCATTGCAGCAATTAAAATCGCACAGAGCCCCCACATAAACGCTCAATGGGTGGGTAATCACGCGTACCTAGCGGGATATGGGCAGAGGGTCGGGTCAGTGACGGCCTTTCACACACCAATAAGGTCCTAATGACCATTCAGTCTGAGCTGCCAAGCCATTTTATGGCTGCGATTAGGACCGGTTTCTGATTCTTCTGGCACCGATGACCGTACGGGTCCGGACGGCTTGTGTCAGCATGGGACCGGACTGAGTTACGACGCACTGTGTGCATCGGAAGAGCCGGCTCCCACGTAACAGGGTGGGGTCGGGGGGGGGGGTAATGCAGGGCAGGGCATTTGTGACCTGGAATCCTCTTAACAATGACGTGAAACCACTGGCAGGATTTACGAACACCGGGGCAAACGGCCTCAGGAGGCTTTCGTCACGCCATCTGTACGGCCCGCGGCCTTCAGCATCAGACTGGATCTCAATTCTGGCTGCTGAGGACCAGAAAGCTCTGCTGAAGGCAGCAAAGACAATGTACAGCAGAGGGCTGATCTCAAAGGAGCTCCACCAAAGCACTACATCAAGTGAACATCCTCAAAAACACACATACCTGGTGAGACTGGATATAACATTTACATTTATTTATCCAACGTTTTAGTCCAAAGTGATGTGCAAGTGAGACAAATAGCAGATTACAAACATACGGCTGTCAGGGAGGCGACCAGGCCTGAGTGCAGCTCGCTGAGCTTCCAGTGGAAGCCCAGGTACATGTGTAAGCAGTATGGGAGCAGGAGCTACACAACAACTTCTAACCAAGCAAGAACATAATAAGACTATTCACTGAGCCGGAAGTGTAACATAAAAGAGTATTCTGGGAACATGGATCGGAATGGGACGAGTAGAAGTATTCTTGGAACAGATGGGTCTTCAGGTGTTTCTTGAAAGTCTGACTGCTTCTGTCACACTAACACCCTACACAAAAGGAGTAAATATGATTTACTCAAGGGCTGGGCTGAGTTGTGGTGGAACAGGGTGAGCCTGACAAGTAGACGGGTTGGTAATTTAGTAAATAATACTAACATGCCATGTGCAGTGAACAGATTCCTTTTTGGAGGAATTCTGAGATTAACAAGAGAACAAAGGAGGCTTCTACTTTCAGTAGTCAAATTTACTTCAAAAATTCTCACAGTCGTCCATTAACTGACATATCGAAATTACTAAAGATGATCAAAAAATGAATTTGAATCATTAACGAAGAAATCTACTGAAGATGTAGGTCCAAGAGACAATAATAACGAAAAGACTATTATTAAAATATCAATAGTAAAGACAAGTCCTCTGCTAGGACTAAGGCTAAGTCCACTGTCTCCCAAAAAATAACGGGACACCAGGCAGCGTGGCTATGCCGCCCCCTAGCTGACAGGGGTGGGAACGCCGACAAGCGGTACTGTGCGACTCACACATTAAAAAGTCATACTTGGGAATGCACAGTAGACGTTCAAGAATTGTAATAAATAATATTATTGGATATTAAATTTGTGTGTGGAGTTTGCATGTTCTCCCCATGTCGTCATGGGGTTTCCTCCGGGTACTCCGGTTTCCCCCCACAGTCCAAAGACGTGCTGAGGCTAATTAGAGTTACTAAATTGCCCATAGGTGTGCATGTGTAAGTGAATGGTGTGTGAGAGTGCCCTGCGATGGGCTGGCCCTCCATCCTGGGTTGTTTCCTGCCTCGTGCCCATAGCTTCCGGGATAGGCTCCGCACCCCCCACGACCCAGACGGATAAGCGGGTTGGACAATGAATGGATGAATATTAAATTTTACAAGTTACAATATTCAGAGGTGGAAATTTCAGGTCCAGAAAGTACAAATCCAGACCGTGATTTAGTTTCAACCAACCAGTTAAGCATAAAGAGTCACAGTTACAGAGTACTCCACTGGTTGGTTGAAACAAAATCCTGGTCTGGATTTGTACTTTCTGGACCTGAAATTTCCACCTCTGATAATATTAGAGTAATTGAAGAGGCAAAGGGTATTAAAATTTGCCAGATAAATGAACATTTTTAATGCAGTTTATATGTTTAACGTAGTTCATTTGCACCGTTCTTAATATCGGTGTGGGAATCAGCTGAAACCTAAACTTTTGACGTTAATGTCTATGTGGGCTGCATGCAGAGAAGCGATACCTATTTAGCACTGCGCTTCTCACCTGTGAGGATATAATGATTCGTTCTAAACATCTCTCACAAAGCCTTACCTTGTCCCATTCATACAGTTACATTATAGTATAATAAAAAACAGAAAGAGTATTGCAGTACAGAATAGGACTATATCACCTCTACTTCTTACCAATAGAAGCACAGAGGCATGTCAAAACTTAGCATTATGGCGCCACCTGGTGGACAACAACGGGTTGTTTAACTGAAGCCGCCAGATAGATTTTTAAACTGAAAAATCCATAGGGTGAGAAATTAATGTAAGTAGTTGGTACTGCACGTAAAATGTGTATTTGTTGCCAAGGGTTTTGTTTAGTAGTCAGTAATGACACATAGGCTAAAAAATGATTTCGGTTAGAAATCACGCCTGGTTCGTCCATCCAGCACATGTTTAGACCTCTGTCATTACCTAATTTAAACACTAGTTAACTGAAGAATAGCCGAACTGTCATTTGGTGATTTTTCTCCTGCGATTCTAAGTCATCATTCATCAGTTAGTGATAGTGAGCGTTCCTATACCCTTCAGTACCCCTGTGTTCATTCCCAGCTTCATGGGTGCGAGAATCGGGCTCTGTAACTCCCGACTCCGGCATTCCACGTTAGCGAGTTTTAATTTAGCCTATATTTTGTAGTTCGTTATTCTAGTTTCCTTTTAGGTTTCATACCTTTATTTTCATGTTAACTTTTTATTACTCTCGGAGTAGTTCTGTGTTTTGGCAAGCTCGTGTCAAGTAGTTTCTCGACATATCTCGAGAAAACCATAACTCACAGACTAACAGTCACAGTAATCCATATTGGGGTCCGGAGTTGCTGTCTGTTTGTTTTAGCTGCAGAACCAAATATCCTGGATGTCAGGAAATGTTTTCCCCTTATATTTTGGCGAAGAAGCATTTGAGATGGCTGAAAATCATCTGGATACACAATCATATGCGCATAAACTAGTGTTATTACTATTGAGGTGACGTCATCGTTTCAAATCAGCGCGCGACAGGGAACATGGGGGAACTGAATTTGCCGTAACACCCATTACGCCAGTTAAGCGCCTTTGGCGCAGTAGAATGAAGTGTTTGGCTCATTTTGTAAGTGTGTTTTTTTAAGTCTGTTTATTTACACAAGTCATGAAGTGTTTGCACTTGAAAAAAAAAAAGTACTTTTATTTTCTAAAGCATTTCTGGTATTTGGTGACGGACACGCATCCCTGTGTACATTTTTTTTTGTCGTTGACGGTTAACGAGTGTCGACTATGGTTGACAAAAAATACGAAATGGACATCCCTAGCTAAATGTGCGATCATTCAGAATACCATTTCATATCTGGACGTGATTACACGGATACATTTCCAGTGGTGTCCGAGCGCCAAGGGGCAAAGACTGCCCGTAGATTCAGCGGCGGGTTCTTGCTCTGAAGAGTTTGAGTGAGCGCGAGCCCCTGTAGTCACAGAAGAACCCCCCGGTGAAAATGCATCCCTTATAAATACCACCCAAAAACAATGAACTTCACCGCAGCCAAAAAAAAACATTCGTTAGTTGAAGAACGGTACTGGCTTTCATATTTTTAGTTTTATTGGGAAGTGCTGCCTGATGTCCATGTTAAAAATGTAAAAATAGCACGTAAAATGTCAAGCTTTCTAAGTTATCAAGTTCCATGACAGCTTTGATTGAAAACCTGAATTTGTGCAGAATTCAGAGAAATGTAACACTTCGTGTTTGTTTTTAATATATTTTGTGTGATACACTTGGACATATGTAACATAAACAGAAAGACTATTCTTGTTTTATTTTTGCTTGAATTAACTTTTACTAATTACGTAGAAATTCTAAATGTGTGTGTTGTGCATAATAATGAATAACATTTATCTTCTTTATTAATTTGTTAAATAGACCTTAAGAGCAGTGGGTGCGAGGGCATCGTCTTACCTGCCAATGCGGCACTGAGCACCTGGCATCTGCAGGCCCATAAAATGGCAGCTTTTGAAGACAAAGCTCTTCTACACTCCAAGGCATCTGGTGCACATAGCTTGATTAATACTGCTTCAACCGAGAGAGCAGAATAGGACGACCCAGTGCCACCCCACCTCAAGTGAAGTGGAGACCAGTGCCCAAGGCTCCCCCTGAGATCGGCTTTAGCCACTGGGAGCCACTGGGAGCCGCTGGGCCCGGCTCAGCAAAGCCAGAAATGCCAACAGATGCCGTGATGCAGCGAGTGTAAGAAAAGCAAAGTGCACCTGCATGCAGAGCCCTGAGCCTCGACCCCTGGGTGCTTTTTCCAAATTTCCCAGAAATAGAAGAGGATTAAAACTCTTGGGATTTTCTTATTTTGAATTCATTGGAAGAGCTGTTTGCATTATTTTAAGTTGTGATGTATATTAATTTAGATTTTCTTGTGACTATTTTTATACAGTTTGATATTTTGTTGACTAATAAATATAGTATCATTAAAAGTAACAATGAAATGACCAGTACGCTGTTTATATTTGAATTGTCATTCCTTTTCAGTGTATTGATTGTGGTGTACTGAATACAATTTCAATTTATATATTTGATTGTCATTGTGTTTATTTCATTGGTAAATTTATCTATTATTGTAGTAATACAGTGTTGCCATTAGTATTGTAATGTTGCAAATGCCTGCTGTCCACTAGAGTGGGCATCTGAATGACTTCTAAAATATTACACATAGAGTTAGAAAAATATTAAAATATGTTCTTTTTCCATGCAGATAAATATCACTCATAATTCAAGCATGAAAGAGTTCATTCTTTTCACCTGGGAAGTAATAACACATATCAGAAGTTATCAAGTCGAGAGACGACAGGTTGTAGGCAGTGGTTTACTAAGAGAGGGGCTGAGTATGTTAGTATGTCCCCTTACTCTGTGATGGGAGGACATTTCGCTCATAGTAGCCAGGGTTGGTGATGTTCCCCGCTGGCCGGTACCGGGCCACAACGAAAACCTTCCCCTTGCCGTCCGTCGCCAAGCCAATGCCCATTTCCTGAGAGTCCTTCCAGACCACCTGAGTGAAGTGACCTGTGAGACAGAGAGCGCCAGCATCATCTCCTGAATCTGCACACAGAGTCACAGAGGACCTGCTCCTTCTCTGTCTGTGGTTCCCATTCCTGATTTGGGCAGCAGTTGAGGATTCATGTGACTGCATGATGATACATTTGCATAAACTCAAAAATCTCAGCCTTGATTTCATCAATAAGTGTCTGTATGTGTGTGTGTGTGTGTGTGTGTGTGTATGCGTGTGTGTCCTTCACCTGTTTTCTTCTGATATCCAGGCTCGCTGAAATCATAGTCCTTGATCTCGCTGTACCAGGACTCCACTGCGTCTTTTCCTGTCAAAATGCCAAAATGGTGCCATTAAAATACCCCTAAACCATCAGCTTCTGTACATTCCCAGCTCTCTGAAATTGCATCTCACCATTTCCCTCAATAATAAATTAAATAATAAGAAATTAAGTATTTCTAATTCATTTCTTATTAAAACATAATGGAAATCCGTGACTAACAGGCAAACCGATAGCAATAAATGAATGAAATATGCAGCATCTGTTTTCTTTTACTGAAATTCATATTTTGCAGATTGTGCTACAGCCAAGGCTAACAGATGCTATATAAAGTGATAATAAATTAGGGTCACCATTCATTCTGGGTTCATTAGGTTCTTGTTTAATCTCGCAGAGACCAAGAACACTGCAGTTTATCCTGCTGTCAGCATGCAGAAGTTGATTTTTGTTTTAGTTCTTTTTCAGTTAAGGATTCCATAAAGGGACCACTAACTAGATTTCTTTATTCAGTGGACTTTATTCCATGTTACCCAATCAGGCTTTAAATCTCTTATGAAAGTCAATGTGACACACTAGCCTAACAATCCTACCCAAAGCCACGTCCTCATCCCCCACAAACTTCCCAACCCCCATAACCACACCCACTGTATCAAAACAGCCCCACCCCCAAGAGCACAGTCCCGCCCCCAAGCCCATCTCACCTGATACTGCAGCTTTATTGGATGACCACTTATAATAGATGTTCTCGCCCAGGTCAGTGTCGCTATGCTGCAAAGCGTTTTGCTGTACCAGGTGTTCGGCCCACTTCTGCGTCTCCCGGCACAGGTCCAGGTCCAGGCTGAGTGGGGGTGCTCCGTGTTGCTGCCGCCGAGCATTGTGGGCCTCCAGCGCCTCCTTCTGGAAGTTGCTGGTGTTTGCAGACAGTCCAGCCGTGCGGATTTGGCTGGTGGTGTCCTTGGTGGTAAAGGTGGGGGGCTTTCTGTCACTTTCACTCACTTTTCCCCCTAAAACCCAAGGACACATTCCTTCATTTAGTAAGGACTTGTGGTGGGGGGCAGGTGGGGACCCCGTGACAGGTTTGTTATAACACACCCCATAACCGCATGACTCCATGTTCTGCTGCATTTGCCCACATTTCCAAATCACATCCACATCACATCATGGTCATACAATGTTTAACAACTTGTCTCGTGTTTTTCTCTGTGTGTAAATAAATATACTTTTAATCATTTATCTACTTTTCAATGACTGGTATTTAGTAAGTCAGAGTAATTTTTTATTCACTCATTCAGTGACAGGAGTTATTTATTTATTTGTTCATTTATCATGCAGTATTATATTCAACTTGTAATATTTTCCACTTATGATGGGTTCATCAGAACATAACCCCATCCTATTTTGAAGAACATGTATATAAAGTTGTGTCTTAAATAACTGCTGGTTAAAATGCATTAATGGACCAATGTAGATGTGCAGATAAGAGAGTAAAACAAGAGCCATTTACGGCTGTCACTGATGACCCCCTTGTTTGGTTCAGTGCACGCTTGCTGCACACTTATCCCCTTACTCTGTGGTGGGAGGACATTTCGCTCATAGTAGCCAGCGTTGGTGATATTTCCCGCTGGCCGGTACTGGGCCACCACAAACACCTTCCCCTTGCCGTCCGTCGCCATGCCAATGCCCATTTCCTGAGAGTCCTTCCAGACCACCTGAGTGAAGTGACCTGTGAGACAGAGAGCGCCAGCATCACCTCCTGAATCTGCACAGAGTCACAGAGGACCTGCTCCTTCTCTGTCTGTTGTTCCCATTCCTGATTTAGGCAGCAGTTGAGGAATCATGTAACTGCATGATGATATATCTGCATAAACTCATAAATCTCAGCCTTGATTTCATCAGTAAATAGGACTGTTTTATTCCAGTGATCCAGTGTGAAATGCTAGTATGCCTTAGCCCATGGCAAAACTCGGATCAAATGAAAAAATTCCCAGATATTCAAAGTGGTCTCACATTCGCTCAAGCACAAATTCCCAGTAACAAATCATGGCAATAAAATTTTTTTTCTGTTTGCTCATATGGTAAAATGTGTATTATATAGTTTTCTTTATTTTGCTTAAATGTGACTTGTAAATAACCATGGCTATTCGTACGCAATGTAGCTTAAGCTATTGCAAAAGATGACTGCATATGAACACAAACCCCACATCTATTACTGTACTGCGATGGGTACAGATTAGTAATTAGGCCATTTGTGCTGAAAGTATTGTTTACCATGTTGAAATAGATATGTGAGTTATTAGGGGTACATGTGTGTATGTAAAGTCTGGATAAAGGTGGGAGGGGGGGTCGCCATGGTGGTACTTAAACCTGCCCACCCCCCATGGCACTGAACTTTATTACCTGGGGACCCCAAACAGGCAAGGATTTGGTTTCTGCTACCAAATCATAATAAGATGGATCAGTGCTACCAGTGAGAGACTGAAGACTGTGTGTGTGTGTGCGTGTGTGTGTGTGTGCGTGTGTGTGTGTGTGTCCGTGTGTGTGTGTATCTGTCCTTCACCTGTGTTCTTCTGATGTCCAGACTTGCTGAAATCATAGTCCTTGATCTCACTGTACCAGGACTCCACTGCGTCTTTTCCTGTCAAAATGCCAAAATGGTACCATTAAAATATACCTAAACCATCAGCTTCTGTACATTCCCAGCTCTCTGAAATTGCATCTCACCATTTCCCTCAATAATAAATTAAATAATAAGAAATTAAGTATTTCTAGTTCATTTCTTATTAAAACATAATGGAAATCCGTGACTTACAGGCAAACCGATAGCAATAAATGAATGAAATATGCAGCATCTGTTTTCTTTTACTGAAATTCATATTTTGCTGATTATGCTACAGCCAAGGCTAACAGATGCTATATAAAGTGATAACAAATTAGGGTCACCATTCATTCTGGGTTCATTAGCTTCTTGTTTAATCTCGCAGAGACCAAGAACACTGCAGTTTATCCTGCTGTCAGTATGCAGAAGTTGATTTTTGTTTTAGTTTTTTTTCAGTTAAGGATTCCATAAAGGGAGCACTGACTAGATTTCTTTATTCAGTGGACTTTATTACATGTTACCCAATCAGGCTTTAAATCTCTTATGAAAGTCAATGTGACACATTAGCCTAACAATCCTACCCAAAGCCACGTCCTCATCCCCCACAAACTTGAGAAGGGTCCAGCTGCAAACGCCTGTAGAGTGGAGCTCCACCGGAAATACGTGGCCTCAACTCTGTGTCACAGCGAATAAACCCTAACCTTAACCTTAACCCTAACCGGAGCTCCACTTTACGTCCTTAAAGATCACGTATTTCCGGTGGAGCTCCACTCTACAGGCGTCTGCAGCTAGACCCTCTTGACAAACTTCCCAACCCCCATAACCACACCCACTGCATCAGAACAGCCCCACCCCCAAGAGCACAGTCCCGCCCCCAAGCCCATCTCACCTGATGCTGGAGCTTTATTGGATGACCACTTATAATAGATGTTCTCGCCCAAGTCAGTGTTGCTATGCTGCAAAGCGTTTTGCTGTACCAGGTGTTCGGCCCACTTCTGTGTCTCCCGGCACAGGTCCAGGTCCAGGCTGAGTGGGGGTGCTCCGTGTTGCTGCCGCCGAGCATTGTGGGCCTCCAGCGCCTCCTTCTGGAAGTTGCTGGTGTTTGCAGACAGTCCAGCCTTGCGGATTTGGCTGGTGGTGTCCTTGGTGGTAAAGGTGGGGGGTTTTCTGTCACTTTCACTCACTTTTCCCCCTAAAACCCAAGGACACATTCCTTCATTTAGTAAGGACTTGTGGTGGGGGGCAGGTGGGGACCCCGTGACAGGTTTGTTATAAAACATCCCATAACTGCATGACTGCACGTTTTCCCGCATTTGTCCACATTTCCAAATCACATCCACATCATATCATGGTCATACAATGTTTAACAACTTATCGTGTGGTGTTTGTTTCTGTGTTTAACCTAATATACTTTTATTCGTTTATCTACTTTTCAGTGACTGGAATTTAGTAAGTTACAGTAATTGTTTATTCACTCATTCAGTGACAGGAGTTATTTATTTACTTGTTTATTTATCATGCAGTATTATATTCAACTTGCAATATTTTTCCACTTATGATGGGTTAATCAGAACGTAATCCCATCCTATTTTGAGGAACATCTATATAAAGTTGTGTCAAATAACTGCTGGATAAAATGCATTAATGGACCAATGTAGATGTGCAGATAGGAGAGTAAAACAAGAGCCATTTACGGCTGTCACTGATGACCCCCTTGTCTGGTTCAGTGCACGCTTGCTGCACACTTATCCCCTTACTCTGTGGTGGGAGGACATTTCGCTCATAGTAGCCAGCGTTGGTGATGTTCCCCGCTGGCCGGTACTGGGCCACAACGAACACCTTCCCCTTGCCGTCCGTCGCCATGCCAATGCCCATTTCCTGAGAGTCCTTCCAGACCACCTGAGTGAAGTGACCTGTGAGACAGAGAGCGCCAGCATCACCTCCTGAATCTGCACACAGAGTCACAGAGGACCTGCTCCTTCTCTGTCTGTTGTTCCCATTCCTGATTTGGGCAGCAGTTGTGGAATCATATGACTGCAGGATACATTTGCATAAACTCATAAATCTCAGCATTGATTTCATCAGTAAATAGGACTGTTTTATTCCAGTGATCCAGTGTGAAATGCTAGTATGCCTTAGCCCATGGCAAAACTCGGATCAAATGAAAAAATTCCCAGATTTTCAAAGTGGTCTCACATTCGCCCAAGCACAAATTCCCAGTAACAAATCATGACAATAACATATTTTTCTGTTTGCTCATATGGTAAAATGTGTATTATATAGTTTTCTTTATTTTGCTTAAATGTGACTTTTAAATAACCATGGCTATTCATACACAATGTAGTTTAAGCTATTGCAAAAGATGACTGCATATGAACACAAACCCCACATCTATTACTGTACTGCGATGGGTACAGATTAGTAATTAGGCCATTTGTGCTGAAAGTATTGTTTACCATGTTGAAATAGATATGTGAGTTATTAGGGGTACATGTGTGTATGTAAAGTCTGGATAAAGGTGGGAGGGGGGGTCGCCATGGTGGTACTTAAACCTGCCCACCCCCCATGGCACTGAACTTTATTACCTGGGGACCCCAAACAGCCAAGGATTTGGTTTCTGCTACCAAATCATAATAAGATGGATCAGTGCTATTAGTGAGAGACCGAAGACTGTGTGTGTGTGTGTGTGTATGCGTGTGTGTCCTTCACCTGTGTTCTTCTGATATCCAGGCTTGCTGAAATCATAGTCCTTGATCTCGCTGTACCAGGACTCCACTGCGTCTTTTCCTGTCAAAATGCCAAAATGGTGCCATTAAAATGCACCTAAACCATCAGCTTCTGTACATTCCCAGTGCTGTGCAATAACATGTCACAATTTCCCTCAATAATAAAGTAAATAATAAGAAATTAAGTAATACTAATTTATTCCCTATTAAAACGTAATGGAAATCTGTGACTATCAGGCAAACCGATGGCAATAAATGAATGAAATATGCAGCATCTGTTTTCTTTTACTGAAATTCAGATTTTGCAGATTGTGCTACAGCCAAGGCTAACAAATGCTATACTGTATAATAACAATTTAGGGTCACCATTCATTCTGGGTTCATTAGCTTCTTTTTTAATCGGGCAGAGACCAAGAACACTGCAGTTTATCCTGCTGTCAGTATGCAGAAGTTGATTTTTGTTTTAGTTCTTTTTCAGTTAAGGATTCCATAAAGGGAGCACTGACTAGATTTCTTTATTCAGTGGACTTTATTCCATGTAACCCAATCAGGCTTTAATTAAATCTCTTATGAATGTCAATGTGACACATTAGCCTAACAATCCTACCCAAAGCCACGTCCTCATCCCCCCCAAACTTCCCAACCGCCATAACCACACCCACTGCATCAGAACAGCCCCACCCCCAAGAGCACAGTCCTGCCCCCCAAGCCCATCTCACCTGATACTGGAGCTTTATCAGATGTCCACTTATAATAGATATTCTCGCCCAGGTCAGTGTCGCTATGCTGCAAAGCGTTTTGCTGTACCAGGTGTTCGGCCCACTTCTGTGTCTCTCGGCACAGGTCCAGGTCCAGGCTGAGTGGCGGTGCTCCGTGTTGCTGTCGCCGAGCATTGTGGGCCTCCAGCGACTCCTTCTGGAAGTTGCTGGTGTTTGCAGACAGTCCACCCGTGCGGATTTGGCTGGTGGTGTCCTTGGTGGTAAAGGTGGGGGGTTTTCTGTCACTTCCGCTCAGTTTTCCCCCTGAAACCCAAGGACACATTCCTTCATTTAGTAAGGACTTATGGTGGGGGGCAGGTGGGGACCCCGTGACAGATTTATTATAAAACACCCCATAACTGCATATGCAGGCAGGCACTCTGACTCTTGGCCGGACACTTGGTTGCGTCCTAATCTCCTCCAATTCATGTTCGCAGTCATAATGCACATTCCTTTATGAATTACCAGCATGGCTACAGTTACATAAACCAATCAGCGCCTTAATTTAAATAATAAATACTGCAGTTATTTCTAGGGGTGGATAGTTCAGGTCCAGAAAGTAAAAATCCAGACCAAGACTTTGGTTCAACCAGCAAGCTGAGTATATGTGGTTTAAATCTCTTATCTCAATGTGGGGCAGTATGTAAGCAGTAGTGTCTTAATGGTTAGGGAAGCGCACTTGTAATTGATAGATCGTAGGTTTGAATCCCTGACCTGCAAGGCACCACTGAGGTACCCTGAGCAGCGGACCACCCCCAAGCACTGCTCCCTCGGCGCTGAATTAGCCGCCACCTACGATGTCACATATGGGTTAAATGCAGAGGACACATTTCATTGTTGTGTGCTGTGGTGCATCAACAATCATAACTGAATTCTAAATAAAGAGTCATAGTCATAGAGTACTCAACTGGTTGGTTGAAATAAAATCTTGGCCTGGATTTTTACTTTCTGGACCTGAACTATCCACCTCTGGTTATTTCTCTGTGTAAATATAAGCCAGGACCCCCCCCCCCCCCGCTTTGTAGAGCTACCTGGTGGTAAGACATTCCTCTCAAAATAGCTTTGGACGTTCATGTTCCCTGGAGGCACATACTGGCCAACCACGAAGATGGTCGTCCCGTCGGTTGCAATGCCCACCCCCAGCTCCTTAGTATCCTTCCACACCACCTGGGTGAAATGACCTACAGGGGGTAACAGGGGCAGTTACAGTACTGGGCAAAAGTCAAAGTCAGAGAAAGTGATGTTTGAATGATCTTCATGTTACTGTAAAATTATGATTTTATTTCTGTCAAAGTGTGTCAGCTAAAACATTTCAAAACCTCTCTGAAAGTCACCCCAGGCTTTGGAGCAACCTTCCAATACACCCATGTATTTTTTGACTGAATCAATAACTGACTGAGTTAATGAAGTAATTATGTTAATTATGTCATTTGGTGAGAGCTCCCCCAGCTCCCCCAGACCCGTCCTGTTCAGACTGGGACATTCAGGCTGAGCGGTACCTGTGTTGGGGGTAAATCCAGGCCTGCTGAAGTTGTAGTCTTTGATCTCATTGTACCAATTTTCCACTGGCTGCTTCCCTGCAGATGCAAATATTAAAGTTAAATCGCTGATAAATAATCGCCAGGAACCGTCCAGGAAGTTCCTGCCTTATTGCATGGACCCCTTTGACTGAGCTGATACAATTTCTCTTTGGTTGATTTTTTCATGTTTCTCAGGGGTGGAACGTAAATTGTTTTGCTAATAGCCAACTAGGCCATTTAAGTAGTGAATGGTGTGATTGTGTGTGTGTGTGTGTGTGTCTGTCTGTGTGTGTGTGTGTGTGTGTGTGTGTGTGTGTGTGTGTGTGAAGGGTATGAGTGTGCCCTGTGATGGGTTGGCACCCCATCCTGGGTTGTTCCCTGCCTTGCACCTGTAGGCCCCAGACCCCCCGTGACCCTGAATAGGACAAGTGGTTTCAGAAAACTGATGGATAGTTGATTGGATGGATTGATGGTATTTGAGTAAAAAAAAACATATTCAACATGTATGCACATACTATGTATATTATGTTTGATGTACCAGTTGCACTAAAGAAAATGATATTTGTGGACATAAACATTTGAATAATTATCTGAGGGGTTCAGAATCTTGGAAATGTGGATCTGAATCTCAGTGTATCGCAGGCTGATTCCCCTCTTGGGTTTGAAACAGTTTCTTGTCCCGGATAGACCTAAGTATGCTGCTAACTGCTGCCCCCTACTGGAGGTGTCCTTCATAGCATGTTGGAGGATAAGAAAACTAAAAAAAGAATCAAGCGCCTGTTAAACTGGTGGCCTGCGAGTTTACTGGTTTCTACTTTAACCCATTAATCACTGGATTAAATGGCTCCATTACTTCTTCACTACCTGATTTGCGTTGCTAAGAATGTGTATTCAAGATACTGTCAAGATACTACAAGACACTCATTTTTGCTAATGATCATTATTAGTATTAATCAGTATTGTATTATTGTACAGTTATAATTATAAAAAAAATAGTTTTTTTGCCAAATAGTGGTGTTTAGCTCAGCATCATCATGTGCCCTTTCCTTGCCCGTCCCCTCCCCCAAAAAGTGGAAGTGTCACCTGAGATCTTCATGGGCCTGGAGCTCTGCATACAGAAGATGTTCTCTCCCTTGTCTGACTGGGGGCTGTGCTTCAGCATCCGGATGGCGAGCAGGTGATCGGCCCAGCTCTGCGCGGAGACACTCAGCTCCCTGCTCAGCGTCAGTGGTGGTGCCCCGTGATCCTGCCGGTACGCGTTGTGGGCCTCCAGAAACTCCCGCTCAAAGTCAGTGTCTGAGGAGAAGGGGAGTGTGACCAGGGGGCGGGGCACTGAGTCCCAGTGCTGCCACACTCAAGCACCACTTCATCGCTCTCACCCAGATGGATGTTTCAAACCTCAGCACATATTTTTAACTTGCAAACAGTGAAGGACAATGCTTGCTGGACCTCACCTTTCATATGTGCCAGTTAAATTAATTCTGAACAAAACAGAAGTGCTTTTTTTATGAAGGAAAGATCATTTATGGAATCATATTTTCTGGGATGATTTTGAAATATCTTTCAGATTTGTATTTTATAATTCTTTTTAAATCTTTTCAGACTTTTATAGATCTTCTGAACTTCTCTTGAAGTCTTTTATAGATCTTCTAAGACACCTTTTGCAGTCTGAGATCTTCCTGAATGGGATGATTAGACATCAAGTGAGCAGGTGACTGATGCATCTGCATTTTGGCAGCGGATGAAAACAGAAAGCTGAGAATTCAGATGCTAAGAGATGAACACAGAAGAGCAGAAGAGAGCGAGTAAGAAATGTAAGGGGGAAGGGAAAGAACTCACCTGCCATATTCTTCCTCATCTTTGTAACTAGAAAACAAACAAAATACATACTTTTACTGAACTTTCACTTCTGGAAATCTTCTGCCTGCCAGTTTGAGGCATTATTTTTAAAAACTCAAGCTTAAGCAGTGGCTGACAGGGAAGCAGCAGATCCTGCACTGCTGTCATCTTCCTGAAACGCTGTCTAACTGCTCCGTGTGATACACACCTGCCCGCCTGTCCGAATGGCTGCCCGTCCAGCGCTATGCACCCCTGATCTGTTGCCGTTCCTCTTTGTCTCGCTGCCACAAAGTTATTTATCGAGGCCCAGGAAGCCCCTCCCTGGGGGGCTGTTTGTGACTCGCTTCAGCCCCATCCCACCTTTCTCCCTATCTCTCTCTCACACACATGTGCAGACTGACACACCCCTGTGCATGTGCTCAGAGAATGGCCCAGTGGGCGTCCCCTCCTCAAAACCAGTTCAGCTTCTGAAATTCCAAAGAATCTGGATATTTTTGTTTTCAATATTTTTTCTCCATGAACCATTGTGACAGCGGCAAACATATGTGTCACTCATCAGACAGTCAGGAATATGCTGACAATGGTGATATGAACAAGGAGCTGTAGCGGTATGGAGCAGAAAGGCCCAGTCAGGTGATTTTATTTATGACATGGGCCTAGTGTGCAGCTTAGAGCATCACCTACCAACACCATAGTAGTAAAAAAGTGATGGTGTAAAGTCTACAGGGTGTGAACTACTGTGTTACTACTGAGTCTGTACAGAACTTAATGGAAAGAAAAGTCAGCCAACACAGAATGTGACTGGTAACTAATGTAAGTAAGCGATTGTGTCACACCTGTCCCCGGTTTGCTAATCAGTGAAGTGAGGATGCTCTGGGCTGGGTTCAATTATAGCCCAACCTTATCATCATTGCAGCATAGGGCTCAGTTGCTTCCTGTTCAGAGGTTTGTCTTATGGGGCTTGCTGGTGTCCTGTCTTCTGGCTTTCCTACATGTGTAGTCCTGTTTCCTCTGTGCCTGTCAGTAGTCAGCAGGTACTGGCTTGGTGGGGCCAGTGGCTTGGGCTTCATGGTGCTTGTTGACTGACATTTTGCCATGGGGCTTCTGGTTAACCAGTTTCTGTGTTGGGGATCCATGATTCCAAGTGGCCAGCATCCCACAGCTGATGTGCTGTGCTGCTGGTGTCCTTCTTTGTGGGTTTTTAGTGTGTCGTCGGGTTTTGTGGTTTTGCCCCTTTTAGGTTCCCAGGTTCCTGGTCTGGGTTCTGCAGTCTTCTGTGCTTGAGTCTACCTTCTGCGTTACCTCATCCTGGAGGCTGTCCATCCAGTTAGCAGCCCAAGTCCCCCAGCTTTCCTGTTTCCAGCAGTGTTGGGACTGTTGGTCTTGGGTGTCAGGGGGCTGAGACCTGGCATGATTGATTTGGCAGCCCAGGTTGAGCCCTGGGGCTGCTGTTAAGTGGCTGCAAACTTTGACACACAGCCACCTGCCAAACAAGAACACAGTAAACGGACACTCCTCAATGATCACTGGCTTCTGTGATTGCATCCTGCCCACGCAGACTGACTTTGGCTTAGCCTGGCTCATGGTGATTACAGCTTTTCTCGATTGCTTTTGAGCATTTCTTAAATGACAATTAGAAATTGCAAAACAACAAGTGTAATCCCCACTCCATAATGACATTTATGCACACAGCACATCATTTCTCATTGCTTCACAAAAATTTCCAAATGTTTCAGTTCATATAAGCAAATGGATTTGTACTAATGTCATCATTTGTCAAAGTTTTCAGTTGCATCCGTCTTGATTGTTAAAATAGATTATGTAGTTTAATAATTTTACACCCTAAACTATATATGTGTGTGGTCATGGGCTTGGTCACCACATGCACACTAGTCAACGAAACTTTCAAAAAGATTTAAAAATACATTCTATAAACTGCAGTGATACAGCATTGTTGTGCTTTTGGTTCACACAGTACATGTGTTTGTTTTCATTTTGTTGTTCTTGTATTGCTGGTTTACTATTTTTGTATTTTGCTGTGTGACTAATTTGCTATTGTACTGTGTCTTGAGATCTTAAAACGTTACATGCACAAGCGAGTGCTTTCTCTGGCCAGTGAACTTTACTTACTGTAATGTAGAGCCTTGCAATATTGAAACCAGTGTCTTTGACATGAAGAAGTATCAGTTTGCTAAAGAAAAATGATCAGTCAATGACAATGAGAATGTGGGAACTGACTATTATTCAGCATTGTGGAGCTCAGGAGCAGACTTACACTGACATGCTGACAATATATCTAAGCATTTTGACTCTCATAGTTAAAACAATGCTGATTGTACTTTTCATTTTGGTGTCACTGACTAATTCATTGGTGGAATTATTTGCTATTCAGACATCAGTTAATTGTTTTGGGTGAGTTATAGGCTTTTGCAGCTAAACCATAGTGTTGTGCTAAATGCATGAACTGTTTTGAGAAATGCTCTTATAGTTTTGAGAATGTTTCATGAAATGTGCCAAAGTAATCGAGAAACAACGTATTATCCTTCAAGAACACTAAATGACTGCAAAGTTACTACGACAATCCGTTAGCTAGTTTTACTTACACATCTATCCCTCATCATCCTCAATGTGAATCGGGTTGGTAATTTCGATGCCAAGTTGATGGCTTTTGTAAGGTTTGCAAAACATTATGAAAGATGTCTTGCTGAATAGCTGTGGCAGAACTGTAGCAAACAGTACAGCGAAAGCAGCTGCAACACGGCTCATAGTACATTAGCAGTGGCTGGAAATGCTGCCCCCCTTTAAAACGTGGACTCCACCTGACTTTAAAGGAACCTTTAGCAATAATGGCATTTGCCTCAACAGCTGAAAATACTATGACAAGGGCCATAGATAGATAGATAAATGGATGCATACTTAAAAAACTTAAATATAACTTTGTCATTGGACAAATACATCTACAAGAATAGCATAATCTGGTTTAGCATCTACTGGAAGTGCAAAGAGTAACACAGTAAGATGAGCTGAAACCATTCATGCCATTTGGGTTTTTTTCTTCTTCTGAGGTTCATGCTGTTTCCTTCTATACCGCTTTGATCAGACCTGAGAAATATGATTTCAAACGATCGTGGTCTGAGGCATGCAGGGCGACGACTCTCTCTACCACTCACCTGAAATGTGAAAGGCCATGTTGTCACTCCGGTGTGAGAAATGCGCCACAGGACCAGTTTTTCATGAATGTCAATAAAGCTGTCACACAGGAAGTAAACTCTGTGGCGAGTTCCTGTCTGCAGCCCCAGATATAGAACCCAGAAGCATGAGAAACAAGAAAAAACAGAACTACTGCCTGCAGGGAGGCATTGCGCAAGTATAGCGCATGCAGCGTCGTGTCAAGATTTAATGAATAATATCATTGCTAACCCTAACCCTTACCTGGCAGCACGGGGGCTCAGTGAGTCATGCAACTCCAGGGCTATGGGTTTCAATCCCAGATCCAATCTATATGTGTGTGTGTCGAGTGCTCTGTATTCCACTAATATGTCTAAGAACATGTATTTTATGCAAGCTAGTGTCTCAATATTGGTCAGTGTGTGACTACGTGTGTGTGAGTTTACGCCTTGGAATCCCATCCAGGGGTGTCCCCTGTCTTAAAAGATATTTGGAATTAGGTATTAAGTCACATGTCTGTGGGACCGTGAGCAAAGCCCTCAACCCCCAGTTCCAGGGCTGCTGTACACTGGCTGCCCCAGTGCTGTGATCCCCAAGCTTGCTCTCACCTGCATATGTGTCTGTGTCTCATGGAGAGCAAGAGGGGGTCGGCGAAGGGACAAATTCCAATGTACTTGTGCAAATGAAGCATCATTTCATGTTGTGTAGCTCCTGCCCCAATACTTCTTACACTGGTACCTGAGCATTCATTGGAGCAAAACTCCAATTGGAGCTCAGCCTAGTCAACTCGCTGACAGCCATGTCTTTGTAACATACTATTTGCCTCTCATGTGTATCGCTTTGGACAGACGTGTCCAATAAATAAAAGTAAATGTCCTCTGCCTTGCTTGCTGGCAGAGGATTCAGGTTCAGGTTCCAGATGTTCACAAAAAAATTAAACAAATCAACCAAACAGAGCACCACATATATATAAGATATAGACACACTTCCATTAAAAGGATTAGATGGTGAAGGAGTGAACTGAACCTTTAAAGATGCAAACCAAATTTGGGTGTTCTTGGGTTTGACTTCACAGACCTGGATTTGAGCATTTTCTGCCACTCTTCTCTGCAGATCCTCTCATGCTCTGTCAGTTTGGATGGAGACTGTCAGTGGCAATTTTCAGGTCTCTCTGGAGATGTTTCAGTTTGGGCTCTAACTGAGTCACTCAAGGACATTCAGAGTGGTCCCAAAGCCACTCCTGCATTATCTCTGCTTTGTGCTTCCTGTCATTTCCCTGTTGGAAGGTAAACCTTTAGCCCAGTCTGAGGTCCAGAGCAGGTGTTCATTAAGGATGTCTCTGTACTTTGTTCTGTTCATCTTTCCCTGAACCCTTAATAGTGTCTAAGTCCCTGCCACTGAAAAATGTCCCCAAAGCATGATGCTGCCACCCCCATAATTCATCACTGGGAAACTGTTTGGAATCTTCACCTGATGTGTATGTGTCTGTTATTAGCTGCTTTTGCATTGTGCCTGGTGATCTATAGTAAATTAGTGGAAGAACTGAGGAGTTTCTGTTTCAGGAGCAGCAATTAGCATCTCTGTTCAGGTGTCATTTGTGTTGATTTTCTGATACTCTGAGGGTGTACTCACATTTGGCCCAGTTGCCCTGTACTCTACCTGAACATGATTGCCCCTCTCCCCATTCCCTTGCTGGTCTGCACTCACATTGCACTTAATGATCCTGGCCCAAGCATGCTTTCATCATCAATGTGTGACTTTTTGTGTTAAAGAAAACAGGAAGGAAATTGCTATTTCACAGCAGAATGGATTTCATGATTAATGTCCTTATTTCGGGGCTTATTTGCAGTCGCTTTAGGCATGGTGAAACACATAGATTTATCACAATTATACAGCACCCCCACACCGAGGAAGGCGGGTCCAGGGCCAAAGGGCCCCATCAACCGGGACCACCAACCCAGCGGACGGCCCCCCACACACCGGAGGGGCCCTAGCCCCCCCAGCCCATCCCCCGGCAGGACAGACCGCTGCCCCCCCCCCCCCCCGACACTGCAGGATGATCTAAGGGGAGACATTTAAGAACAGAACACAGGTGGTCTTTCTTGCGATCAATTTCTCTTATAGCTTCCTCAAAAAACATGTTAAAATCTCTATCATTCACTAAATTAAATATTAGCTTACAAACAGCTAAACTGTCATTGTGCAATTTTCTTCTTGCTAGTCATCAGTTAATGACTGAGACCGATTGTTTCCATTTAAAACAAAACACACTAAAGTATTTTACCAGTAGCTTTGCAACCAAAAACAACTTACCAAGCATTTTAATTACAGAACAAGAATCAGTGCAACTACTTAAATCGGGTATTAATAATGTGCGGTTGGGAAACTGCGGCATAGTATTTCAGCAATTTTACACTTTCTACTACTAGTTGACATATATCCCATTCAGCCAGATGCAAGACTGAAGGATACTCATTGATAATCATTGATACTGGATTGAACTGACTTCACCATGACTGTACGGTAGCAAACACTTAAAATTTCAGCTTCCACAAACTACTCATCACTGGATGAGGAAAATGTAGCAGCTGCCCAAAACAAGGTTAAAAACATTTTTTCCAGGAAAAAAAAAGCATTACCCATAGCCTAATCAGCCAAGAGGATAAGGAGGCAAGGGAATTCAGGGCACTTGTCCTTAAAAAGAAAGTGTGTGCAAGAATTTAACCAGTGACATGAACCTTCTGTCATGAAGAGAATCTAGGACCATATACCAGATTCCTGCACAACCTCATCCATTACAAGCAAATGCTTTTATGTTGAAAGGAAGAACTATGAGCAGTATGAAAGAGACTCAAGCCCAGCTGCCAGTTTTACTCATGGCTGATCTTAATCAAAGGAAACGAATCACTACACAGTAACCAATTACGAATTAATTCACATCTATTTTATTTAACTTTTTGAAAGATTTAAGGTTGACAGCATATAAAGAAAAAAAAAATTGAAAGAGAAAAACCCAACCAACACTCAGAAGCCAGATTCCTTCATGCCAGCTCCTCCTCACCCTCCTCCTCAAACTCCACATCCTCCTCAGCAGTGGCATCCTGATACTGCTGATACTCAGATACCAGGTCATTCATGTTGCTCTCCGCCTCAGTGAACTCCATCTCATCCATTCCCTCGCCGGTGTACCAGTGCAAGAAGGCTTTGCGCCTGAACATGGCGGTGAACTGCTCGGAGATGCGCTTGAAGAGCTCCTGGATGGCCGTGCTGTTGCCGATGAAGGTGGCAGCCATCTTTAGGCCACGAGGTGGGATGTCGCAGACAGCCGTCTTCACGTTATTGGGGATCCACTCCACAAAGTAGCTGCTGTTCTTGTTCTGCACATTCAGCATCTGCTCATCCACCTCCTTCATGGACATGCGTCCACGGAAGACCGCGGCCACAGTCAGGTACCGACCGTGACGTGGGTCACAGGCCGCCATCATGTTCTTGGTATCGAACATCTGCTGGGTGAGCTCAGGTACGGTGAGGGCACGGTACTGCTGGCTCCCCCTGCTGGTGAGGGGCGCAAACCCAGGCATGAAGAAATGCAAACGGGGGAATGGGACCATATTGACAGCAAGCTTCCGCAAGTCAGCGTTCAGCTGGCCAGGGAAACGCAGGCAGGTGGTGACGCCACTCATGGTGGCCGACACCAGGTGGTTGAGATCCCCATAGGTGGGCGTGGTCAGCTTCAGTGTGCGGAAGCAGATGTCGTAGAGCGCCTCGTTGTCGATGCAGTAGGTCTCGTCAGTGTTCTCCACTAGCTGGTGCACGGACAGAGTGGCATTGTAGGGCTCGACGACAGTGTCCGACACTTTGGGGGAGGGCACCACGCTGAAGGTGTTCATGATGCGGTCGGGGTACTCCTCACGGATCTTGCTGATCAGCAGCGTTCCCATGCCGGAGCCTGTGCCCCCACCCAGGGAGTGGGTGAGCTGGAAGCCCTGGAGACAATCGCAGCTCTCTGCCTCCTTCCTCACCACATCCAGAACTGAATCCACCAGTTCTGCTCCCTCAGTGTAGTGACCCTTGGCCCAGTTGTTGCCGGCACCACTCTGACCTGTTAAGCAGCAGGTACAGGATAACTTAACGGTGTTAAGCTTCTCAAATACATGCACGTTGAAAGACTTAAGATACTTGTAGGAAAGACAAGAAATACTTGTAACTCCATGACCATGTTCTACTCACCGAAGACGAAGTTGTCAGGTCTGAATACCTGCCCAAAGGGTCCAGACCGAACAGAATCCATTGTGCCCGGCTCCAGATCCACAAGGACGGCACGGGGGACATACTTTCCCCCTGAAACATAAGGGCAGGCGATGGGCAATACAGACAGGCAAAGTAATGCCAGAAATCCCCCTCCACTTGCCCCAGTAAAGAGCAGCGGCGCGGCGGCCACTCACCGGTGGCCTCGTTGTAATACACATTGATCCTCTCTAGCTGGAGATCGCTGTCGCCGTGGTAAGTGCCGGTGGGGTCTATGCCGTGCTCATCGCTGATCACCTCCCAAAACTGCGGACAAATAATAGCCACTTCATCAGTCCGACACGGCAACGGAGCGACCCGGGCTCATCCCGGCTAAAGGGCAAAGCCGCGCTCCGGTCGCCATGACAGCCAGCAACAAGCGGCTGAACAGCCCAGTACACAGCGGTCACCCAACTGCCCGGCGAGATTAAAGCGCTTTAATAAGCGCCCGAACTAGTGCTTCACAAGCATCCTACTTACGCGAGCAGACACGCCAGCAATGAAGGAAACTGCTGCACGGCCAATAAACAATTAACTTCAGTCTTTTGACTTTTTGTAATCAGGTTGAAACCCGATTAAGGGAGATAAAACTCATATTATTCAACTGTTTTCGCGGGCTTTATCAACAAACCTTGGCTCCAATTTGGTTTCCACACTGACCAGCCTGCAGATGGACAATCTCCCTCATTTTCAATAGAAAACGGAATTAAGCTTCACTTTAAACTCGCGTTACACAGACCACCGGCTCAGCCACAAGCCCGTTCACAGTGAAGCGAATGTACTTCTATAACGGACTAAAAGCCGGGACTCATATACCGATCTCGTGAGATTGCCGGTGACGACGGCAAAATATAACTGGTTCATTATTCTGTCAATCACACAGCTTCAAATATCACTGGCTACGCACACTGCCTGTTTTGGACACTCCACACTGGAGTTGAAAGAATTGATGCTGTTGGTGTTGCCTCGGCAGCGCCAGTAGACAACATTGGCAGAGACATGAAACGTTCACCGGTATTCCTGAAACCTTATACGCACGCTAAATTACTGTGCTACATGCAAACATCTATCGGTCTTTGACAGTTGGCGTCACACTCGCTATAGCCGCAGTGTATTGTGGGTCGAATCGCCATTGTGGGTGTATACAACTCAAGTGCCAGCATTTCCGTGCAGCATTATCTTTGGTAAGATGGGACACTCGTACTGTGTGAAAGGCTGTCATACTAAATCACATGGTAGAAATGGCAGAAAGGTGGACCACAACATGAGATTTTTTCGGTTTCCCTCTTGGAAAAGAGGATATGGACAGCAGGCAGAGGAGGTAACGAAGAGGCCTCGGGTGGCCTGGGTCGCAGCGGTGAGACGGAAGGAGATCTCTGTCAACAAGATATATCCCTTAATGCGTGTTTGCTCTCGGCATTTTCATAAAGGCAAGTAAGATGTTTTTTGTTTAAGTAGTATTACTGAATGTGCATTTTTTTTGTCTTCTAAAGTTGGTATTTTCACATTGGTTAACCTACGCTAGCAAGCTAGCCTCATTACGGAGAGTAGCAGAAATTGGTTAATCTGTTCGTGTTAAACTAGCGTTACAGAGTCGAGTGAATGCTTTTTAAAGACAAAAGTAAACAGCAAAACTGTAATGACACGTTTATCAGTGCATGTATGTGTATATTCGCGTGCATGGATTATAAGCCACAATGCTGGATAAGGCTGTCACTGTGTGCTGTGCCCTGACAAACCAATGGCCAACTATTGTTTAAGTTTAGAAACATTTGCAAGTATTGTTTCTAACGTTTCACATGATGTCTGGAAGGACCTGTATAAACTCATTGTATACTGAGCCTGTATTCTGCTTGCCACTTAACTTTATTGGTCATATTTAAAATAAAATATATGTCCATGTAATTACATTTTTTGTGGTGTTCCTTTTCCTTTCTTAAACACCTAAATTACTAGTGTGTTTTGGTAATGAAAATTGATTATTAGTGTTTAAATAAAACATTACATTTTTGTGGAGGAAAAAAAACACCGAATATGAAATATTAAGTTTGTTAACCAAATGTGTTTAGGTCGGCGATACACTCAAAATGGCGAATGGGGGCGTGTCAGACAGTGCAGCCTCGTTACTGACAAAGACCGACCGATGACTTCTTTTCATCGCACTTCACACAATTGCTTCCTGGCGTTGCGTAGTTGCCTAGAAATACTGGTAATGTCCTGTTGAGACTTGCCTGGTTCAAGCCGCTTGAAAGTAGATAGGATCTTCGAAATTATAGTACACTTTTGTTAGGCTAACATGACTATATAATCATACAATAATAGATATTGGTGCTACTACATTTTCCTACAATCTTATTGACCAAACAGCCAACTGTCACTGTGCTCTGACATCATTCTGGCACTTTAAGGAAGGACTGTCAATGTGATCAGTTTTTCTTATTGGACAAATTCACCCCAATACAGTTTGGCCCTGAAAGGCTGGAACCTCACTAAGGGCAGCTCCTCAGCCTCTTTTCAGCTGTGCAGCCCCAGACTCCAAACTCTGTTTTGGCATCTTTGGTAACGTCCCATATAGTACACAACACTTCACATGCTACAATGCTGTATTTGACATGGGTGGCTGTTTGTAGCAGTGTGTGTGTGTGTGTGTGTGTGTGTGTGTGTGGGGGGGGGGGGGGCGGGGGGGTGCAGTGAAACAGTACCAGAAACAGACCCATCACTCAATCCATTTAAATCAATCAACCCTGCCTGACCCTGATTCTCCACCAATAGTCTGCCTTTTGGCCCTTGCTTAAACTCACCATCCTATACAACAGGTGTGTACACATTTCTTTAAATTAGCAGAATAGTGGGAGTCTGGGTATTGACATGCCATTGGCTCTTCTCTACATTCCCTAGGCAGCTGCTTTATGATACAAAAATGCTCAGTTGACATACTCCTATTTTAACATGTAGGAAAACATATTCAAGGCTTAGATTGGACTGCTAATATTCCTTTAAGAAAGCATAAAATTCAAGCATGATAATGGCTACAATTTGTTGACTACGTTTTAAGTAATCCATGAAACAACAGTGTGTTGATCTTTGTCTGAGGTGCACCTACATTCTGAAACACCTTCAAAAATGTTCCAGATTTCACAGCACAGTGCAGAATGACGTTCTGCCTGTGCATGTTTGTGCATATGCACGTTTGGGCTGGAATCTAGCCATCCCACTCTACCCAGGACCAGACAGCCCCAGTGCCGCGAGGCGTGATTGATGAGACCATTCTCCGAATGTTTTTACAGAATTCAGTGGGAGTTTAGGCGCCTTGCGCATTTTAATACCAAACAAAACATTAGTCTCTCAGTCCCGGGGCTCCGTGGTTCTCAGAGGAATCCATTAGTCATCCCTCCACAGCACAGCAGCCTGCTGCGAGGCTTCAGGACACGGAGGGATGGGGGGCGGAACTGTTGTCTAATGACTCCATTCTGAGGTTCATCATAACTCAATTGAACTCAACCCCTTAGATGATCAAACACAGCACAACGTACAGCTACTCAGTACTGTATTCTTTCCCCATTGTTTGTGTTTCTTTCACTAGCTGATTTATCCACATTGAGGATCTGAATGCACGTGTTCCAGAGGCGGACATCTGTGTTGCTGTTCGCATGCAAAAGAAACAGTACAGATAATGTGGTCTGTTACTTCTGGGTGCATGAAGTCAGGAAAGAATTTTGGGTGCAATCGAGAGGGAATTTTATGAAGACCAATATTGTGAAGAATGACCTCTATTCATGTGACTTAAGTGCTGCTTTCCTCTCTGAAATTGATCGCTTGTGAATAGCTGCATCGTTATTTTTCCCATTGAAAAAAATCACAGTTGTCCCTGATGCTGCTCAGACAAAAGCTTGGCCCATTTCACATCACTTCTTCGTTATTTTACACAGACAGGGTTTGAATTCAGGGGCTTCATCCATTTAAGGCTGCATTCAAAGACGGAATGCATCACAGCGGTGCGACAAGGCTGTCCCATTTCGAAGACTCCTTCAAATGCAGTCTAGAAATGCGTCCTTCTATTCTCACTCCGCAAAGGATGCACCTGATGGATCCTTCACAGCCTAAATTGTCCCAAGACTCATTGAGGTAAAGAGTGTGTCCCAGGTAGGCAATGGAAGCTGCGCTTTGCCAGTCTAGGGAAAGGACAAGAACAGCTGGTGATGCAAATAGGAAATTATCCATGGGCCAGGCCATCCCATTTGCAATGCTTTCTGTTTGGTCTTCAAACAACGCAGCCTACAAAGGCCACATCCTCATAGATCACATGCTTTGAAGGTTGCAGCCCCTGAATTGAGATACAGCCGATGTGTGTTATTTTGCCTTGGTGGAAAGAAGCTGGTTGCTGGTATGCAGCAGACATAGTTACCATTATTGTTCATTACCCATGCAGTAACATCCCCATACCTGTAGGGGATGCTCTCTCCCCACCTGCAGATTGCAAAACTCATGATTACACTCATATCGGCATGCTAGGTGCTTGAATACGTGGCTATGGGGCACAGTTGTCACCAGTAGGGATGGAAGTGGTGAGAGATGCTTAATGTTTGTTATGGGGGAAACAGAGGATCGTGGTGAGAGAATATGAGACAGTAAGAAAGATGACTTACATTTCTGGTTTCCCTCTCAGATCGCATCAGCTGTCACAAGCATGATCCATTTAGGGAACATGAGCATTTTATTGCTATGGGAATTCTGTGTAAATTAAATCAATCTTCATCTATTGAATTAATCATATCAGCTGACTGCTCTGTCTTATCCATTCTCTCTCATTTTAGCTCTCCATAACTGCTAAGTATATCAGTTGTGGGTTGAATTTTTAATTAATGAGCTGTTGGGCGCAAGGTGGCGGGTAGGAGGGGGTCATCAGTTGCAGTTTCCCAGAGTCCTCTGCCCCAGAACCCCCTGGCAAATTTAAAACCTCTCTTCCTCAAAACGATGTTATGATTGCAATTTCCAGGGTGTAAAAAGTGAGCTGGTAATCAGAATCTTGCAGGCTGCGACTCCCACACAGGGCACTACAGCTGTAACCTTGAGCAGTAAGTGGGCTTCGCAGAGCTGCTTAAATGTAGATAATGAGGTCAGGGAAGCTACATGGTTCGCAAATGATTGTCGGAAGCCGGTGTGCCATGTTACAGCTGCCGTTTACACTGGGGGTTCCCAGCCCTCAGGCCGTGGACCGGTACCTGGCCATGGACAGAGCCCAACTGAGCTGTGGAAACCCTTAGAAAGCAAGGGGAAAGGTAAATGTAGGCCAACTGCATTGTGTTTGTTTTTTATTTTCCTGGAAATATCAAACTACATTACATAATCACAAGGAAACTTATATTAATGTAGAAGTTAAATGTTCAACAAACCAAATTCCTCTTATTAAAAATTTTAAAATTAAATATACAATGGAAACATTTTACTTGTGTCATAACCTGCAAGGTCCGCGGTCGTTTTTAGATGAAAAGCTAACTCGCTAGTGAGAGAAAAAATGAATGCGAAAATGAAGAAACAAACAACTTTAACTTTTTCACCTGGGCTGCTGAAAAAAGATCCACGGTCAGTGAAGATAATGTTCCTATCCACACACTTATGTGAGGCTGGATTTTCTGCTTCGACAAACACCAAAGCAAGGCTCCGCAGCAGACCGGACCTTAAAATCACGCTACACCTGTCACCCTAACCCTAATGCTATGATCACCTTCCCTCCAGAAAACAGGCTTGCATTGATTAGTATTGATTAGTTGGTTAGTATTGATTTTTGTGTGTGTTATACAGTATACTGCTTAAGGTTGAATTTTGCTCTTACTAGGCCAGGGTTTCTGCAGGTTTTCTAAGAGTAAATTTAAGACTTTTTAAAGACCTTTTTAAGACCAAATAAAGAAAATTTAAGGAAAAAAAAAATATCGTAGGGAAATTCATACGAATATATTATAATCATAAGAATTATGATATCATATTATAATCATAAGAATCATAAGAATATACGTATTCTTCGGCCTTCCAATCGCACTACATGTCTAAATAGCGCGCTTTAGAAGAAAGGGTTCATCTGCGCATGCTTGTCAAGTTCTTCTTCGGGTTACTGACAGATGAAGCAGCACATAACGCCATCTACCGTTCAATGAATATTGAGCGATCTAAGCCATGTAGCACAGAAATTACGCTTTCGCTTCTCTTTAAAATCAAAACACACGAGGAAACAATCCCTCACAAAAATTAATGCCATGATCATATGAATTTAAGACTTGCTGGTCTGATTTAAGACCTTTTCAAGGCCTTAATTCACGGAAAAGTGATTTAAGACTTTTTAAGACTTTTTTAAGACCCGCGGAAACCCTGTACTAGGCTTTACATAGCTTAACATGACAGTAGTCGTAGATTACTATCAGTTCTGTTGCACTCCTCCTTCTCTCCCCCCCCATGTCAGTCAGCAGTATGACAACTACTGTCTCGTCTGTGTAGTCAAAAAGGTTGGGGACCCCTGCCATACACATACATCCAGGCGATTAACCTTGCAGACGCTCACGCCCTCAAACACAAACTCAAAGTAAAAACATCGAAAGGGCCAGCGACAGGCTTTACACCAATTAACGTGAATTATTTGTGAACATCCAAGTCGAAAAAGACAGAACATACCTGACAGGACAAAGCATTAACATTGACACCATTATAACTACATAACTGGTAAGCAATACTAACAACTTTAAACTGGTGGGTGAAGACGTCCATCTGTTACCACTTTGTAGGCTCAAGCGGTGGGATAGTGGGATTACCTTGGTTTACCGGATGGTGCCACTCGGACCGGGCCGATGGCAGTATGGGATCGCCGGGCCCTTAAAATTGCAGCAAATAAGGCCAAAATGACTCCAGGGACTGGATTCAAGGGAGTCCATATGTCAGCCTCCTAGATGTTTAGTCATTTCCATATTCTTAAATACATTACAGCTTTAAACCATCTAGATACGTGGATCTAAATTCTATAACTGTTAAACTCACAAGTGACATTTAGCCACAATAAACCACTGTTGGATTGGCTGATATAGATTTGTTGCAACCTGAATTTACCTTTTGACAAATGTTAGAGAACACACACACATGAACGCACACAAAGAAAAACCCAGAACAGCAGGGTGCACTTCTCAAGCTTCTTTTTGCATATTTTATTTGCATGCTGGAATCCATCTTCCATTTCAAAACAATTCTTTTTTTCCCCCCACACATGGACAAGTTTCACCTGCTTCACAACAGGCGATCATTGCATGCACAGTCAATGTCAAATGGTCTCCAACTACAGTTTTTCTACACATTTTAAAATGTAAAAAAAAAAAAAAAAAAAAGATAAATTATGTGTCAAAGCACCCAGGGTTGGTAACAAAGGGTAATGGTTTTCACAAAAAACCAGGAGATGGGAATGTTCTTGGATCAACAAGGGCTGACTTCAGCCTGGCCGGCCATAAAATCCAGCCGGCTTGGTTTTCTTTCTCTCGACCAGACGCTCGACAATCCGTTCCATTGAGATGCTTTGTCTCCAAGCCTAGCAGGGGGCTGTCACTGGATCACAAAGGTCATGACAGAACACTGCCACTCAAATGATGCTTCACAGTTCATGCCAATGATGCCCCTAAACACTAAACGGGAGGCCCAGGTGGGTACGATTTGGGGAACACAAGAGACACCATACTGACTGCTTCAGTTTCACCTGCAATAACTGCCACCTGATAGAGGACGGTTCTACAAAACTATCCGACAGATACCCACATTTATGCTTCCCTCCAAATTGAGTCTGCTAGGGGACTGCCCAATCAAAAAACCCGATCAAACTCAGACTGACTGGTGGTGGCAGGGTTGCGGTTCTGATTGGCTGGCTGCTGGGGCATGTGGCCCCGCCTCCGGGGCGGAGCTAGGTATTCAAACATGGATGTGTTGTGAGTGGAGAGCATGTTCTTCAGGTCGGAGGGCATGGGATCGGTCCAGAAGAAGTCGTGGTTGAGGGCGTCATCGCTGTCTGTGCGTTGAGCGGGGTCAAGAACGAGGAGTTTATCGATGAGGTCAAGCGCGTAGGGGTCCTTCACATAGGCCTTTAATCTCTCCTTCACCTTTCTTTTCTGCCCTTTAGGCAATTCCATTTTTTGGTACAGTTCGTATTTTTTGTCCACGCTCGGCCAGACCTAGGAGGAAGATGGTACAACCCGGTAAATCGTAATTCTGTATTTCCAACAACAAATACATCATGAATATTGATTTGTATAGGTTCCAAAATGCCTCTATGATTCTAAAACACACACAGCTACACCTTCGACCCAATTGAGCAGCACTAGAACATGACAGAAACCTTGAACACACTGAGCCCACTGAGGCGAAGGTACTGAGGACTCCAGCAGCACTGAGCACTTACACCCTATATATCAGTAAAATCACCCACACCTTCAAAGGGTTTAAATACTACTTGCTATGTAATGCAAAGCAGTAAGTAGCATGCAACAAACGGCTTTAGTAGGACCTCTGCAGTGATGGAGCCACACAGCTGGCTGATGAGTGTGAGCTGGTGCTGCTCCGTGTTGCCCTGCATGATGGGACTGCGTGTCCACATCTCAGCCATGATACAGCCGCCACCCCACAGGTCGATGGGGGGGCCATAGTCTCGTTCCCCTGATGGAGAGAACAATACAGGTGGAGGGAGATGGACAGACCATTTACTTAATGATAGTTACTGGTGTTTCAGGAACAAACCTGACATGTTCAGTGTCATTAACAATGCCATAGGAAAGACTTGACATATTTTTAGTTTTTTGCAAAGGGCACAAATGTAAAGGTCACATTTCACCATTAAAATATTTTATATTATACTTTGCTAGGATAACAATAAAACTGACACTTTATTGATTCTTTTTTTTGGCTACCCCATCTTGCTCTCCACGACACAAAGACCCATATGTAGGTGAGAGCAAGCCGGGTAGCAAAGGACAACCACCTGCAGTGGTGCCCATGGAGCTGGGCAAAATCTGGGCAAAGACAAATGGAGTGTAGGACTGGACGATATGGCAAAAATTTATATCACGGTATATTTCTTAATTTTGGTCGATACGATATAATTCCGATATCGATATGGACAATATTAAAAAGCCTCAGGAAAAAACTGCCGAGGACACACACAATGGATGTCTGCAAACTGAATTTGCAAAGTCTATAATACCTCCAGGCTCCTCCTATTAAAATTATATAATTTTTTTAAATAAAAACAGTACAAAAAAAAATAAGGTTCACTTTTTATTTGTATTTAGCCTTTACAAACAAGAAATGTGAAATAAACTATCAAATAAATAAAACTCTCAGACTCAGCTTATTAACAATAATATATTTCCATTTAAACTAAAACAGGCTGATTATTCATATACTGTATATTATATGATACAGTATATATGTATATCGAAATATCGGAAATGTGTTTAAAAATCGTATCACCGTTATTGAAAAAAATTATATCGCGATATATATTGATATCGAATTATTGTCCAGCCCTAATGGAGTGACATTAAAATGCAGGACGGGGGCGCCCGGGGCCACTTACCCAGCAGCAGCTCCGGGGGGCGGTACCAGAGCGTGACCACGCGGTTGGTGTAGCGATTGCCTTGGCTGTTCTTGGCCAGGCTGAAGGCTCGCGCCAGGCCGAAATCGGCCAGCTTCAGCACCCCGTCACGTGTGATCAGCACGTTGGCAGCTTTCATGTCACGGTGCAGGATCTGAGGGAGAAGAGCATGGGTTACGCTGAAGCTGTGGTGGACGTGTCCATAAAACACAAAGCACTCCATTTGCCATCTGTGCGAATATCCACGTAAAAACACAGTAATTCTTACATACATTAACCTCGTGTGGGATCCCCATGTGATCAGCTGTTTCTGGTTGTTGTCATTAGTCCTCTGTATTAAGTCCGCGTTTCACTTTGTTTCCCCAGTCCGGTCATTGTAACGTCATTGTGTTTTTCTGCCTGTTCTCAATTAAACCCTGTGTTTCCCGATCGCTTGAGTCCTGTCCCTGCTTCCCCAGTCCAGGCTCGGGAGATCGTGACACCCCCAAGCCACGCCCCAACACTGCACCAAGGCTAGACTATGCCATGCGGTCCATTGTTTATTTTTATTATTACTCTGTATTCGTTAATTTGTTCGTGAATAGCAAACTTTTAGGTTGTAACATTTGTACAACTTTTACGTAACTTTTTGGTGAGCAATGGCTAACAAAATGATATAAAGTACAGTGTATTACCTGATACAGTATTTTCAATAAAATAGCATTATCACCAACAAGCACTGCGACTACAGCAAATGCGAGGCTGACACTGAAGCGTTACCTTCTGTTTCCGCTCAGAGACGTGCCGTGTGACTCATTTCCTGGCGCGTACAATTTATATTAGGTCAGCGTTCACGGTTCGACTTCTGATATTCAAATCGAGTTCTACGTCAAACTGGTGTGTTCGACTTTCAAGAAATTCGAGTTCTAGTGAGTTCGAGAACCGAGGTACCACTGTACTTCATGTCAAAATGGCTGCTATGAAAAAAGGCCCTTTGGTGATATGAAACAATGTGATGCCACCTATGACTTCTAGGCAGCAACTCATGGTTTCAAATTAACAATGAAAAAAATATCTTGCTTCTTCACTCCAGAGGAGCAGAACCCCATAAGTGTGTGTGGTCAGACATCTTTTTAAATAAAGCTTTTTTTGAATGGACAGTTCCCAACCTTGTTCCTGTGGATGTAGTACAGTCCGTTGAGAAGCATCTGCATGACCTTCTTGATCTCGGCCAAGGTGAACTTGACGTTGGCGTTGCTCAGCAGCCCCGCCAGGTCATGCTCGCAAAAGTCGAACACCAAGTAGATGCTGCCCTTGTACCGATTGAACTGGGTGGCTGGAGGGGCGGGGGAGCACCGGCCGTGTGAGGGTACGGGCGACAGCGACACACGGAGACAGCACATCTTTGCCAGACAATGCGCGGACTCACCTTTGGTCCTGCAGATCTCAATGAGGTTGACGACATTCTCGTGTTTGAGAAGCTGCAGTATCTTTATCTCTCTCAGCGCGGTGATGGGAAACTGGACAAAGAGCAGAACAAACAGTGTTATAAGAACCCATGAAGGTATCAATACTGGGGGGGGGGGGCAAACTGAACACTGTCAACATCAATAGATTGCAATATCAAGCATGTTCTAAGGCTAGAGTGATGATAGGGGGGGGGGCGTTGCCCAGATAAATAAATTTTTAAAAATCCATCATCAAAAATTTGTCATCACTCACCCCTTCTTTCTCGTTCTCCATCAGGACTTTTTTCAAAGCCACCTTTTTCCCGGTCTGCCTATGCTTAGCTTTAAACACCTCCCTAAGGGACAAAGAAAAGAGCCGCATACATTATATACATCGGCCTTCCCGACACAACAAACGGCTATAATAAGGCCCACTGAAGAAATCCATTCGCTCTTTTTTTAAAATATCGCTTTTAAATGCCAAGGTAAACGGGTAGTGACTGTCTATCCTTGCAATTCGGCTAGCTGGCGTTCCCGATCAAACCCCGAGTAAGGCTTCTTATGATAAGCCTAAGCTATTTAACATTCACTAACATCAGTTCTCAAACTGCCCCTTACCCAAAGGTGCCCTGGCCGATCTTCGCCAGCTTTTCATATTTGGAAAACTCATCGCAGAAAGGGAACTCCACTCCGTCGTAATACTTGGACATAATGGCAGTCTCCCGGTCAGGCCTGGAAGGAAAGTACAAGAAACACGTTTTACGAGAGCTCGACTCTCACACCCACCGTATAACGACAGGCGCGAGTCACTCGTCCTCTCTCGATTCATCAAAGTCACCAGAACAGAATCAATAAGCCATAACACAACTCAAGTACACACAGAAAACGTTATATCTGCGAAATATTCATACTTTTCAGCGCCGCCGGAGCTTCCGGTTTTGTCCCGCTGCATCCCTGTTTGCTTGCCGGATACTTATTTTACGGCGCATGCTGGGATTTGGAGTTCTTTATGGTGACTCAATGCATTGCGCATGCTCATAAAACCCTAACCCCCCCCCCATAAAGGCGAAGCAGTGATTATCGCAGCGGTTATACAGAGTGTTATAAGACGGGAATAAATAAAATTTTTGTCCGGCGAAGAGTATTTTGATCATCTTCTGAATTACGAATGACTAGAATAGTGTACATGTAGTACAACACTGAAGGAACGTTAAGGATTTTCACCATTATCTGGTAGAAAAGAAAAGCTGCATAATATTATTAGGCGAAAAGCATGCATTTAAGTATGGACGATAAGGACATGTCCCTACAATATTGTGGCAGTATCTTGTGTGTTTAGAAGGGCGCAGGGTTCGGGGCTGATTTGGTCCCTATCAAAATGTTGAAACCAAACCTACACCCTAAGATTCTGCAATTAAGAATGATCACCATTAGAAAGTGAGGATTTATATTAGGGTTTATTTAGCAGTAGTTTTTATCCAGTGCGACATATATTTTTGAGACAGTAGTGGCAGGCAGTTCCTATAGCCATTGGAGGTTAAGGGTTCCACAGTCAAATTATCCTACCAACCCTGGGATTTGAGCAAGGAATCTTTCATTCACATGAATGGTGACCTAGCCTTCTGAGCCACACACCACCAGCACATGGAATCAATATCGCTGCAGGTATACAAGGTGAATATAAAATGGTCACAACATTTTTCAAGGTAGCTTAATCAAAGTTAATCATATTTAGTCAAATAATGTGCTGGGGATATAAAGAATTAAGTTAAAAAAAAATCTTTTCACGACAACAATTGATCACAATACTTAAGTGCTGCTGTTGCTAAGAATAATAATAAATATGAAATGTGTGTATGGGGGGAGGGGGTCATTTCAAATGTTAAACAGTTAAAATGTTAGAACATTTAGCATTACCAAGTTGCACACAGATTTACAGGTTTGAGAAGCAAGCAAGTCATTAAATAACAGCATATATGTGTGGTACAGAAGCCAACTGAGAAAACAAACTTCTCATTTAATTAAAGTCAAAATTGTGAGTCTTAAAGTCTGCTGTCTATTCACTAAATGTAGCCACTATTAGAAAAGATTCAGAAATGCAGGAGTTTAAAGAATGAGTGATTCCTTTAGAAGAATCCTCAGCTTGCCATCAAATCATGTGATTTTCAACTACTTGAATGCATTTTGCATTATATACCAAACAATGTACAATTGAGGTTCAGATCTCATTTAAGACTATATTGCATAGGTGGATGGCAAGCTCACACCTGCCAGATTTCTTCCAGTCAAGAAGCAGCAGCCCTCTGAGGACCAGAGCAGCCCAACTGTGGCCTACAGTCCCACTTCAAACTCGAGAACCACCATTAAAACTAGACAAGGAAGCTGCATGTTAGTTTGAGTTTGGCTACTCTATTTGGTACAAAGACAGAGGATATGTAAATAGATAAAACGATGCTAAACACAGTAAATCGGTACATGTCACCAACACCGGACAACAAATATACCATGATGTCAAAATAAATGACAAAGCAGCTAATGAAATAACACCAAGATATTTAACCTTTCTTGCCTGTCCCTATGCCCCTGGCATTTGCTCTCCCCTGCTTCCCTCTGGCCATCCCAGTGCCTTCAATATATGACAGACTGTAAAATAAACCCTTAGTCTTCAGGATTTGCTCAGGGTGACAGCAAGCCACAGCCAGGAAGGCCGACAACTGCAGTAGATACAGCTGGATAATTGTGCTCTACTGCCCCCATCTGGTATTTTCTACTTGCACAGTGTGCTTCACGGGTATATAGGTGTATGTAAAGTGTTCTCAATGTTATCAGGAAGGGCGCTTTAGAATATTAATTGAACCTTTTAATGCTGCTTCCTGTGTCCAGCTAGGCACAATCACAAGACATACAGGACAGTATAAAAGAATAATAGAATAAAAGAAGAAAAGATTTTTTTTTCAGGCACTGCTGGTAAAGATAAACGTTTTGGTAGGTTTATGCTATTGAGCAGTCCTCCAAAGGGCCTTTTGTGGTATTAAATTATTTCTGTCCGAAATACTTTAATCAGAAGTAAAGCACACCTTCAGCTTTGACATTCCATGTCAAATAACCAGTGAAAATTCACTCAACCTGTATCTCAATATTACAGGTCACTACATCTAGGATTTGAACCGCCAGCTTTTACAGTCTCTCCACCTGCTCCCTGGTGAGGGAAAAAAACACTTTGTACATGTATACTTCTTATATACATAAACAGACACAGAAGAACCAGGCGGATCACATCTCCATAGTGTTTGTAAACAATTATCACTTCAAGTATAAAAGCTGGGCCGGAAACCCAGTCTGTTGTACTTTAAGGCACTCGGTGAGACAGAAGATGGAGCAAACACAGGCCACGGGTCACACCCATGCTCAGGTCCTCAGTGAGGGGGGGCGGAGCTTGGGGAACCACTGCTAGGCAGCGGAGGAGGGGTCCAGGTGCTTCAAAGCCCCGCCCACCAGGTGCAGACTGCCGGTAATGAGTACATGGACAGCGGCCGCCTCGCGCAAAGGTTCCGCCTTCTCCGCTGCATTGGCCGGCACCATGGAGGTTGGCTGGCTGGAGCTGACCAGCACAGGGTCCCTGCCCTGGGCGATCCACCGGAGGGCACTGAGGATGCAGGGGAACACCAAGGCGGAGGCCATCTTCCTCTCCACCACTAGGGGGAGCCCTCCAGGAATGAGAAACTCTGTACCCGGCCTGGCATCCTGCCTCACCAGACTCCTCCAGCTTCTCTGGTTGTCGAGGCAACGGGTCAGCATGCCTTCCAGTGTCACATTGAAATTCTGCTGGTCTGTACCAAGATTTAACACATTGAAACAAATGAACAAAACAACAGCAACAACAACAGCAGCAGCAACAAACAGTGTTCAGCGCCGGACAGAATCAGTCACCTGCACTGCTGGATGCGGCAGCCTCCGTGATGTTGGGACAGAACACAGCGAGATCGAAGTGGCACGACTAAGAAAGCAGAAACGCAGATACGTGTAAACCAGAGGTGCACTGCAAGCATGCAGATATGCAAGCATCAGCTTCTCTACAGAGGACATATCAAGTCTAACAAAGCCTTTGATGGAAAGCTCCCAGCTGCAGGGATTTCTGAGGGAAGCTGGCACATCATGACCTAACCATGTCCAGCTTCACTCACCACAAGAATTTTGAGCAGGGCGCCCGAGTCCCGTTCTCCTGAGGTGTTGAACAGCAACACCCTGATAACGGGCCCCCTGGTGGACAAAAGCAGAAAGACAAGGAGGTTAAGAACAGCTCTTAGGCCTCCCTGAGTAAATATCACATCTCCTGAGCAGACAGTGTCCTCTGTGGTTCAGGTGCCCCCAGGGACATGCCGCGCTCACTGACCCGGCAGCACACTCCTGCTGGGCGGCGGCCTCACGGAACCAGTCCACGCAGGCCAGGATGCTGCGCGTGGTGTGAGCCCCATCCAGAAAGTAAGTGAGCGGCCCATGCTGCAGGGTCTGTGTGCGGCCAGGCCACTCCGTGTCCTCCAGCCCTGCAGAGGGAGATAGCAAATCAAAGTATCACGTCACACATTCAAGTATACAGCACCACCGAGCGACACCAAATCACTACATACATTCATGTATTCATGTTTACAGCATCACCTAGTGGCACCTCATGTCATACGGCTTTGTGCCACATACAGTAATACCATCATCACCAGCAACACCATCCCCATACTGACCCTTGACCATGAAGGTGCTGGGCTGGAAAGACGAAGCCTGGGAGATGCTGCCGTTCTCTACAGGAGGCGAGGGCTGCAGGTGACCTGGGAGATTATACGTCATCTTTAGCAATAAGCCAGGGAGGCGGAAGTGGCCACCACATGCAGAGAGAGACACAGACCAGTCTGGCAGCGCTGCTGTAGCCAGCAGCGGCTGAGCTGGAGGGCGAGGGAGGCGTTGGAACGCTGATGCCTGCCTGCCAAGCCCAGACGCAGGGGGCCCACCTCTGGCTGGTACTCCTCCAGGTCAGGGCACATGCTGAGCGAGCACTGACAAGAGGGAGGGAAAGAGGGCCGGGGAGACACACAGCCGTCACATGAGAGCTCAGTGAGGAAGAAGGACATGCCCCCGTCACACCTGATAGGCTGCCGAGGGTGTCACTCACCCCAATTTCCATGGCCCTGTCCTGCAGTACAGCCATGGGCCCATCAGGCTGCTTCACTGTGAATGCTGGGACACCTGGCTGTGGGGGGAGGGGGAGACTAGCTGTTCAGGGCTGCATTCCCACCCCACAAACATAGTAACCCAAAACCCCCAAAATTCCCTCCCCACAGACACACAGCTGGTTCACCTTAAAGATCCCCCCTTTCTGCCAGGCTATCTTCTCAATGGTGTCTCCCAGGATGCTTGTGTGATCAATTCCCAAGGATGAGACTCCACACACCCAAGGCTTCCTGTCAGGGTGCACACAGGCACAGAGAAACATAACCATTACGCAACTAAACTGCAGGCAGTGACTCTCCAAAGCACACTAACCACCATTACAACACTATTTAAAGTCAGAAGTCCAAAGTCTAAGGTCTGCACAGACGCATCTCTAGGGAAGTCGCAGGAGATCCCGCACGCACCATCTTATTGGTGGGCATGGTGCCAATATTGGCACGATAACAGTCTGATGTTACCCTTTGGCCACAGCATGGTAAACAAGGCCGTGTGACTCTTATGCAGTTATTAAAAACACGGGGAAGGGTTCCCAGTATACAAACACATGGCTCCCCAGTCTCACCGTGTGAGAGGAATGAGTGCAACACCCACGAGGGTGGGGAGGGGGACACTTTACACATTGTCTGAAAGTAACACATTTTGTTGCTGTTAGTGCCTGTTGCACCTACCTGATTATGTTTGTGCAATCATAGGCACCCCCGATGCCAACCTCGATCACGGCTAGATCCACCTGCATCACAGGAAAGGCGGCTGTTAGGCCCATAATTACACGCATGCAGGTAGGCATGTCAGCAGGCAGGCAGACACAGATTATGCATCTATATTTTTATGGGGACTTTCCATTCATTTCTATGGGCAAAACCTTAATCACAACTACGACAACCTCTACCCCTACTCAGCCCCAACTGTAACCATATGTAACCAAACAAAACACTTTTGGCATTTTTAGTTTGATTGCATTCACAGATTTTTATGTAACTGAGGTGCCCCTTGTGGGGACCAGTAAAATGTCCCCAAAAGGTCAAAATAACATTTTTTTTGCACTGTGGGCACATCTGGTCCCCAGAATGTAATATATACACGTCCAAAGACACACGCACAAAAGCGTATATAATTCAGCCCGATCCATGCCAGTAGCTCACACTGACATGGGGAGAGGGGTGGCAGGGCTGGGGGAGGGGATGCAAGAGGGGCCGGTTACAGTGCTTGTAAGTAGCTCCTTTGAATCACAGCCAAATGTGCTGGCTGATAGAGAGAGACTGGGAGACTCACTTTCTCCTGCAAGAAGACGTGGAAGGCTAAGATGGTGAGGAATCGGAAGTAGGCTGGCATGCTCCCCCCGTGGGCATCCTGGGTGGGGGGTGGAAGAGGAGGCACAGTCATAACGGGACCATCAGCGGGAGCCACGCGAATGATGGGCATCGCCGCCAATCCTACCTTTGTCTCGTCCAGCCTCCCGTACACCTGCCAGAAGTACTTGGTGAAGAGCTCTTTGCTGATTGGCTGGCCGTTAATCCGAATCCTCTCCCGGACCTGCACCAGGTGTGGGGAGCTACAGGGGCAAATTTCAGCATTAACGAGCGGAGAAGAGGTGTTCTCTGCAAGTGTCTGGTTTCACGTTTTGTCGTCACATGTGTTCTACCGTTGTAGCGCAAGGCCACAGGGCAGGATGTAGGAGAACATACAGCCACCTCCACCTCATGTGAGAGCTGGGTTCTGTTCGTATCCCATACGTAAGTTTCTGGACACAACAAGAGACATCAACATAGATGCCTTTAAGGCGGCTTTTCTCATCCTATAGCAGTATTTCCCAATCTGGTCCTCGGGGACGCTAAGGCAGTCCACTGTCTGGCAGGGAGCTGGGAGAGAGTAAAAAATGTGGACCATCTGTGGGTCCCCAAGGACCGGGTTGGGAAGCGCTGCCCTACTAGGTACAATCTTGTTTGCGCAGGTCAAATCCATGCAGCTCATCTAAACAGTCATATTCCACAGAGAATATAGGACTTAAAAGCTGAGGGGAGGATTTACCAAAAGGAGTGTATAGCTGGTAACTGCCCTCAGTTCCTGTTACTAAACATTTTACCTGTAGAATCCAGTGCGGAAGCCATAATTCTTAAGAATGCGTTCAGTGAATGCACATGTGGATCCCTGACAAGGAACACAGACAGGACTGTAAGAATACGCACAGCTTTGCACAGCAAATATGATGTGGCGGGACTGAGCCCTCCCACACACGCACCTTGCCCTTTGTGCCAGTAACGTGGATGATGTTCAGGCTGTCCAGCTCCTCCACCTGCAGAGCAGAGCCGAGTCAGGATGAGGATGACGGGATGGACAAGGCATAAGCCGCAGTTATAACACAGGCAGGGTACCCATTCTCCCCATGTGATGAGTATTTAAATGCATACACACTGCTCTCTGTATATAAACTCTTGTGTCCAGAGAGGAGTACTGCAAAGCAGGTTTGCTGGCTTAGTGAGGTGAGGTTTTACATACTATGAATCATAGCCTGGTCTTTAAACAGGGTGTATTGGCATGGTAATTTACACCACATGCATAACTCGCTCCAAGCAGGTCTTTGTGCAGACTTTTGGCTTAAACCAGGCACAAGTCCCACCCTATCACCACAATACAGCCTTTGACTAAATTGTTGGAATGGGTGATACCACTGATTTTCTTTTCTATGCGATACAGATGAAATGAAATGTTTTTAATCCAATATCAATATTAGGTGCCGGTCCCTTTACGGCTCCTTGCCTGTTGCAGGTTAAACGTTAACTTACAGAGTTGATAATCACCATCGTAGTACCGTTTCACATTGATTGCGGCAAATGGGGTTAGTTAACTCAGCTCTACAGTTAACTCTGGGTATGTAAAGCTCACTTTGTAGTACACCCCACTCGTGTCTAAGCCCCCTGTTTCATGCTGTCCTGTATTTTGTACGGCAAGTACTGTGAAAACCTTCCCCCATGTCACCTGCTGTTGTATGTTGCACCATGATCCAGGGGGATCCTGCTATTTTGTGTCACTGTATAGTTGCATATGCATGATATTTCAATGAAGCCCCTTTGACTTGGGTTCATGATAACTATGTAAACGTTATGTACACAGTCTCCACACTATCCCCAGAATCATACCAAAAGTAAAAAAAAAAATTATATATATATATATATATATATATATATATATATATATATATATATATATATAAACTTTTATCAGGGTCTTACTGTAGAGGTAAAGGTAAACTTGATTAAAAAATATGTAATATACCTGCCACATGAACGTTAATTCTACAGTATGATCATCCATGAAAGACAATTATGAAAAGTTAATGCATAACTGGCAGCTGACCCAATGCAGCAGGTGCAGGAGGACTTTGGCTTGTTTGGGATGTTGCGTGGCACAGTGGGGGGTGTTACCTCCAAGCCCGAGCGCTTGAGGAAGCCCCTCATGGCCTGCAGCTGAAGCTGGGGGTGTCCGCGCTCGCGACGCACTTGCTCCAGAGCACTGGCGTTGGTCTGCAGCGTGTTTAGCGCGCACACGGCGTCCTGCGAGGTGTGAACGCGTATAGTTACAATTAATATCAACTCAGAAACGCGTTAAAAACTGCGCTTCATTACGTACTTAACGAGCTTGGAAACTTACTCAACAAGTTAACAAGTCAACAAGTTAATACATATGACGCCCAATGGCGACAGAAAAAAAGCCTACCTGTCAAACACGTGGACCGAAAACAGGAGATGAGATCGCGACGCGTCAATAACTAACCAGCTTGTGCAATCTAGTCCATTACGCCCAGGATTTGAACATTAGAAATAACTAGAATTACACCCCGTACAGACACAGCCATTTCACAGCACATCAGTCACACTGTTAACGATGCGAAACCTCTCAAAATTTCAGTCCACATCTGATAAGCTGATGTAATACTACTCAGCAGTTGCAACTGGCCGTCGTCTTCAAAACTAAGTCCAAAAGTGTAAATATGTCCATCTTGTTAGCTATATATACTGTAAGCATCTCGGAAAGCGTCTTATTCCTTAAGTGACAGCATTTTTAGAAAAAGATTCAAGTTCAGAATAATATCGTGTATATTTTACTGGCCAACATGAGGTTTTATCCGCCGAGATCCCCCACCTGGTACTCCATCCTGGGGAGCCTTGCTGTCTTAGTGCTCGAAGTGCTCGCCGCAGTTAAGGTTGCCCAGCTTCGGCGGCTGAGAAGCACCGCGAGCACACGCTCCCAAACGCGGGACGGGCGCGCCATCCTCGGGTTGCTCGGCACACAGGAACAGGCCAAATTTGGTCGCGTTCCCCCCGCGCGACCGGCACACAACTCGCTTCGCTATTGGCTCACGCTGTCTTTCCGTTGACGTCACAATTTTTTCAGGTGACGAAGAACAAATGCGACGATGGTAGGCTCTCCGCACGTGTGCAGGTGGACTACCTGAAGCTTTTCAGAATATTCAAATTGGTGTTGTCCAATAGTGATTTTTTTGGTAAACAATCTGATCATTATAACAAAATATTACATTCATAAATACCGATATGCTAAATCCCCCCCTTCATGGCCTGCTCTTAAAAACGAGCTATCCCTGTTGTGTACATCTCTGAACTTAATAAATAAGCCCCAAGCAATTAAATTGCATACATTTTTAGAGGAGTTTGATTTTTCTTAGCCCCCTTATTTAAGTTATATATCTTGTTTATAAAACTTCACCTCTAAAGCTTTCATGATCCCCCTTGTCTACCTTTTTTCCTGCTTTTGTTTCTTGTTCTCTATTATTTATTTTATTTTATTTTTTTAATATATATGTTTAGTTAAAATTATTGTTGGTTTGATTGTTAAATACCAACTTCACCGTTGCAATGATGTATTTTCTTTAAATTAAGGTAAAAGAAAAAGGAGGTGTGACATAATGTGATGTAAGACACTGTTTCGCTTGTCTATTTGAGATTGTCATTGTCATTGTTCTAAATAAAGTTTATTGAAGAAAAAAAAAAAGGTGGACTACCTGAAGTGAACGGGCAGTTTCTCTTAATTGTATGGTATCGATAATGGGGTTTTGAGCCTTGAAATTGGTGTCGGTTTTTAACTGAAGCTGAATTGCATTTCAATTCAGAGAAGTGCGAGCTTTTGCCAATTCAAAATCATTTATGTACCAACGTTTTCTGTATAATATTACAATTGAAAAGGAAGTTAAATATTTAGGTATAACAATCACAGAAGACGTTACGGCAAGAGAACGGTTAATTGTGGGAAGCATTTAAAAAAAGTCAATTTTTAAATAATTGGTCACAAAAGGACATTGCATTTTTTTGGACGAATTTTCGGCATAAATCAGAACTGCTGTCAATTTTTTTACTCATTATTTGTGTCAAAACACTACAGACAATTAATAAAGCATTATTATTTTATTTGGAGAAACCAAACACCATTACGTTAGAAATGGAGATGTAGTATGTAAGCTGCTAAAGCCCGCCCACCCGTTAAATCAGTGCCAAAAGTCAGAAGGAAAAAAGCATTCCAAAAGCAAAAAATAAATTAAAAAATCAAGAAGCAAAAAATAAAAAATTCAAAAGCAAAGAAAAACATTCCAGAAGCAAAACAAATTATAGTAGAAGGAAAAAAAAAGATTTTATTCGACTTTTTTGATATTTGGAAAACATTTCCAATCTGATACTTAATGATTTGCTTGCGGTTTTCAAAATTTTGATTAATACTTTTGGCACAAAATTAACTCCATATAGTTTCTTCTCGCTGAGTGTGGTTCAAACGTAACTGAACTTAATGTAATGAATGGCAGCATCAATATGAAGTGGTAGTTGTTGGGTAATGGACAGTCTGATTGGTTTAAGCTTCCCTAGAAAATATTTGATACAGTTGAATAGGTGCTGACTATCAATTAAAATGTTATTTTAAAACGCCTAAATTACAGATCAAATTATCTTCGTTTTATTGTCAGTTTTAACCCTCTTGAGTTGTTGCAACTGACCCAAGGTGTTCTGTTGCACTCACCCACATATCCTTTGTTACCTTAAAAATGAATGGGTTTGATTTTACAGATGAAAAATTGTACCAATAGCAAACTTATGCTTAAATTTTCTGCAGAATGTTTTCCTTGCCCAGTTAAAAGAAGAATTATGGAGATGTTGTTTACAAAAGAAAAGGTTAAGAAAACAAGAAAGAGATGTATGGGTTTCCCAGTTTTACCTATAGGTCTTAGAGGTACACTATAAGATTATAAATGATGTGTACCCCTGCAACAAGTTTTGGAACTGCAGATTTAAGTTGAATCTGAATGATTGCACTTTTTGTGAAGATCACTCTGATTCTTTGGAACATTTATTTTATGAATGTAAATTCTCTTAAATTATTTTAATGGATGGTAAGAAAATAGATTTTTTTTGTCTGAATAATATGATTCTGCTTGCAAAATATTACATAAGATGTATGTACATAGATAAGTAGATATCTTAAAAACACTCCCCTTTTCATTTAATTTAAAATGATCTTGTTATATACTTTAAGTCCTTAAGTAAAATGCACAAAAGGAATGCAAAATTGGTATAAGGTAATGCAATTTTATTTTGTAGAGTAAATCCTTGCATCTGTTTTATTTTTAAATTATTGCTCATATTTTTTGTATTTGTGTTTTGTATTTGGTTTGTAATAATTGCGAATGTAATCTGTATTAAGTGTTAAAACGCCGATCCAGGAAGGAGGCAGACCCCGAAATGCAGGAGACTGGTTTAATAAGACTGACAGACCCGATAACACACAATGCTAAAAGGGAAATCCGTGAGAATAGTCGGGTCGGGCACTGAAGGGTCGAAGCCGGGGAGATCAGTCCTACAAAGAGGGACAGGACGATGAGACGACGGGATGGATCGGGCAGGGCGAGTGGAGCAGGCGGGGACGCAGGGCAGGTGAGACGGCAGGGCACGACGACACAGGCAGGGAAAGGAAAGGAGAGGAGAGGAGAGGAGACACGAGACAGAGAAATGCTTTGTAATGTTCCAGTACATGGCAACAATACTTCGCGACTTGCTGTTAGTGCATTCAAGCTTTAAGTATTAGACCGGTTAAAGAGGATGATTGTTAACTGCTGTGCTGCCCTGCCCCTGTGGGCGTGACAGTAAGAGTGATTTTATTTTTAAAAAATGCGAGTTAGAGGGGGGATTGAGATATATAAAAATAAAACGATTATAAAAACTATTTGGAAAAAATATTTGATTTGATTTAGACGATTGAAATATCGTACCTAGTGACATCTGGTGGCCAAATAGTGCCCCATGGACGCCACAGTATGACACCTGTCTTGACGAGACCCACAAAAACAGAATGCACGTGATGTTAGGCTATTAAAGACAATTATGGCGTCACATATCCCAATAACGTGTGTCGCTGCGTTCTGTAACTGTATCTGTTTTATATTGACGGGGAAACAGGCAAGGGGGCAATGAGAATCGGTGAAATTATACTTATAACATAGATAGACTTCATCCGCCAATAGCGTTCGCTGTCAGAAACGGCATGACTCCGCCCCCAAACTGTCAAAACCTCCCCCGGGCAGAACGCGAGCGCAGAAATTTCCCTCGAGCGCAGAGAGCAACCGAAGGATATTATGATGAACGCACATGCAGCTCTTTGTCCTGTGCTCGCGAGTTTCACTTTAGCGCTAGCGAGTGGCATATTTCCGCGTGTGAGTTTTGACTTTGCGCTCGCGAGTGGCATATTTACGCGTGTGAGTTTTGACTTTGCGCTCGCGAGTGGCATATTTACGCGCGCGAGTTTTGACTTTGCGCTCGCGAGTGGCATATTTACGCGTGTGAGTTTTGACTTTGCGCTCGCGAGTGGCATATTTACGGGCGCGAGTTTTGACTTTGCGCTCGCGAGTGGCATATTTACGCGCGTGAGTTTTGACTTTGCGCTCGCGAGTGGCATATTTACGCGTGTGAGTTTTGACTTTGCGCTCGCGAGTGGCATATTTACGCGTGTGAGTTTTGACTTTGCGCTCGCGAGTGGCATATTTACGCGTGTGAGTTTTGACTTTGCGCTCGCGAGTGGCATATTTACGCGCGCGAGTTTTGCCTCTAATGTGACGCCATAACTATGTTTAAAGCAGGGGCGTCGTTTGGCCTATTTTAGGGAAGCTGATGTTTTAGCCCCTCCCTACAAATAAATGCATATTTATTATTCATTAATAGCTTTTTGTGTTATATATATACTAATATCGTATGCAGTATACAATGCAATCAATTACAAACGTAACATCGCATCTCCAAATTCACATTGCGGGCTACGCTTAGGACACGGGGGAAGAGGTTGCACTAATTAAACCAGTATTTCGGTTGATTACCAAAAATGTACCAACATGTGTAGGGTACAGCTATAGGTTGCACCGGGCGGGACTAAGGAAGAGAAATGTACAAGGAGAACGAAGGCATATATTGAGACAACTTTTTATCCAAAACGTGACATTTATGAAGCTTTACGAAACCCGATAATATGAAAAAGCAAAGTATATTTTTCAGTATAAGCAATACAGTGCCGTTGTACTGAACACATTTGGCAAAACAGTAATTTCTCATATTACATCTGGATGTCTAAAAATATCCTTTGAAAAATAACCTAAATTTTACCGAAATAGTCCACATCATTATAATCATAACAATCATTCTATGTGTACAAAACTGAAAGGAGGTATTTACCAATTTCAGCAGCTAAACGAATGGAAGGTTTTATACCCCTTTAAATTTTTTTTCTTTCAAAAAGAACAACTGAGATTATAGCCTATCCTAAACTCACAATCAATTTAACACTTATACGAAGTTTTAGAACCCAACGATCACGCACAGTTCCCGTGAATTTTACCGCTGAATTTTACCTCAGGCATCCTCCCGCCTTTTCCACCGAATTTAAAAGCGCGTTTCGCGCGATGTAGTTTGTAGTTTTTTCGTTGCTGCTAAGATCGAATCTGGCTGAACTGCGTTCCTTTGTTATTGAAAATTAGAAAAAAATATATCTAAATGAATCCACTGCAAAATATGTCTACTATGGTAAGCTTGTATTTGTTAAGGGGGGTGAATCCTAGAATGGCCCTTGGTGCAAATTATGGTTCTGTGCAAAATATACATGAGGTAGTACAGCCATGGAAAAAATTAAGAGACCACAGCACAATTTTTTGTCTCACTAATTTCTCAATTTATCGGTGTGTGGCTGTGAATAATATATATTTTCTGCAAACTGAAGCCTGGTTCTTCCTCGTTTATCATTAAAAGGCATCTTCCTTGCTTTATGGGACTTAAGCCCTGCTTCAAGGAGCCTGGTGCAAACTATCCTAGCAGTGCACTTCACACCTGCACTTAATGTTTGCCATTCCTTTTGAAACTCACATGATGTCATCCTCCAATTCATGAGAATCTGTTGCATAAGTTAATGGTCATCTCTGGCATCAGAAAATTGCTTCTGCCCTGGCTGGTTTTTGGTCATTCCCAGTGAGCTTCACCTCATTCTTGTGTACTGCTGTCTTAGAAATTTTGAACCTGGAAGCAACCTGCTCAGTGTAGCCTTCTGCCAGCAGAACCACGATTAAGCCAGGATTTAAAAATGCAGATTTATTTAAAAATATGGAGTGGTCTCTTATTTTTTTCTGTTGGTGTATGACAAGATGCAATGATACAAGTGCAAACTGGAGATATATAGTGAGCAAAATAAGCAGTTTGGGCAAACAAATGAGCAGACAGTGCAAACAAAAACAGTGTTCAGTTAAGGTATCAAGTTGGGTGTGGAGGGGGGTGGGGTGGAGAGTCGATGCTGTAAGGTACTGAGCACAGTGACATCTGTGGGGATGAAGGTATGGCCAACGTGAGGGTGTTTGGTAATGTTATGAATAAGATAAGATAAAAAAAAAATTCTTGAGGGAAAGTGTTCCGTTATGGCATAGTTCTCACTGTATATGATTAAACAACAGAGCATAAAATACCAAGAATAAAGAATACAACACAATACAATACACAAAATAATAGGGTTCTTTCAGCTATGCTGCTTGGATCCCTAAAATAAGGAATATAAGTAAAATACAATATAGTTGTCATTCAGTATCCGCAATTTGGAACTTTCTGGAGTTTTTTTGTCATATATTTTTGATTTGCAGTTGGTTGAATCCACAGATGCGAAATCCATGGATATGGATGGCTGACTGTACTATAGTATAATGCAAGTGTACAGACAAAATGCTTGTTAGTGATGCAGTTAGGACAGTGGCTACGTGGGATTGCAGGGTTTGATCTGATGCACAGCACAATGCCATGAAATGGTATCTGTGGTGGTGTCACGCTTATATGAGGTTCTTTGAACATTATGAACCAGGATGTTTGGTTTTCAAACGGAATGCAGCCACATCTTCTGCTCTTCATTCCTTCCTTAACTGCAAAGCCTCCTACATCCAGTGCCAGAGGCTAGTGCCAATATGTTAGCAGAGTAATGGCAGGAAAAGAACTAAACCACACCAGGTCCACAGCGCTTTGTGGGGGTTGTTTACCTCAAGCTTGAATGGCACTCACAGGTATATCAACTTTTTCTGCCAATTTGAAGAGTGAAACCAAACTTCTCTGGAAAAGACATACCTTTTTAAAATTTAGTTTCCTTCTTGCATTTATCTGTTTGTTTCTTTCTGAATTTTCCTTCCTTTAAAGTCATAAAATTGTTTTTAAATGTACATACAGTGCATTCAGAAAGTATTCAGACTGCTTCAGTTTTTTTACACATTTTGTTGTTTTAGCTTTATGCTAAAATCATTTGAATTTATTTTTTTCTCGCATAAATCCAAACTCAGTACTCTATAATAACAAAGTTAAAAGAGTATTTCAATTATTTTGCAAATTAAAAATAAAAAACTGAAATATCACGTAAGTATATTAAGGGTGTATTCAGACCCTTAAAATTTAGCTCTAGTGCATCCCATTCCTGTTGATCATCTTTGAGATGTTTCTACATTGTTTGAGTAAATAAGTAAGTAGAGCTTTATTGTCATTGTCATCCCAACAATACACAATAAGTATACAGTGAAACGAAATATGCATGTGTTTAATTCAATTGATTTGACATGATTTGGAATGGCACACACCTATTTATTTTAGGTCCAACAGTTGACAGTTTGTATCAGAGCGAAAACCAAGCCATGTTGAAACAGATCTGGAGATGGCTACAAAGAAATCTGTAGCATTGGAGATTACCAAGAGCTCAGTGGCCTCCATAACTCTTAAATGGAAAAGGTTTGGAAGATCCTTCCTAAAACCAGCTGCCTACCCAAACTGTGCAGTCAAGAGAGATGGGCCATGGTAAGAGAGGTGACCAGAAACCTCCAGAGATCCTGTGTGGAGAAAGGAGAAACTTCCAGAAGGACAATCATCACTGCAACACTCTACCCGTCAGGTCTCAGTAAAAGCCTCTGTAAAAGACACGTGAAAGCCCTTTTGGAGGATTCTCAGACTGTGAGAAACAAGATTCTCTGGTTTGAAGAAACCAAGATTGAACTGGTTGGCTTCACTTTTATTTGTCATGAATAGAGAAAATCAGGCACTGGTCATGACCAGAGAAATACATTTACACTGTTGTCCGATATGCAGTACAAGTAAGGCAAATAGCACACTGCAAACCTAAATGCTGTCAAGGAGTCAATTAGGCATAAGTGCAGCTAGGCTGAGTTTTCAATGAATGCCAAGGACCAAGGAAAGGGCCTTGGGGAACACCGATCGATACCTGATGTCATTTGGACACTTGTACACCAAGCCACTTGGAATCATCTGTCTGATAGGTATCAAAGTCAAACCTGAATGAGAGAATAGAGACTAGCCGATAAATTCTCAGTCCATGAAGGGTCAAGTGATAGTTTGTTAAGCCACAGTGTTACACAAGTCTACTTAAATGTTGTGGGGGATATGATGATTCTAAGGGAAGAGTTAATCAGCTGGGTAAGTGCAGGAGTTAGTGGAAGAGCAATGATCTGGAGGAGATGGGAGGGGTAAGGGTCCAGGGCACATCTGCACTGGTGAGGTGTGTGAAAGAGGGAAAAGGACATTGCATGGAGGGATCCATGTGGGTGGTGGGTGCAAAGAACTGTCTGTCGATGGCTGCACCTTCTCATGGATGGTGGCAAAATCACCAGCAGTCAGAGGGGTGGGTAGAAGGGGAAGAGGAGGGTTAAGGAGGTCATTGAAAGTGAAGAATAACTTGCAGGTGTCTGGTGGTGGTGATCTTCTCTTGGCTTTGGAGATGGAAGTAAAAAATTTCAGATGAATGTAAATAAATTGCAGACACTTTAGGGTGGGAGAAGTTTACTATTTATTTTGTCTGTGTGCGCTGGGGCACCCAGCATGCAATGGAGAAGAGCCTCCCTTCACAAATCAACATCCATTTTTATACCTTTTCTGTGCGTGACGTCCCTACATGAATTAGCCAGATGTTTCTCGTTAGTCTCTTTGTCCTTTGTTAGCTTGGTTCTGTCTTGTTGCCTTTTTAGGGTTCTTGGTACAGTACCCTTCAGTTCTGTCCTTAATAAAACTCCTAAAATTTCCTGTAAGGGCCTGACCCGCTCATATACAGTGATCCCTGTACCCACAAGCGTAATTGGTTTGAAGACACAGCTCGTGGGTACAATTTGTTGTGGGTACAAAAATTTTTTCCCATGAGGAATAATGGGAAAGGGATTAATTGGTTTTCCAGCCCCAAAATACCCCCATACAAAACATTTATAAGGCACAATAATTGAGCTTTTAGTGACAATATAAGTAATATTGATTGAGAATATCATATTTTTCGGCATATTAGACACACCTTTCATCTTTAAATGCATAAAAAACTGCGCTATGGCCGTACACGAAAGAGACCCATAGGCTAGCCTAGGCTGCTCGGCATAGCCTACAGCGAGCATAAAAAATTGTCGCTAACAACAAGCCTAAATATTACAGTAAATTGTGTTACTAATAAAAATGTAGAAAAAAAGGCAAATTATCAGTGCTATCACAAATTTACAAAAAATTGCTTACGATACGGCAATCAGTTAGCCTATGCGTGAAGGATATGTACCTCTTTCCCGTATTGTAATTCACATCTGTACGTACGTATCTTCCATTAAGGACTGTTTTACCTGACCACCGCTGACCTGCGTGGGCAAGTTTTCCTTGTTCCCCATTGTTTATGCATATGGAGATAATGAGGCGGACGGGCTCGCAGTACCGCTCGTGGCTTCAATCATTGCTCGTGGGTACAGCAAAATTTTATTATATAAAAATGCTCGTGACTCAAGTTACTAGTGGCCTCAGACACTCGTGGGTACAGGTGCCACTGTATCTTTGTTCATATACTGTTCCATGTATGATAAATGTGAAAAAGGGAATAAGCATTTCAAAGAAATAAAAGTTAATTTAATGAAATGGGATGGTTGACAGAAGCATATCTGGTTCTTCGGTGAAGTTTCCTAGTAAGCCTGGTTGATGAAACAAAATAATATGCAGTTTGGCAGGGTTGATGATGGTAAGTGCATGGTTTTCAAATGTAGAGTATCTGTAAGGAGGATTGGAAATGATCGATCTGTCTCCTTTCCTGCCCAGTGAGACAAGAGTCAGAATGTGAGGTGCTGATGTGTAGCAAGGGCAGGAATGAAGTCAGCCTCGTTTCATGGCAAGTCGGCAATTATACAATCTGATGTCGAGGAAGGTGGTGCCAGAGGTCCTACGAACACTGTGGGTTGTAAAGGTTGTATGTCCCCCTTGGAATGATGGCAATAGGCGCCAAGAGCGGACAACCAGGATATACTGGAACCACATATCATAAAGGCAATGATAGTGAAAACGTCATCTTGATTCCTTGCTCAGTGGACTAGTGCAGGTAGACTTGCTGGTCATTACACAAGAAGGATCTTGGTCAGGCATGAAGTGGGACCAATTTTCAGCCCAGGAGTTTTATATCCAATCACAGCCCATTTTGTCCTCGTTCTGGGGGAACTTTGATAAATGATCCTGCAGTTCAAGTCTAATTATCCTGATAAATTTATTACTGATATTTAAAAAAAAATAATAACATATAGCATATTGAACTGTTTAAGCAGTCTGACTTTCTCAGCCCTGCCTGGTATATTTATACTGTCCATCGTTTGAGAAACTTCCAGTAACTGTGATTCGCAATAACAAGCGATTAATTGTGGCACCTCTGCAACCGTGCACTGCGCTCAAGCGATCAGACACATGTGTCGCCGTATTTGTGTGTTTATCTATGCAAAGCAATCATGGTCTGTTGTACATGTGCAAACCGGCTGGTTAACATTCTAAAGCATTGTTGTAGAATTTTAAACATGCAATTATTTCATGCAATTATTGTGACTGACACAACAGCAAAACGGCCAACCAGGAATTCTCTCCCGATTGACCATGCCAGGCCTGGTCTTGACACAACAGATGGTTCTCACAGGTCTGGCACCTACGCACTGATGTATTGATAGTGCTCAGGGATGAAGCAAGTAGTACAATTAACAAAACAAAGGCAGAGACCACAGCCTGGCTACATAATCAAATTGCTATTCACACCATTAAATTTTGATGTAACAAAAATTTTATAATGCATATTTATAATGAAGATTCCTACAAGCAAAGGCACATGAGCAAGGTATGTTTTGTGGTTTAGTTCACACAACATTAGAAAATCGAATAACCAAACTGATGCAGTATGAAGGCTGGGATGTTAGTGTTAGTGTTACACATGCTATGATTCCAGATTTATTTTTTCCTATTACAAATTTGCCATAAATGCTACATAATCAAATTGCTAATTATTCCCAACTAACAGACAACAAACTCGACAATAAGAGAAAAAAGTGTAAAATCAGGCATTGAAATTTAGTAACTTTATTTGATCAGCTCCCTAAGATACTACAGTAATACTTGTTAATTAAAGTTAATACAATTAATGATAACAGTAACAAAAGCAGTTACTATGATGATTTTTGTTTTTTTACAATGCAATTGTATGCATGAAAAATTGATATAAAAAGTGCACAAGATGTATTAGTAGTACTGTACACAGGTTCCAGGTTAAAACTGATAATCGTTTATTTGATCTTTTTCCAGATCTGGCAACGGCCACTGGTTTGATGATGGCTAACAGGATCATTAATGAAAGTGGCCTCAGTGTCCAAACCCTGGAGTTATGGAATTTCTTTCCGTATAGATGCCTCCTAAGTCCTAAGAAGTGGGATGGTGGCCACTTGGAATCATGGATCCCCAACACTGAAACTGACTGATCAGAAGCCCCATGGCAAAATGTCAGTCAACAAGCACCATGAAGCCCAAGCCACTGGCCCCACCAAGCCAGTACCTGCTGGCTACTGACAGGCACAGAGGAAACAGGACTACACATGTAGGAAAGCCAGAAGACAGGACACCAGCAAGCCCCATAAGACAAACCTCTGAACAGGAAGCAACTGAGCCCTATGCTGCAATGATGATAAGGTTGGGCTATAATTGAACCCAGCCCAGAGCATCCTCACTTCCCTGATTAGCAAACCGGGGACAGGTGTGACACAATCCCTTACTTACATTAGTTACCAGTCACATTCTGTGTTGACTGACTTTTCTTTCCATTAAGTTCTGTACAGACTCAGTAGTAACACAGTAGTTCACACCCTGTAGACTTTACACCATCAGTTATTTACCACTCTGGTGTTGTTAGGTGATGCTCTAAGCTGCACACTAAGGCCCGTGTCCATCATAAATAAAATCACCTGACTGGGCCTTTCGGCTCCATACTGCTATAGCTACTTGTTCATATCTCCGTTGTCATCATATTCCTGATTGATAACACATCAGTCATTGAGCGACAAATGCTGTATGTACTGAAACATTTGGAAATTTGTGTGAAGCAATGAGTAATGATGTTCTGTGTGCATGAATGTTATTATGGAGTGGGGATTACACTTGTTGTTTTGCAAATCTTAATTGTCATTTGAGAAATGCTCAAAAGCAATCGAGAAAAACTGTAATCACCATGAGCCAGGCTAAGCCAAAGTCAGTCTGCGTGGGCAGGATGCAATCACAGAAGCCAGTGATCATTGAGGAGTGTCCGTTTACCGTGTTCTTGTTTGGCAGGTGGCTGTGTGTTAAAGTTTGCAGTCACTTAACAGCAGCCCCAGGGCTTAACCTGGGCTGCCAAATCAATCATGCCAGGTCTCAGCCCCCTGACACCCAAGACCAACAGTCCCAACACTGCTGGAAACAGGAAAGCTGGGGGACATGGGCTGCTAACTGGATGGACAGCCTCCAGGATGAGGTAATGCAGAAGGTAGACTCAAGCACAGAAGACTGCAGAACCCAGACCAGGAACCTGGGAACCTAAAAGGGGCAAAACCATAAAACCCAACGACACACTAAAAACCCACAAAGAAGGACACCAGCAGCACAGCACATCAGCTGTGGGATGCTGGCCACTTGGAATCATGGATCCCCAACACAGAAACTGGTTAACCAGAAGCCCCAATGCAAAATGTCAGTCAACAAGCACCATGAAGCCCAAGCCACTGGCCCCACCAAGCCAGTACCTGCTGACTACTGACAGGCACAGAGGAAACAGGACTACACATGTAGGAAAGCCAGAAGACAGGACACCAGCAAGTCCCATAAGACAAACCTCTGAACAGGAAGCAACTGAGCCCTGTGATGCAATGATGATAAGGTTGGGCTATAATTGAACCCAGCCCAGAGCATCCTCACTTCCCTGATTAGCAAACCGGGGACAGGTGTGACACAATCGCTTTCTTACATTAGTTACCAGTCACATTCTGTGTTGGCTGACTTTTCTTTCCATTAAGTTCTGTACAGACTCAGTAGTAACACAGTAGTTCACACCCTGTAGCCTTTACACCATCAGTTATTTACCACTCTGGTGTTGATAAGTGATGCTCTAAGCTGCACACTAGGCCCATGTCATAAATAAAATCACCTGACTGAGCCCTTTGGCTCCGTACCGCTACAGCTACTTGTTCATATCACCGTTGTCATTACATTCCTGACTGTCTGATGAGTGACACATATGTTTGCTGCTGTCACAATGGTTCATGGAGAAACAGTATTGAAAACAAAGGTATCCAGATTCTTTGGAAGTTCAGAAGCTGAACTGGTTTTGAGGAGGGGACGCCCACCTGGCCGTTCTCTGAGCACATGCACAGGGGTGTGTCAGTCTGCACATGTGTGTGTGTGTGTGTGTGTGTGTGTGTGTGTGTGTGTGAGAGAGAGAGGGAGAGAGAGAGAGGATGGATAGGGCCATGGTGAATCGCAAAGGGCTCCTGAGGGAGGGGCTTCCCGGCCTTGATAAATAACTTTGTGGCAGCGAGACAAAGAGGAACGGCAAAAGACCAGGGGTGCATAGCGGTGGACGGGCAGCCATTCGGACAGGCGGGCAGGTGTGTATCACACGGAGCAGTTAGACAGCGTTTCAGGAAGATGACAGCAGTGCAGGATCTGCCGCTTCCCTGTCAGCCACTGCTTAAGCTTGTGTTTTTAAAAATAATGCCTCAAACTGGCAGGCAGAAGATTTCCAGAAGTGAAAGTTCAGTAAAAGTATGTATTTTGTTTGTTTTCCAGTTATAAAGCAGAGGGAAAATATGGCAGGTGAGTTCTTTCCCTTCCCCTTACATTTCTTACTTGGGCTCTTCTGCTCTTCTGTGTTCATCTCTTAGCATCTGAATTGTAAGCTTTTTGTTTTCACCCGCTGCCAACATGTGGATGCGTCAGTCACCTGCTCTCGAGATCTTATCTCACCCCATTAAGTAAGATCTCATGAAAAACTGAAGAGATCTATAAACGAGTTCAGGAAAAACACAAATGATGTATAAAAGTCTTAGAAGATCTATAAAGGATTTCAAGAAAAGCTCAAAAGATTTATAAAAGTCTGAAAAACTCTATTAAAGATTAAAAAAAATATGTGTAAAACTACCATGTACGTGGTTCGCCAATATAAAAATCTGAAAACGATTTCAAAAGGATGTAAGAAAAGATGATTCCATAAACTTTCCTTCATAAAAAAGCAATCCTACTTTGTTCAGAGTTAATTTTACTGGCACACATGGAATGAGAGGTACAGCAAGCATTGTCCTTCACTGTTAGCAATTTAAAAATGTGTGCTGAGTTCTGAAACATCCATCTGGGTGAGAGCGATGAAGTGGTGCGTGAGTGTGGCAGCACTGGGACTCAGTGCCCCGCCCCCTGGTCACACTCCCCTTCTCTTCAGACACTGACTTTGAGCGGGAGTTTCTGGAGGCCCACAACGCGTACCGGCAGGATCACGGGGCACCGCCACTGACGCTGAGCAGGGAGCTGTGTGTCTCCGCGCAGAGCTGGGCCGATCACCTGCTCGCCATCCGGATGCTGAAGCACAGCCCCCAGTCAGACAAGGGCGAGAACATCTTCAGCATGCAGAGCTCCAGGCCCATGAAGATCTCAGGTGACACTTCCACTTTTTTTTTTTTTTGGGGGGGGGGCACAAGGGCAGGGTTAGGGCAAATGACGGTGTAGAGCTACAAGCAACTATTTGGTGAAAAATATCTCGAGCAAAAGCTTTTCAATTAATACTAGTAATGATTTTTAGCAAAAATGAACTAGTATCTGGAGTACACATCCTTAGCCACTCAATGAAGGTAATGAAATAGTAACCATTTAATCCAGTGATTAATTGGTTAAAGTAAAAGCAGTAAACTCGCAGGTCACCAGTTTAACAGGCGCTTGATTCTTTTTTTAGTTGCAGATTTTCTTATCCTCCAACATGCAGCTATGAAGGACACCTCCAGCAGGGGGCAGCAGTTAGCAGCATACTTAGGTCTATCCGGGACAAGAAACTGTTTCAAACCCAAGAGGGGAATCAGCCTGCGATACACTGAGATTCAGATCCACATTTCCAAGATTTTGAACCCCTCAGATAATTTTTCAAAGGTCTATATCCATAAATATTGTTTTCTTTAGAGCAATTGGTACATGAAAAATAATATACATAGTATGTACATACATACTGAATAACAGGTAGAACAAGGCTGGAAATTAAGCTCTCCAGTTAGCCTGAGGTGTGCAATTTGGACAAAGGGCAAGTACAAAAAAATGAACAGTAGTTCACCAGCTAGTAAAAAATATATAATGTTGGACTACATTTTTTACTCAAATACCATCCATCCATTTTCTGAACCCACTTGTCCCATTCAGGGTCACAGGGGGTCTGGAACCTACAGGCGCAAGGCAGGGAACAACCCAGGATGGGGTGCCAACCCATCACAGGGCACACTCACACTATTCACTGCTCCAATATCCCAGTTGGCTATCAGCAAAAATTTTCAGGTCTGCCCCTGACGTACATATAAAAAAATCAACCAAGAACAAATTGTATGAGCTCAGTCAAAGGGGTCCATGCAATAAGGCGGGAACTTCCTGGACGGTTCCTGGCGATTATTTATCAGCGATTTAACTTTAATATTTGCATCTGCAGGGAAGCAGCCAGTGGAAAATTGGTACAATGAGATCAAAGACTACAACTTCAGCAGGCCTGGATTTACCCCCAACACAGGTACCGCTCAGCCTGAATGTCCCAGTCTGAACAGGACGGGTCTGGGGGAGCTGGGGGAGCTCTCACCAAATGACATAATTAACATAATTACTTCATTAACTCAGTCAGTTATTGATTCAGTCAAAAAATACATGGGTGTATTGGAAGGTTGCTCCAAAGCCTGGGGTGACTTTCAGAGAGGTTTTGAAATGTTTTAGCTGACACACTTTGACAGAAATAAAATCATAATTTTACAGCAACATGAAGATCATTTAAACATCACTTTCTCCGACTTTGACTTTTGCCCAGTACTGTAACTGCCCCTGTTACCCCCTGTAGGTCATTTCACCCAGGTGGTGTGGAAGGATACTAAGGAGCTGGGGGTGGGCATTGCAACCGACGGGACGACCATCTTCGTGGTTGGCCAGTATGTGCCTCCAGGGAACATGAACGTCCAAAGCTATTTTGAGAGGAATGTCTTACCACCAGGTAGCTCTACAAGGGGGGGGGGGGGGGGGTGGTCCTGGCTTATATTTACACAGAGAAATAACCAGAGGTGGATCGTTCAGGTCCAAAAAGTAAAAATCCAGGCCAAGATTTTATTTCAACCAACCAGTTGAGTACTCTATGACTATGACTCTTTATTTAGAATTCAGTTATGATTGTTGACGCACCACAGCACACAACAATGAAATGTGTCCTCTGCATTTAACCCATATGTGACATCGTAGGTGGTGGCTAATTCAGCGCCGAGGGAGCAGTGCTTGGGGGTGGTCCGCTGCTCAGGGTGCCTCAGTGGTGCCTTGCAGGTCAGGGATTCAAACTTACTATCTATCAATTACAAGTGCGCTTCCCTAACCATTAAGACACCACTGCCTACATACTGCCCCACATTGAGATAAGAGATTTAAACCACATATACTCAGCTTGCTGGTTGAACCAAAGTCTTGGTCTGGATTTTTACTTTCTGGACCTGAACTATCCACCCCTAGAAATAACTGCAGTATTTATTATTTAAATTAAGGCGCTGATTGGTTTATGTAACTGTAGCCATGCTGGTAATTCATAAAGGAATGTGCATTATGAGATATGGACACAACCAAGTGTCCGGCCGAGGGTCAGAGTGCCTGCCTGCATATGCAGTTATGGGGTGTTTTATAATAAACCTGTCACGGGGTCCCCACCTGCCCCCCACCATAAGTCCTTACTAAATGAAGGAATGTGTCCTTGGGTTTTAGATGGAAAAGCGAGTGGGGGCGACAGCAAGCTCCCCACCCTTACCACCAAGGACACCACCAGCCCGATCGGCTCAACTCAATTGTCTGCAAACACCTCCGACTTCCAGAAGGAGGCGCTGGAGGCCCACAATGCTCGGCGGCAACAACACGGAGCACCCCCACTCAGCCTGGACCTGGACCTGTGCCGGGAGACGCAAAAGTGGGCCGAACACCTGGTACAGCTTAACATTTTGGAGCATAGCGACACTGACCTGGGCGAGAACATCTTTTCTGTGTGGTCATCTGATAACATCCCACCGTCAGGTGAGATGGGCTTGGGGGCGGGGTTGTACTGTTGGGGGCGGGGTTGTACTGTTGGGGGCGGGGTTGTACTGTTGGGGGTGGGCTTGTACTGTTGGGGGCGGGGTTGTACTGTTGGGGGCGAGGTTGTACTGTTGGGGGCGGGGTTGTACTGTTGGGGGTGAGGTTGTAATGTTGGGGGCGGGGTTGTACTGTTGGGGGCGGGGTTGTACTGTTGGGGGTGGGGTTGTACTGTTGGGGGCGGGCTTGTACTGTTGGGGGCGGGGTTGTACTGTTGGGGGTGGGGTTGTACTGTTGGGGGCGGGGTTGTACTGTTCGGGGCGGGCTTGTACTGTTGGGGGCGGGGTTGTACTGTTGGGGGCGGGCTTGTACTGTTGGGGGCGGGGTTGTACTGTTGGGGGCGAGGTTGTACTGTTGGGGGCGGGCTTGTACTGTTGGGGGCGGGGTTGTACTGTTGGGGGCGGGGTTGTACTGTTGAGGGCAGGGTTGTACTGTTGGGGGCGAGGTTGTACTGTTGGGGGCGGGCTTGTACTGTTGGGGGCGGGGTTGTACTGTTGGGGGCGGGCTTGTACTGTTGGGGGCAAGGTTGTACTGTTGGGGGCGGGGTTGTACTGTTGGGGGCGGGGTTGTACTGTTGGGGGCGAGCTTGTACTGTTGGGGGTGGGGTTGTACTGTTGGGGGTGGGGCTGTTCTGAGGTAATGGATGTGATTATGGGGGTTGGTAAGTTTGGGGAGATGAGGGCTTGGCTTTGGGTGGGATTGGTTAGGCTAGTGTGTCACATTAACTATCATTAGAGATTTCAAGCCTGATTGGGTAACGGAATAAACTCCATTCAATAAAGAAATCTAATCAATGCTTAAACAAGAAGCTAATGAATGAATTTATATAGCATCCATTAGCCTTGGCTGTAGCACAATCTGCAAAATCTGAATTTCACTTCTGGAAAACAACAGTTTTCCCCTATCTAACAGCAGCGTTGGCTTGCACCTCTTGGACCAGGGTTTGAGTGTACCCCAGGGTGTATATACATGGAGTGGAGTTTGCATGCTCTTCCTCTGGTGTCATATTGGTTTTCTTCTAGCCTCCCCCCCCCCATGCTGTGGGTAATTGGAGTTACTAAACTACTTGTTGATGTAAGTGTGCTCTGCAATGGGTTGGTGCTCCATCCTGGGTTGTTTCCTGCCTCATGCCTCTAGCCTCTGGGATAGGCTTTGGACCCCACCCCATGACCTTGAGTAGGTTAAGCAGTTGCAGAAGATGGATGGATAACTCATTCATTTATTGCTATAGTTCACTTTGTTACTCATGGATTTCCATTATCTTTTAATAATAAATAAATTAGAAATACTTCATTTACTATTATTTTCTTGGTTATTATTGAGGGCAATGGGGACATATTGTTATTGCACAGAGCTGGGAATGTACAGAAGCAGATAGTTTTGGTGCATTATAATTGTAACTTTTTGGCATTTTAACAGGAAAATACGCAGTGGAATTGTGCTACAGAGAGATCAAAGACTATGATTTCAGCAAGCCTGGATATCAGACGAGCACAGGTGAAGCCCCCCCCACGCACACACAGGTCAGGTCAGGTCAGGTCAGGTAAGGTTGGGTAGCATGTGCTGATGTTGCACGTTGCTGCAGTCACCACATGGCGAAACTCCTCGGCATCCCAGCTGGTGACACACGGTCCAGTCCCATCCTCCAGAATTAGCCATCTATCTGCCGCAGCCAAGTGTTACGTGGGTGTCCCCTTGGCCTGGTCCAACCACTCGGATCCTTAGCAGCTAGGATCCTGCGAGCCAGATCACCCTCAAGGAAACACGCCACATAGCCATAGTGCCATAACTGACACTCCCTCACAATGCATTTGGGTCTCTTCTAGCAACCGCTTGTTCGACGCAAAGTCAAACCAGCGGTACCCAAGGATTCTGTTAAGAGTCACTGTACTGAAGGAGTCCAGTCTTCGTCTCAGCTCACTGGATAGTGTCCATGTCTCACAGCCATACGGCAAGACAGGGAGCATCAGAACTCTAAAGACTTGGACCTTTCTCCTCTTGCAAAGATATTGGAAATACCACCCACCCCTTTCCAGCGACCTCATGACCCCCGATGCTCTCCCAATCAATCTGCTGACTTCATAGGAAGAGTCACCAGGGACATGAATGTCACTACCGAGGTAAGTGAATCTCTCAACAAGGTGGACATTCTCCCTGCAGACAGACATACTGCTGATGCCTGTGCCTAAGAAGTCATTAAAGGCCTGGATCTTGGTTTTTATCCAGGATACTTGGAATCTCAGACACTCAGACTCCTCACTCAGTCTCTTGAGAGCCCCGATCAGAGCCTCCATTGACTCCGCGAAGATCACAGCATCGTCAGTAAAGTTAAGATCAGTAAATCTTTCTTCACCAACAGATGCCCCACAGCTGCTGGACCCCACGACCCTGCGCAACACCCAGTCCATGCAAGTATTGAACAGAGTTGGAACAAGAACACACCCCTAGGGAACCCCAGAGTCAAATGGGAAGAACATGGAAGTTCTCCCTCCACTCCGCACAGCACTCACCGTACCAGTGTACAGGCCGGCCATGATGTCCAGCAGCTTCGGGGGGATCCCGCAAAGTCTAAGGATGACCCACAGGACAATTAGAGTCAAACACATTACGGAAATTGACAAAAGCTGTAAAGAACCTCTGCCGATATTCGCGCTTGTACTCAATGTGAACCCTCAGTGCCAGAAGTTCACCCCGGATACCACAGATCCCTGCGGCCTTCCCTACCCTTCCCAGAGAGACAAGATGTTCCATGTGCCTACCCAGATGGGCCACCACAAAGTTGGACCCAAGTGCCGCCATGCAGCTGACAACGACCACACCAGCCCCGATCCCCAACAGGCATGACTCTATCAGCTCTCAGACAGTTTCAATTCTTCCAAAGATGAGGCTGCCGAAGGCTGTCCCACATCCCCTTCAAGATGCGGGTGGCTGCAGCAGAGCTACTCTGGCAGAGAGCAGAAGAGTATCGTGGCTGTTTAGACTGAGCTGCTGTGAAATGGAATTACAGTGGTTGGACTACCAATCCCACCACCAACGACCCAAAAACTTTTCCTGAAAGTTGGAGGACCCCTTGCAGGGCCGTATACAGTTTAAATCATGCCCACACACACACACATTTCTAATTATATCTTTATGTGGACTCTCCATTAATTTCTAGGGGGAAAACTCTAATCCCAACAATGACAATTGTAACCCCTACCCAACCCTAACCTTAACCATAAGTAACCAAACAAACTACAAGACTTTCAGAGTTTACATTTTGATTGCCTTCACAGATCTTTGTGAGGACCTGAAAAGGGGTCCCCACAACGTGAAAATGACAGGTTTTAATCACATTGTGGGGGACATTTGGTCCTAACAATGCAAAATAAAATGAATCCACAAACGCGCGTGGATGTGCACGGACACACAAACATACACACACGCGTGCAGACACAAACACGTGTGCACACACACACACACACACACACACTCTCTTCAGTTTCTCACTAGTAGTACTGACCCATCCTGTTATAATTTGGTACCAGAAAATAAATCCTTGGCTGTCTGGGGATATTTTACATGTTCATGAGCAATACTTTTTTGCAGTTTCTCATATTACATTGCGCATGAATAGCACCGCTTATTTAAAAGTCACATTTAAGCAAAAATAAGAAAATTATATAAAATGCATTTAAAAATAAAAGCAAACAGAATCAGTGTTACTGTCATGATTTGTTACTGAGAATTTCTGCTTGGGCAAATGTGAGACCACTTTGAAAATCTGGGAATTTTTTCATTTGATCCGAGTTTTGCCATGGGCTAAGTTTATGCAAATGTATCATCATGCAGTCACATGATTCCTCAACTGCTGCCCAAATCAGGAATGGGAACAACAGACAGAGAAGGAGCAGGTCCTCTGTGACTCTGTGTGCAGATTCAGGAGGTGATGCTGGCGCTCTCTGTCTCACAGGTCACTTCACTCAGGTGGTCTGGAAGGACTCTCAGGAAATGGGCATTGGCATGGCGACGGACGGCAAGGGGAAGGTGATAGTGGTGGCCCAGTACCGGCCAGCGGGGAACAATATCAACACTGGCTACTATGAGCGAAATGTCCTCCCACTGCAGGGTAAGGAGACCAGTGAACAGCAAGCGTGCACCAAACCAGACAAGGGGGTCATCAGTGACAGCTGTAAATGGGTTTTGTTTTTACTCTCCTATCTGCACATCTGTGTTGACCTATTCAAGGATTTTTACATGCAGTTATGCAGGAAACTGCCATTAGGGGGTAGTATTTAACACACAAATTCATGTAGGTGCTCCTCGACTTAGGATGGGATTATGTTTTGATGATCCCATCATCATTAGAAAATATTGTAAGCTGAATATGATATTATATGACAAACAAACAATTTAATAAATAACTACTGTCACTGAATAAGTAAATAAATAATTACTGTAATAACAAAATACTAGTAATTGAAAAGCAGATAAATGAATACAAATTAATTAGTTAAACAAAAAAAATCAACATGTGACACATTGTTTAACATCGTATGACCATGATGTGATGTGGATGTGATTTGGAAATGTGGGTAAATGTGGCAGAATGTGCAGTCATGTAGTTATGGGGTGTTTTATAATAAACCTGTCACGGGGTCCCCACCTGCCCCCCACCACAAGTCCTTACTAAGTGATGTAATGCATCCATGGGTTTCAGAAGGAGGAGGGAGTGGGAGCGACAACAAGCCCCCGACCCCTACCACCAAGGACACCCCCAGCCCAACCGGCCCAACTGCACTCTCTGTGACCACCGCTGACTTCCAGAAGGAGGCGCTGGAGGCCCACAATGCTCGGCGGCAGCAACACGGAGCACCGCCACTCAGCCTGGACCTGGACCTGTGCCGGGAGACGCAGAAGTGGGCCGAACACCTGGTACAGCAAAACGCTGTGCAGCATAGTGAAACTGACCTGGGCGAGAACATCTATTATAAGTGGACATCTGATAAAACTCCAGCATCAGGTGAGATGGGCTTGGGGGCGGGACTGTGCTCTTGGGGGTGGGGCTGTTTTGAGGCAGTGGGTGTGGTTATGGGGGTTGGAAGTTTGGGGAGGGGATGTGGGAGGAGCTTTGGGTGGGATTGTGTATCACATTGACTTTCATGAGAGGTTTAAAGCCTGATTAGGACACAAGAGAAATAACATGGAATAATCTCCATTGAATAAAGAAATCTAGTCAGTGCTCCCTTTATGCAATCCTTAACTGAAAAAGGACTAAAACAAAAATACTTAATTTCTTATTATTTCCTTTATTATTGAGGGCACTTGTGACACGTTATTGCACAGCACTGGGAATGTACAGAAGCTGATGGTTTAGGTGCATTTTAATGGCACCATTTTGGCATTTTGACAGGAAAAGACGCAGTGGAGTCCTGGTACAGCGAGATCAAGGACTATGATTTCAGCGAGCCTGGATATCAGAAGAACACAGGTGAAGGGCACACACACACACACACACACACATGCGCACATGTAGGGTAAACATATCCTTATGGGGGCCACTCATTCATTTCAATGGGAAAAATGCTAACGCTAACTATGACAACCTTAACCCCTACCCTGCCCTAACCATAACCATAAGTAACCTAACAAAATACAAGAGTTTTTGCATTTTTATTTTTTTCATAGCAGTCACCGATTTTTATAAAATAGAGTTTTCCCTTATGGGGACCAGGAAACCGGTCCCCATAAGGGAAAAAAAAACAGATATTTATCACGTTAAGGGGACATTATGTCCCCATAAGGATAGGTGCCACACACACACACAGTCTTCAGTCTCTCACTAGTAGCACTGATCCATCTTATTATGATTTAGTAACAGAAAACAAATCCTTGGCTGTTTGGGGTCCCCAGGTAATAAAGTTCAGTGCCATGGGGGGGGTGGGGGGGGTGGGCAGGTTTAAGTACCACCCTGGCGACCCCCCCACCTTTATCCAGACTTTACATACACACATGTATCCCTAATAACTCAAATATCTAATTCAACATGGTAAACAATACTTTCAGCACAAATGGTCTAATTACTGAACTGTTTGCATGTTCATATGCAGTCATTTTTTGTAGTACCTTACATTAAATTGAGTGTGAATTGCAGCAGTTATTTAAGTTACATTTAAGAAAATATAAGAAAACTATATAACATGAATTGTAAAATAAAAGCAAAAAGAGAAAAACATTACTGTCAAAATTTGTTACTGGGAATTTGTGCTTGGACAAATGTGAGACAATTTTGAAAATCTGGGAAATTTTTCATTTGATCTGAGTTTTGGCATATACTAAGACATACTAGGATTCCACAGTAGTTAACTGAAATAAAAAAAGTCCTATTTACTGATGAAATCAAGGCTGAGATTTATGAGTTTATGCAAATGTATCATCATGCAGTCACATGATTCCTCAACTGCTGCCTAAATCAGGAATGGGAACAACAGACAGAGAAGGAGCAGGTCCTCTGTGACTCTGTGCAGATTCAGGAGGTGATGCTGGCGCTCTCTGTCTCACAGGTCACTTCACTCAGGTGGTCTGGAAGGACTCTCAGGAAATGGGCATTGGCTTGGCGACGGATGGCAAGGGGAACGTGTTTGTGGTGGCCCAGTACCGGCCAGCAGGGAACATCACCAACGCTGGCTACTATGAGCAAAATGTCCTCCCACCACACGATAAGGAGTCCAGTGAACAGCAAGCGTGCACCAAACCAGACAAGGGGGTCATCAGTGACAGCCGTAAATGTTTTTTTTTTTTTTTTTGCTTTCTTATCTACACATTTACGTTGGTCTATTAAAGGATTTTTACCTGCAGTTGTCCTGGACACTGCCAGTAGAGGGCAGTATGTAGGATCCAAGATTACATAGATGCTCATCGGCTTAGGATGGGGTTACATTCTGATGAACCCATCGTAAGTGGAAAATATTGTATGTTGAATATATTATATGGAAAACAACAAGTACACAAATAACTGCTGTCATTGTATAAGTCAATAAATTATTTCTTTCACTAAATAAATTTGGAAATGTGGGTAAATGCGGCAGAATGTGCAGTCATGTAGTTATGGGGTGTTTTATAATAAACCTGTCACGGGGTCCCCACCTGCCCCCCACCACAAGTCCTTACTATGTGATGTAATGCATCCATGGGTTTCAGAAGGAGGAGGGAGTGGGAGCGACAACAAGCCCCCGACCCCTACCACCAAGGACACCCCCAGCCCAACCGGCCCAACTGGACTCTCTGCAACCACCGCTGACTTCCAGAAGGAGGCGCTGGAGGCCCACAATGCTCGGCGGCAGCAACACGGAGCACCGCCACTCAGCCTGGACCTGGACCTGTGCCGGGAGACGCAGAAGTGGGCCGAACACCTGGTACAGCAAAGCGCTGTGCAGCATAGTGACACTGACCTGGGCGAGAACATCTATTATAAGTGGACATCTGATAAAACTCCAGCATCAGGTGAGATGGGCTTGGGGGCGGGACTGTGCTCTTGGGGGTGGGGCTGTTTTGAGGCAGTGGGTGTGGTTATGGGGGTTGGAAGTTTGGGGAGGGGATGTGGGAGGAGCTTTGGGTGGGATTGTGTATCACATTGACTTTCATGAGAGGTTTAAAGCCTGATTAGGACACAAGAGAAATAACATGGAATAATCTCCATTGAATAAAGAAATCTAGTCAGTGCTCCCTTTATGCAATCCTTAACTGAAAAAGGACTAAAACAAAAATACTTAATTTCTTATTATTTCCTTTATTATTGAGGGCACTTGTGACACGTTATTGCACAGCACTGGGAATGTACAGAAGCTGATGGTTTAGATGCATTTTAATGGCACCATTTTGGCATTTTGACAGGAAAAGACGCAGTGGAGTCCTGGTACAGCGAGATCAAGGACTATGATTTCAGCGAGCCTGGATATCAGAAGAACACAGGTGAAGGGCACACACACACACACACACACACATGCGCACATGTAGGATAAACATATCCTTATGGGGACCGCTCATTCATTTCAATGGGAAAAATGCTAACGCTAACTATGACAACCTTAACCCCTACCCTGCCCTAACCATAACCATAAGTAACCTCACAAAATACAAGAGTTTTTGCATTTTTATTTTTTTCATAGCAGTCACCGATTTTTATAAAATAGAGTTTTCCCTTATGGGGACCAGGAAACCGGTCCCCATAAGGGAAAAAAACAGATATTTATCACGTTAAGGGGACATTATGTCCCCATAAGGATAGGTAAACCCACTCGCACACATACACACACACACACACACACACACAGTCTTCAGTCTCTCACTAGTAGCACTGATCCATCTTATTATGATTTGGTAACAGAAAACAAATCCTTGGCTGTTTGGGGTCCCCAGGTAATAAAGTTCAGTGCCATGGGGGGGGGGGGGGGGTGGGCAGGTGTAAGTACCACCCTGGCAACCCCCCCACCTTTATCCAGACTTTACATACACACATGTATCCCTAATAACTCAAATATCTAATTCAACATGGTAAACAATACTTTCAGCACAAATGGTCTAATTACTGAACTGTTTGCATGTTCATATGCAGTCATTATTTGTAGTACTGTACCTTACATTAAATTGAGTGTGAATTGCAGCACTTATTTAAGTTACATTTAAGTAAATATAAGAAAACTATATAACATGAATTGTAAAATAAAAGCAAAAAGAGAAAAACATTACTGTCAAAATTTGTTACTGGGAATTTGTGCTTGGACAAATGTGAGACGATTTTGAAAATCTGGGAAATTTTTCATTTGATCTGAGTTTTGGCATATACTAAGACATACTAGGATTCCACAGTAGTTAACTGAAATAAAAAAAGTCCTATTTACTGATGAAGTCAAGGCTGAGATTTATGAGTTTATGCAAATGTATCATCATGCAGTCACATGATTCCTCAACTGCTGCCTAAATCAGGAATGGGAACAACAGACAGAGAAGGAGCAGGTCCTCTGTGACTCTGTGTGCAGATTCAGGAGGTGATGCTGGCGCTCTCTGTCTCACAGGTCACTTCACTCAGGTGGTCTGGAAGGACTCTCAGGAAATGGGCATTGGCTTGGCGACGGACGGCAAGGGGAAGGTGTTTGTGGTGGCCCAGTACCGGCCAGCGGGGAACATCACCAACGCTGGCTACTATGAGCAAAATGTCCTCCCACCACACGATAAGGAGTCCAGTGAACAGCAAGCGTGCACCAAACCAGACAAGGGGGTCATCAGTGACAGCCGTAAATGTTTTTTTTTTTTTTTTTGCTTTCTTATCTACACATTTACGTTGGTCTATTAAAGGATTTTTACCTGCAGTTGTCCTGGACACTGCCAGTAGAGGGCAGTATGTAGGATCCAAGATTACATAGATGCTCATCGGCTTAGGATGGGGTTACATTCTGATGAACCCATCGTAAGTGGAAAATATTGTATGTTGAATATATTATATGGAAAACAACAAGTACACAAATAACTGCTGTCATTGTATAAGTCAATAAATTATTTCTTTCACTAAAAAAATACTAGTAAATGAAAGGAAAGTAGAAAATTGAATGCAAGTATATAGAAACAATCACAAAACAACACGTTGTTAAACATTGTATGACCATGATGTATTGTGGATGTGATTTGGAAATGTGGGTAAATGCGGCAGAATGTGCAGTCATGTAGTTATGGGGTGTTTTATAATAAACCTGTCACGGGGTCCCCACCTGCCCCCCACCACAAGTCCTTACTATGTGATGTAATGCATCCATGGGTTTCAGAAGGAGGAGGGAGTGGGAGCGACAACAAGCCCCCGACCCCTACCACCAAGGACACCCCCAGCCCAACCGGCCCAACTGGACTCTCTGCAACCACCGCTGACTTCCAGAAGGAGGCGCTGGAGGCCCACAATGCTCGGCGGCAGCAACACGGAGCACCGCCACTCAGCCTGGACCTGGACCTGTGCCGGGAGACGCAGAAGTGGGCCGAACACCTGGTACAGCAAAGCGCTGTGCAGCATAGTGACACTGACCTGGGCGAGAACATCTATTATAAGTGGACATCTGATAAAACTCCAGCATCAGGTGAGATGGGCTTGGGGGCGGGACTGTGCTCTTGGGGGTGGGGCTGTTTTGAGGCAGTGGGTGTGGTTATGGGGGTTGGAAGTTTGGGGAGGGGATGTGGGAGGAGCTTTGGGTGGGATTGTGTATCACATTGACTTTCATGAGAGGTTTAAAGCCTGATTAGGACACAAGAGAAATAACATGGAATAATCTCCATTGAATAAAGAAATCTAGTCAGTGCTCCCTTTATGCAATCCTTAACTGAAAAAGGACTAAAACAAAAATACTTAATTTCTTATTATTTCCTTTATTATTGAGGGCACTTGTGACACGTTATTGCACAGCACTGGGAATGTACAGAAGCTGATGGTTTAGATGCATTTTAATGGCACCATTTTGGCATTTTGACAGGAAAAGACGCAGTGGAGTCCTGGTACAGCGAGATCAAGGACTATGATTTCAGCGAGCCTGGATATCAGAAGAACACAGGTGAAGGGCACACACACACACACACACACACACATGCGCACATGTAGGATAAACATATCCTTATGGGGACCGCTCATTCATTTCAATGGGAAAAATGCTAACGCTAACTATGACAACCTTAACCCCTACCCTGCCCTAACCATAACCATAAGTAACCTCACAAAATACAAGAGTTTTTGCATTTTTATTTTTTTCATAGCAGTCACCGATTTTTATAAAATAGAGTTTTCCCTTATGGGGACCAGGAAACCGGTCCCCATAAGGGAAAAAAAACAGATATTTATCACGTTAAGGGGACATTATGTCCCCATAAGGATAGGTAAACCCACTCGCACACATACACACACACACACACACACACAGTCTTCAGTCTCTCACTAGTAGCACTGATCCATCTTATTATGATTTGGTAACAGAAAACAAATCCTTGGCTGTTTGGGATCCCCAGGTAATAAAGTTCAGTGCCATGGGGGGGGGGGGGTGGGCAGGTGTAAGTACCACCCTGGCAACCCCCCCACCTTTATCCAGACTTTACATACACACATGTATCCCTAATAACTCAAATATCTAATTCAACATGGTAAACAATACTTTCAGCACAAATGGTCTAATTACTGAACTGTTTGCATGTTCATATGCAGTCATTTTTTGTAGTACCTTACATTAAATTGAGTGTGAATTGCAGCAGTTATTTAAGTTACATTTAAGTAAATATAAGAAAACTATATAACATGAATTGTAAAATAAAAGCAAAAAGAGAAAAACATTACTGTCAAAATTTGTTACTGGGAATTTGTGCTTGGACAAATGTGAGACGATTTTGAAAATCTGGGAAATTTTTCATTTGATCTGAGTTTTGGCATATACTAAGACATACTAGGATTCCAAAGTAGTTAACTGAAATAAAAAAGTCCTATTTACTGATGAAGTCAAGGCTGAGATTTATGAGTTTATGCAAATGTATCATCATGCAGTCACATGATTCCTCAACTGCTGCCTAAATCAGGAATGGGAACAACAGACAGAGAAGGAGCAGGTCCTCTGTGACTCTGTGTGCAGATTCAGGAGGTGATGCTGGCGCTCTCTGTCTCACAGGTCACTTCACTCAGGTGGTCTGGAAGGACTCTCAGGAAATGGGCATTGGCTTGGCGACGGATGGCAAGGGGAACGTGTTTGTGGTGGCCCAGTACCGGCCAGCAGGGAACATCACCAACGCTGGCTACTATGAGCAAAATGTCCTCCCACCACACGATAAGGAGTCCAGTGAACAGCAAGCGTGCACCAAACCAGACAAGGGGGTCATCAGTGACAGCCGTAAATGTTTTTGTTTTTTTTTTGCTTTCTTATCTACACATTTACGTTGGTCTATTAAAGGATTTTTACCTGCAGTTGTCCTGGACACTGCCAGTAGAGGGCAGTATGTAGGATCCAAGATTACATAGATGCTCATCGGCTTAGGATGGGGTTACATTCTGATGAACCCATCGTAAGTGGAAAATATTGTATGTTGAATATATTATATGGAAAACAACAAGTACACAAATAACTGCTGTCATTGTATAAGTCAATAAATTATTTCTTTCACTAAATAAATACTAGTAAATGAAAGGAAAGTAGAAAATTGAATGCAAGTATGTAGAAACAATCACAAAACAACACGTTGTTAAACATTGTATGACCATGATGTATTGTGGATGTGATTTGGAAATGTGGGTAAATGCGGCAGAATGTGCAGTCATGTAGTTATGGGGTGTTTTATAATAAACCTGTCACAGGGTCCCCACCTGCCCCCCACCACAAGTCCTTACTAAGTGATGTAATGCATCCATGGGTTTCAGAAGGAGGAGGGAGTGGGAGCGACAACAAGCCCCCGACCCCTACCACCAAGGACACCCCCAGCCCAACCGAACCAACTGGACTCTCTGCAACCACCGCTGACTTCCAGAAGGAGGCGCTGGAGGCCCACAATGCTCGGCGGCAGCAACACGGAGCACCGCCACTCAGCCTGGACCTGGACCTGTGCCGGGAGACGCAGAAGTGGGCCGAACAGCTGGTACAGCAAAACGCTGTGCAGCATAGTGACACTGACCTGGGCGAGAACATCTATTATAAGTGGACATCTGATAAAGCTCCAGTATCAGGTGAGATGGGCTTGGGGGCGGGACTGTGCTCTTGGGGGTGGGGCTGTTTTGAGGCAGTGGATGTGGTTATGGGGGTTGGTAAGTATGGGGGAGATGAGGACGTGGCTGTGGGTGGGATTGTTAGGCTGGTACATCACATTGAATTTCATAAGAAATTTAAAGCCTGATTGGGTAACATGGAATAAACTCCATTGAATAAAGAAATCTAGTCAGTGCTCCCTTTATGCAATCCTTAACTGAAAAAGGACTAAAACAAAAATACTTAATTTCTTATTATTTCCTTTATTATTGAGGGCACTTGTGACACGTTATTGCACATAGCTGGGAATGTACAGAAGCTAATGGTTTTGGTGCATTTTAATGGTACCATTTTGGCATTTTGACAGGAAAAGACGCGGTGGAGTCCTGGTACAGCGAGATCAAGGACTATGATTTCAGCAAGTCTGGACATCAGAAGAACACAGGTGAAGGACAGATACACACACACACAGACACACACAGACACACACACACACACGCATACACACACACACGCATACACACACACACACACACGTTAGCGTACCGCCCTAAATAAGGACCTTTCCATTCATTTCTTGGGGAAATACCCTAATCCCAATCACGTCAACCATAACCCCTACCCAGCCCAAGTCTTAATCATAACTAACCAAACAAACACTGTTCTTTTGGCATTTTTTATGTATTAATTGCAGTCATTTTTTTTGTAAAGTTGAGCTCGTCCATTTGGGGGCCTGAAGAATGTCCCTAAAAGTAAGGAAGTTTCAGATTTTATCACACTTTGGGGACATTTTAGTCCCCAAATGTGAGCCATGCATGCAAACACACACACATACAGACACTTAATGATGAAATCAAGGCTGAGATTTATGAGTTTATGCATATGTATCATCATGCAGTCACATGATTCCTCAACTGCTGCCCAAATCAGGAATGGGAACCACAGACAGAGAAGGAGCAGATCCTCTGTGACTCTGTGTGCAGATTCAGAAGGTGATGCTGGCACTCTCTGTCTCACAGGTCACTTCACTCAGGTGGTCTGGAAGGACTCTCAGGAAATGGGCATTGGCATGGCGACGGATGGCAAGGGGAACGTGTTTGTGGTGGCCCAGTACCGGCCAGCAGGGAACATCACCAACACTGGCTACTATGAGCAAAATGTCCTCCCACCACAGGGTAAGGAGACCAGTGAACAGCAAGCGTGCACTGAACCAGACAAGGGGGTCATCAGTGACAACTGTAAATGGGTCTTTTTTTACTCTTCTGTCTGCACATTGAAGGATTTTTACATGCAGTTATGCAGGAAACTGCCATTAGAGGGTAGTATTTAACACACACATTCATGTAGGTGCTCCTCGACTTAGGGTGGGAATACGTTTCGATGATGCCATTGTCAGAAGGAAATATTTTAAGTTCAATATGATATTATATGACAAACAAACAATTTAATAAATAACTACTGTCACTTAGTAGGTAAATAAATAATTACTGTGAACAACTAAATAGTAGTAATTGAAACCAGAGCATGTGAGCGGAGTGGAGCGGTGAGAGTTTCCGCTCCTCGCTCATGAGGCTATTGGCTCCGTCCGCTCCTCCGCTCTAATTCGCACTAAGCTGCTCCGCTCAGCACCGCTCCTCGCTCCACGAAAATTTCTTCCCACTTCAGTCAAATTGCTCCACGCTTCCTCCAATTTAAAAGAGGGACAAATAATCTGCATGCCTAACAAATGTCACCTTAAACCGAAGCCTTATATCATAAAGAAATATGAGCAAACGCAACATTGCCAGTCAGAACAGAAAAGATTTATTTTAAAACAACATAAAGGCACAACGGACAGGTTTGGCAATGGCATTCCACACAAAAATAGGCTTAACAATAAAGGAATCAGTGGGCTTAATAGCCTAAAGAATATACAGGCTAAACATCTGTCACGCCCTGCTCCGTCCGCTCCCGATGTGTGCCACGCCCCCTCATTATCCACGTGTGCTTCCCCGATCGTGCCCAGCTGTTCCTTGTTATTTTGGCTTGTCTTCTGTATTTAGTCCGCGTCTGAGTACGTTACCCCAGATCCGTCATTGATGTTGGTTGGTGTCTCTGGCCTGTCCTTCCGAATAAACCCCGTTTGCCTGCATTCTCGGCTTGCTTCGCCTGCTTCCCGGTTCGCTCGCTCACCCTGCACAACAACATCCACGTTTTAAATTCCTCATTTTTTTTCTGTTGATGCTGCTGCGTCTCTCTATAAAATAAAATTTCACTGACAGCGTTACGTGAAATTAAAAAATCCTATTAGACCTACTTTGAATGACAAAACTAATTTATTTGATTCCCAATATTTACTTTATAGGCTTTTACACTTTTATTCACTTTATAGACTTGATATGCTACAACCATATAAAACTTGCTTACATTTTGTTCTGGCCTCCGCGTGTTCGCGTAGCACACTCTCATGTTTCCGAGAAAGGTATCCTTTTAGATTCCAAAGTGAATCTTTACTCACTGAAACAGTTTCACCACATTATTGTTCTTGCTCTACATTATTGTCATCTATACGTTTTATAAGAATAGTACACTTGTATGATCTATCAGTTTCCTTTGTGAAATACTTTGCGAATTCCATCTCGGCCAATTTGTGTAACAGTCTTGATAATTGTACAGATGAATTCTGGGTAGATTTGGGCACGCCTCAGAGTCGTAGTATGAGCGAAATTGGAGAGAGATAGAGCGACCGCTCCAGCCTTAATTAAAAAACCGCTCAGCGCTCTGACCAAATTCCGCTCTCTCCGCTCCTCGCTCACGCTCACGATCCACTCCACTCAGCTCACATGCTCTGATTGAAACTGAGATAAATGAATACAAGTTTATTCGGTTAAACACAGAAACAAACACCACACACCATATTATTAAACATTGTATGACCATGATGTGATGTGGATGTGATTTGGAAATGTGGGTAAATGCGGCAGAATGTGCAGTCATGTAGTTATGGGATGTTTTATAATAAACCTGTCACGGGGTCCCCACCTGCCCCCCACCACAAGTCCTTACTAAGTGATGTAATGCATCCATGGGTTTCAGAAGGAGGAGGGAGTGGAGATGGCAACAAGCCCCCGACCCCTACCACCAAGGACACCCCCAGCCCAACCGGCCCAACTGGACTCTCTGCGACCACCGCTGACTTCCAGAAGGAGGCGCTGGAGGCCCATAATGCTCGGCGGCAGCAACACGGAGCACCCCCACTCAGCCTGGACCTGGACCTGTGCCGAGAGACGCAGAAGTGGGCTGAACACCTGGTACAGCAAAACGCTTTGCAGCATAGCGACACTGACCTGGGCGAGAACATCTTTTGTAAATGGTCATCTGATAAAGCTCCAGTATCAGGTGAGATGGGCTTGGGGGCGGGACTGTGCTCTTGGGGGTGGGGCTATTCTGATGAAGTGGGTGTGGTTATGGGTGTTGGGAAATTTGGGGGGATGAGGACGTGGCTTTGGGTGAAATTGTTAGACTATTATGTCACAATGACTTTCATAAGCGATTTAAACCCTGATTGGGTAACACAGAATAAACTCTATGTAATTAGGAAATCTAGCCAGTGCTCACTTTTTGCAATCTTTAACTGAAAAAGGACTAAAAGAAAAATCAACTTTTGCATGCTGACAACAAGATATACTGCAGTGTTCTTAGTCTCTGCGAGATTAAACAAGAAGCTAATGAACCCAGAATGAATGGTGACCCTAATTTGTTATCAGTTTATATAGCATCTGTTAGCCTTGGCTGTAGCACAATCTGCAAAATCTGAATTTCAGATGCTGCATATTTAATTCATTTATTGCCGTCAGTTTGCCTGTTAGTCATGGATTTCCATTATGTTTTATTAAGGAATCAATTAGAAATACTGAATTTCTTATTATTTACTTTATTATTGAGAGAAATGGTGACATGCAATTTCAGAGAGCTGGGAATGTACAGAAGCTGATGGTTTAGGTGCATTTTAATGGAACCATTTTGGCATTTTAACAGGAAAAGACGCAGTGGAGTCCTGGTACAGCGAGATCAAGGACTATAATTTCAGCAAGCCTGGATATCAGAAGAAAACAGGTGATGGACCCACACATACACACACAGACACAAATACATACAGACACACACACACACACACAGTCTTATTAACTAGTCGATTATTAAATTAGTTGCCAACTATTTTAATAGTCGATTTTAATCGAATAGTTGTTGCAGCCCTACTTTCAGCACAAATGGCCAAATTACAAAACTGTCTGCATGTTTATATGCAGTCATTTTTTGCAGTCGCTTAAATTACTTTGCGTTTAAATAGCAACAGTTATTTAAAAGTTACATTTAAGCAAAAATAATAATACTAAATAGCATGCATTTTAAAATAAAAGATGAAAACAAAACAGAAAAAAATGTTATTGTCATGATTTGTTACTGGAAAGTTATACTTGGATGAATGTGAGACCATTTTGAAAATCTGGGAATTTTTTCATCCGCGTTTTGCCATGGGCTAAGGCATACTAGCATTTCACACTGGATCACTGGAATAAAACAGTCCTATTTATTGATGAAATCAAGGCTGAGATTTATGAGTTTATGCAGATATATCATCATGCAGTTACATGATTCCTCAACTGCTGCCCAAATCAGGAATGGGAACCACAGACAGAGAAGGAGCAGGTCCTCTGTGACTCTGTGCAGATTCAGGAGGTGATGCTGGCGCTCTCTGTCTCACAGGTCACTTCACTCAGGTGGTCTGGAAGGACTCTCAGGAAATGGGCATTGGCATGGCGACGGACGGCAAGGGGAAGGTGTTTGTGGTGGCCCAGTACCGGCCAGCGGGAAATATCACCAACGCTGGCTACTATGAGCGAAATGTCCTCCCACCACAGAGTAAGGGGACATACTAACATATTCAGCCCCTCTCTTAGTAAACCACTGCCTACAACCTGTCGTCTCTCGACTTGGTAACTTGGAATATCTGTGTTATTACTTCCCAGGTGAAAAGAACTAACTCTTTCATGCATGAATTGTGAGTCGAATTTATTTGCTCTCTTTTCTTTTTTCATGGAAAAAGACAATATTTTAAAGTTTTATCTGTAAGTCATAAAGATGCCCACTGTAGTGGACAGCAGGCATTTGCGACATTACAATGCATTACAATTACAATGAAATAAACACAATCACAATCAAATATATAAATTGAAATTGTATTCAGAACACCACAATTAATGCACTGAAAATTGATGATGATTAAAGTCTTCAAATATAAACAGCGTAATGGTGATTTCATTGTTACTTTTAATGCTACTGTATTTATAAGTTAACAAGATATTAAATTGTATAAAAATAGTGACAAGAAAGTCAAAAGTAATGTACAGTACATCCCAACTTAAAATAATGCAAACAGCTCTTCCAATTAATTAAAAATAAGAAAATCTCAAGAGTTTCAATCCTCTTCTATTTCTGGGAAATTTGGAAAAAGCACCCAGGGGTCGAGGCTCAGGGCTCTGCATGCAGGTGCACTTTGCTTTTCTTACACTCGCTGCATCACGGCATCTGTTGGCATTTCTGGCTTTGCTGAGCCGGGCCCAGCGGCTCCCAGTGGCTAAAGCCGATCTCAGGGGGAGCCTTGGGCACTGGTCTCCACTTCACTTGAGGTGGGGTGGCACTGGGTCGTCCTATTCTGCTCTCTCGGTTGAAGCAGTATTAATCAAGGTATGTGCACCAGATGCCTTGGAGTGTAGAAGAGCTTTGTCTTCAAAAGCTGCCATTTTATGGGCCTGCAGATGCCAGGTGCTCAGTGCCGCATTGGCAGGTAAGACGATGCCCTCGCACCCACTGCTCTTAAGGTCTATTTAACAAATTAATAAAGAAGATAAATGTTATTCATTATTATGCACAACACACACATTTAGAAGTTACGTACGTAATTAGTAAAAATCAATTCAAGCAAAAATATAGCAAGAATAGTCTTTATGTTTAGGCCACTTAAAATTAATAAATTGTTTTACATGACTCAAACTTCTAAAATATTGGTGAGTAGGGGATTTTATATTTTATATTTTTAGCGAAAAGACGATCGGCAACAGAGATATACTAAAACTAGAAAATTAAACTTTAATTTGTCAGTAGGCCTATCTCAACATTTTAAACTCTCAACAGTTCAAACAATTACAAGAAAAGAGAAACCTTCAAAAGAAATGCCTAGTCTAAGTGTTTAATGGTCTTGCCACAGAATGGCCCAATAAAAGCGTCCTCCTGACAATAGCAAAACAACAGCACTTCCATTGTTTCATGAGGGTCACTATTATTGGACCACCCTACAAGAGACTACTTGCTCACAGTGCACAGGATATCAGGATTTGACGATCTCTGACAGTTTTTGAGGTGAAAAAAACGGATTTTTTGAAAAATATAAAATATAAAAAAAATCGAGGCGGCAGCAAAAAATTGAGGCGGGCGGCCATGTAAAACAATTTATTAATTTTAAGTGGCCTTATGTGACATATGTCCAAGTGTATCACACAAAATATATTAAAAACAAGCACAAACTGTTGCATTTCTCTGAATTCTGCACAAATTCAGGTTTTCAATCAAAGCTGTCATGGAACTTTATAACTTAGAAAGCTTGACATTTTTGCGTTCTATTTTTGCATTTTTAACATGGACATCGGGCAGCACTTCCCAATAAAACTAAAAATATGAAGTTTTAACTAATAAATGTTTTTTGGTTGCGGTGAAGTTTATTGTTTTTGGGTGGTATTTATAAGGGATGCATTTTCACCGGGGGGTTTTTCTGTGACTACAGGGGCGCGCGCTCACTCAAACTCTTCAGAGCAAGAACCCGCCGCTGAATCTACGGGCAGTCTTTGCCCCTTGACGCTCAGACACCACTGGAAATGTATCCGTGTAATCACTTCCAGATATGAAATGATATTCTGAATGATTAACACATTTAGCTAGGGATGTCCATTTCGTATTTTTTGTCAACCATAGTCGACACTCGTTAATCGACTATTAACCATCAACGATAAGAAAAAAAATGTACAAAGAGATGCATGTCCAAAAAATGCTTTAGAAAATAAATGATTTTATTTTTTTCAAGTGCAAACACTTGTATAAATAGTCATAAACAAGTTGCCAGACAATGCAATGAAGAAAACAGACTTACAAAATGAGCCAAACACTTCATTCTACTGCGTCGAAGGCGCAATCAAATTAAATTAATTAATTTGATTGGTCGCTATGCGAGCAAATATTTATCTGCAAAGCACTAGGCAAGTTAGTGCCAAAATTATTTATGTGCGCAAGTGTGAATTTGCACTCGCAGGTTGGTATTTGCAAGAGGATTTGGATTTGCAATACAGGTTTTGTAGAAAACCATTCTATCTTTGTAAAAAATATTTTTATGAAGATGTTTGGTTTCGCATTTACAAAAAATATTGACGTGTATTTGCAAAATGTTTTTCACGTTCATTCACAAATCTTCATATACAAGTACAGATCATGTGACGCGTATTTCTGTTCAGTATTTTGCGAATGAAAATTGTGTTCAGTTTCATTTTACGGGTGCAAATAGGAAAGTACACATACAAGTGTTACGCCCAGCTCGTCCGATCCTCGTGTGTGCCACGCCCCCCTCATTACCTCGTGTGGCTACCCGATTGTCATCAGCTGTTCCTTGTGCTTTCCTATCTGTCTGGTGTATTTAGTCGGTGTCTGTACCTGTAGCCTATTCCCTAGTTCTGTCATTGACGTTGTCTGACGTTCGTAATGTCTATAGTGCTCGTCTTGTCCGGTTTTTGTCTCCAGTCCCGTGAATAAACCCCGTTTGCTCGTATCACCTGCTCCTCTCACCTGCTAACGCAACACAACAACAAGTATATATGGCACTATTCTGACTCCATACATATGGCACCATGGCCATGTGAATGCATAGAAATGTGTCCAGAGTCAAGGCTACTAAGCTTTAGTATGGTAATTAACTTTAATGGCCTTTAACAAGACTGAAATGCAGAAACAAAAATACCAATACCACCATAAGTAATAGTGGTCAATAGGGTTAGGATTTGGAACTTTTCACTGAATCTTGCATTAAACAATAATTGGACATATTTATTTTTATGGCCAAAGATTAAAATAAGGTGTAAAGGTTGCAAAAAAACAGCAAAACTCCTTGATAATTTTAGCCAAATGATAATTCTTGCTGATCAATGTTTGGCCCTAAATAAGGCAATAATAGTAAAATTAATTGAATTAAAACATTTAGCCTACTGTCAGGGTGCGGGGCGGGCGAGCCGGAAAGCAGGCGAGCGAAGCCGGGCAAACAGGGTTTTAATCGAGACGGAGGGTAAACAGGCAGGAACATCCACAGACATTACAATGACGGATCTGGGGAAGACTGACTCAGACGAGGACTAAATACAAAAGACAAGCTAGACATAACAGGACTCAGGTGATCACAATCAGGGCTGAACACGAGGTAACGAGGGAGCGGATCATGACAGAACCCCCCCCCAAAGGCGCGCACACCGGGTGCGCCCGAGAGGAGGCGACGGACGGGACGAGACCGGAGAACAGGACCTGGAAGACAAAAGCAAAAACATGAACGAGACACCGGAAACAGGACAGAGACACAGAACAGGAACAAGGACCAACAGAAAGACAGGACCTGACAAAGAACAGGAAACGCAGACAGGCAGACAGAGAAAGGAGACACAGAGGGGACAGAAAACGGAGGAACAACAGGGCGAGGAGTGAACACAGGAGGGAAAAAGGGACCAGAAGGGAACGGAGGAAACACAGAGGGACGAGGAGCAGAAACAGGCAGGATGGAGGGAAAGGGAGGAGGAACCAGGGGAGCCCGAAGGAACCCAGGCGGGCGACGGGCAGCGGCCGGAGGGGCCGCAGGCGTGAGGGAGGAGGGAGCAGGAGGGGGCCAAGGGAACGGGACGAGGGAGTGACGGAGGGGACACGGAGGGAGCAGGAGGGAACACCGGTGCAGGCAGGCAGGAGGGGGAAGCCGCGGTAGGCGGAGGCGCAGCCGGAGCCGGGGAAGGCGCCGTCCGACGCCCAGCCGGAGCAGGGGGGCCCGGAGGCGGCCGACATGGAGCCGGAGGCGGGACCGAAGACCGGCACCGAGGAACCAGGGGGGGACCCGGAGGCGACCACCGACCCCGAGCCGGAGGACCCGCAGGCAGCCACCGAGCCACCGCCAGGGGCCGAACGGGCGAGCCAGGGGGCAGGGCGGGCGGGACCCGGGCCCGACGCCTGTGTCCTCGTCCCTTGCGGGACACTGAAAGGCGGGGTCCCGGGGGGCGTCGGCCTTGTCGGGGCAAGGGCGAAGGAGTCATTAGGGCTGGGGGAACTAGAAGCAGGGCCTCTGATGAGGCAGCAGGCGCGGCCGCAGGCAGTGCAGCCGGAGCCGCGGGCGTGGCTGCAGGCGGTGCAGCCAGAGCCGGGGACAGGACTGGCTGGAAGGGAGAGCCGGGCAGATCAGGCGCCGGCGGGACAGGCGAGGCAGGCAGATCAGGAGGGGGCGCCTCGGTAGGTGCCTCGGCCGTGCGGCCAGTAGGAGGCGCCACGGGCAGAGCGGCTTCCTCCGCTGCAGGCGGAGGCGAAGCCAGGCCCTCGGGCGGAGCTGCAGCGGGCACCCTCAGTTCTCGGCCAGCAGGGGGCGCCGCGGCGGGCGCCGCCATCACGCGGCCAGCAGGGGGTGCAGCCGCGGCCACTGCCATCACGCGGTCAGCAGGGGGCGCATCCGCGGCCACCTCGGGCAGTACCGCAGGCAGAGCAGTGGCAGCTGCAGGAATCGGTGCAGCTGGAGCTGCAGGCAGGACGGGAACAGGCGGGTCAGGAACAGGCAGGTCCGGAGCAGGTTGGACCGATGAGCAGGGCTGGATGGGCAGACCGGCGGCCTCAGGCAGGGCCACGGGCAGAGCGGCGGCCTCAGGCGGGGCCGCGGGCAGGACAGGAACTGCGGCCTCAGGCGGGGCCGCGGGCAGGACAGGAACTGCGGCCTCAGGAGGGGCCGCGGGCAGGACAGGAACTGCGGCCTCAGGCGTGTGGCCAGCAGGGGGCGCCTCGGCGGGTGCCGCCGTCACGTGGTCAGCAGGGTCACCTGGGCAGGCATCGGCAGCAGCAGGCGGTGCCACGGGCAGACCGGTGGAAGCTGCAGCAGGCGGTGCCGCAGGCAGAGCGGCGGAAGCTGCAGCAGGCGGTTCCGCGGGCAGGGCTGCGGCAGTAGCGGCCAGTACTGCTGGCAAGTCCGGAGTAGGCAGGTCTGAGATAGGCGCCAGGACCGGCGCCGGGCATGCAGGCACTGCCCCTTCAAGGGCCTTGGGGATCTGGGGAATCGCCTCCCAGACGGCCCTGGCCCCTTTAAGGGCTAGCCGCGTTCCCCGGAAGGGGGAAGCTGCCCGCAAAGGTACTTCCAGACAGGCAGCGGCAGTGACTTCCGGGGTGACGGCGTGAGAAGCAGGAGAGAGAGAGCATGCCCTTAGGAAGATCACCGGCTCTTCTCCCGGTTCTCTCCTCTTCTTCTTTTTCCTCCGGTTGTGGCTGGTCGGTTGAGGCGGGGCGGCCGTGGAGCAAGCGAGCGGCTGGGGGTACGCGTTTCCGGGTGGGGGCGCCTCACTCAAGAGGTCCCCACTCAGGCTGGCTAAGTCCCGTGCCATGGGGTCCTCCTGGACCTCTGGTTGGGACAGCCAGTACATAACCTCCTGCAGCAGACCGAGCCGTTGGCGCTCGGTCTGCTGCGCTGTGTTTTCGACGAGATCCGTCATTGTGTCAGGGTGCGGGGCGGGCGAGCCGGAAAGCAGGCGAGCGAAGCCGTGAAGTCGGGCAAACAGGGTTTTAATCGAGACGGAGGGTAAACAGGCAGGAACATCCACAGACACTACAATGACGGATCTGGGGAAGACTGACTCAGACGAGGACTAAATACAAAAGACAAGCTAGACATAACAGGACTCAGGTGATCACAATCAGGGCTGAACACGAGGTAACGAGGTGGGCGTGGCACACATCAGGAGCGGACGGAGCGGATCATGACACCTACCTCAAAATATTTCTTAAAAGGCCACAGAACAAAGATAAAATAAAAAGTCAGCCATTTCAGTAGACTTTTAGTCCTTCTGAGATGGTTGGGCATACTTTTCAGAAGACCGCATCTTTGCCAAAAGTTGATGATTACTTTTCAGGTAGGCATAAAAGTCCCTGCAGGTCATGTGTTTAAAATTGTATTGGGTACACAGTGAATCAAGCAGACAAGTGATTTCCTCTGCTTGGTCCACTGGGTTTGCATCAGTGAAAAAAATCGCTCAACATTTGCATTGTGAGCAGGTATGGCAAAAAAAAAAAAAACCAACAAAAAAAACTGTGCGATCTTAAGCAGCTCTGAATGAAAAGACACACATTTGGACCGTTCAAAGAATTTGGTCCACCTCCGGTGTGCTTGTAGACCACTGAAATCTCCATCTCTGTTGCTCCTCTCAATAAATTTCCTTAAAATGGGGCCCTGATCAAAGCACTTTACATCATCAATTTTCACCCCTTTTTCAGCTAGGTGCTTCATACAGCGTTTTACATCATTCCAGTCTGGCATCTCACTCAGATCCATCCACATAAAAGAGGAAAACTCCTCCACGGGCGCCATCCATTTCTCTCGATAATCTAGACACGCACTGTACAAGCCCAACACCTGAGCAATGAAATAGGCACACGTGTGCCCAAATCCATCCTTCTGCTTCTGTGCCAACATGCTCTTAACTTTAAGAGGCATGAAGTTCTTGATCTTGCACACATGAAGCATGGTGTGGATGCTGTTAAAAATCTTCCTTACTTCCACAAGTGATTTTTCCTGTGACTGAAAGAAAGCTTTCAAGGTTGGATACATCTGGAGCAGTCTCTCAATTCCTGGGGATAATGACAGCCATCGTGTCTTGCTGTGAGATAGGAGACTATTTTCTACATCAGCAAACTCACAGTACTCCTTCAGACTCTCTGTGCGTACAGTGTAGATGTGGAAGTAGTGATAAATTTTGAAAATGATGTTCTCATTGTCAACATCTAGTGTGTCTGCCCTATGGTGAACAACACGACTGTTGAATATGTGTGCTGGGCAGCCCACTCCAATTAGAGACTTGCTCTGCAAGGACTTTTTTAAGTTTGCAAAAACATTCTTTCCCTCTTCATGATGCCGGATTCCCCCAAACATCGTATTGCAGTTGTCGCCTGTAAATGCAATACATTTAGAAAATATCCCTTTTTTATCCCATGTTTCTTTGAGGTATTGCACAATAGTGTCAGCTAATTCATTTGGGGTGCTTTTAACTTCAAGTAATTTATATTGCACGCCACCATTTTACAAATCAAAATACTGAATGAGCAGAGGGAATACTTTCACAGCTCCATGATTGCTACCATCAGTGGACACTGAGCAGTAAGGAATGTCTTCAAGTGCTTCCAACTTCGACAGAATGTGGGGTTATCACGGCATTAACAATCATTTCTGACAGTGCGAGCACTTGAGAATTTTTGAGCTGTCGCAGAATCTGTGAAAACCTTTCATAATAAGCCAGATGTGCAGTCCATTGCCCTGTAGCTACTGCAATGCTTTACCGCAGGGGTGCCCAACTGCAGTCCTGGAGGGCCGGAGCCCTGTGTAGCTTAGTTCTTTCCCTGTTCCACCATAAATGATTCAGTGCAAGAACTGTGTAGTAATTAGCACAAGGAGTTGAATCAGGTGTGTTAAATGAGGGGAAACCCAAAAATGTGCAGGGTTCTGGTCCTCCAAGACTGGAGTTGGCCACCCCTGCTTTACTGTTTTGTAAACAAAGGCACCCTCTGCAGCAGTAACAGCACTGTCTGTTTTACTCCGTACTCCGTTAATTTACTTGATGAGCTCTCTCCCGTCGCTGCAGTACTCAGCTTCCCATGCATGATTAGTTCATCCGTGAATTTACATTTATGTTTAGGCATTTTCTAACTACAGATGCAGGGCGTCATGTGCTGTTGTATAGAGGGAAGCTCGCGGTGCTGAGGACAATGATTGGTGCTATCGAGGTGTAGACTGACCACTGATGGCATGAAGAGTGAGTTTGACCGACCAATGGCGGTAATGCGCTTTCTGAAACTATTACTTTGCTCCTCCCCCTACTCACTATGTGAGGTATTTTCATTTTCATTTTATTTTTTGCAGAAAATACATCCCATATTTAAGTGCTTCCCTGTTAGTCTTTCCCCAGTTCTGTCTTTGACATCTATCCTTTGTTTTGCCTCGTGATCCGTACTGTTCTCCCAATAAAGTAAATCCCTCGTTCTCCGATTCTTCGGTTCCTTTCTCCTGCTTCCCTGCTTCCCCTTTGGCATGACAGAATACAATACAATACACAATACAATAGGGTTCTGTCAGCTATGCTGCTTGGACCCCTAAAATAAGGAATATAGGTAAAATACAATATAGTTGTCCCTCAGTATCTGCTGGGGCTTGGTTCCAGGGCCAGGGTTCTGCAGATGCCAAGCCCCTTATATAAAATGGGATGGTATATTTGCATATTACCTATGCACATCTTCCCGTATACTAAAAATAATTTCTGGATTACTTATAATAACTACTACAAGGTAAATGCTATGAAAATATTTGTTATACTGTATTGTTTGACTTGAAAAAGTCTTCATAGTACGTACACATCAGCAACAACATAACATTTTCTTTCTTTCAAAGCTTACAGATTGAGGAGGCTACTGTTTGCCTATACATCACTTCATTCGCGTGGATTCAGCATAATGCTTTGACAGCGGCAAATTCAAATTCTGCATTTTGGAACTTTCTGGAATTTTTCTCTTTTGTATATTTTTGATTTGCGGTTGGTTGAATCCACAGATGTGGAATCCATGGATATGGATGGCTGACTGTACTATAGTATAATGCAAGTGTACAGACAAAATGTTGGTGATGCAGTTAGGAGTATGGCTATACGTGGGATTGCAGAGTTTGATCTGATGCACAGCACAATGCCATGAAATGGTATCTGTGGTGGTGTCACGCTTATATGAGGTTCTTTGAACATTTTGAACCAAGATGTCTGGTTCTCAAACGGAATGCAGCCACGTCTTCTGTTCTTCATTACTTCCTTAACTGCAAAGCCTCCTACATCCAGTGCCAGAGGCCAGTACAAAACAAATAATTTTCCTTTCGTAGTCAGTTTTTAAGGTGCTGGAAGCTAATCTCTAAGCATAACGTCACATTACAGTCCTATTTGGTACAACAGGTGCATTCTTATAAATAGAAAATCATTTTTTCTATAAAGAATGGTTCAATAAGGATATTTGGTCAATTGTAAATTTAATGCATAATGATACGTATATGCTCAGTTATTTGTTGAGAAATAAAACATTAACTGTTCCCAGGAGATGGTTGTAGAGTTATAGAGAGAAGATTAAGAAAATAAGAAAGAGATGTTTGGGTTTCGCAGTTTCACCTATAAGGTCACAGAGGTACACTATAAGATTATAAATGATGTGTACACCTGCAACAAGTTTCGGAACTGCAGATTTAAGTTGAATCTGAATAATTTTGTGAAGATCACTCTGAATCTTTGGAACATTTATTTTATGAATGTAAGTTCTCAAAAATGATTGGATAGATATGCACAAGTGGTTGATAAAAAATGCATTACCCAATATAAGTAGATACATACATAAGACCTTAAAAACAAAAAATGTTTTTAGCCCCTCCCTCCAAATAAATGTGTATTTATTGGTAATGAATAGCTTCTTATATTATGTATAATAATGTTGTATACATTCAAGGGCGTAACTTTGGCTGGAACATTGGGGGGGGTCGAGGTCTCCACCCATTACAGGGGAAACATGATTATTGGGGGGGTTCTATTGGTTATATACGCTTAGGACACGGGGGAAGAGGTTGCACTAAACCAGTATTTCAGTTGATTACCAAAAATGTACCAACATGTGTAGGGCACAGCTATAGGTTGCACCGGGCGGGACTAAGGAAGAGAAATGTACAAGGAGAACGAAGGCATATATTGAGACAACTTTTTATCCAAAACCTGAAATTTATTTATCTTTACGAAACCTGATAATGTGAAAAGTAAATTAGATTTTTAAGTAGCCAATACAGTACCGTTGTACTGAACACATTTGGCAAAATAGTAATTTCTCATATTACATCTGGATGTCTAAAAATATCCTTTGAAAATGACTTTGAAAGATAACCCAAATTTTACGGAGGTAAATAACCTACATAATTATAATCATAATAACAATCATTATATATGTGTACAAGACTGAAAGATTGTATTTACTCATTTCAGCAGCTAAACGAATGGAAGGTTTTACACGTCTTCAAATATTTTTTTATTTCAAAAAGAATAACTGAAATTATAGCCTATCCTAAACTCGCAAACAATTTAACACTTGCATGGAATTTTGAAACCCAATGATCACGCACAGTTCCCGTGAATTTTATCGTTGAATTTTACCTCAGACGTCCTCCCGCCTTTTCCAACGAATTTAAAAACGTGTCTCCTGCTATGTAATTTGCGGCGCGTCTTTTCGTTACTGATAAGATCAAAATCTGGCTGAACTACGTTCCTTTGTCATTGTAAATTAATATTTATCTAAATTAACACACTGCAAAATACAGTAGGTCTGCTATCTTACGCTTGTATTTATTACAAGCTTGTACGTTAAGCCATCCTGATTTTCAAATCCTAGAGTGGCCCTTGGTGCAAAATATGGTCCTGTGCAAAATATATATGAGGTAGTTTGACAAGATGCAATGATACAAGTGCAAACCGGAGATATATAGTGTACAAAATGAGCAGTTTGTGCCAACAAATGAGCAGACAGTGCAAACAAAAGCAGTGTTCAGTTAAGGTATCAAGTTGTGTGTGGAGGGTGGTGGGGTGGAGAGTCGATGCTGTAAGGTGTTGAGCACAGTGATATCTGTGTAATGTTATGATTAAGATAAGGTAAAACATGTTTTCTTGATGGAATGTGTTCTGTCAAGGCATAGTTCTCATCGTATATGATTAAACAACAGAGCTTAAAATACCAAAAATAAAGAATTCAACACAATACAATACAATACACAAAATAATAGGGTTCTGTCAGCTATGCTGCTTGGATCCCTAAAATAAGTAAATAAGTAAAAAGTAAAATACAATATAGTTGTCATTCAGTATCCGGAATTTGAAACTTTGGAGTTTTTTTCTCATATATTTTCGATTAGCGGTTGGTTGAATCCACAGATGCGAAATCCATGGATATGGATGGCTGACTGTACTATAGTATAATGCAAGTGTACAGACAAAATGCTTGTTAGTGATGCAGTTAGGACAGTGGCTACGTGGGATTGCAGGGTTTGATCTGATGCACAGCACAATGCCATGAAATGGTATCTGTGGTGGTGTCATGCTTAAATGAGGTTCTTTGAACATTATGAACCAGGATGTTTGGTTTTCAAACGGAATGCAGCCACGTCTTCTGCTCTTCATTCCTTCCTTAACTGCAAAGCCTCCTGCATCCAGTGCCAGAGGCTAGTGCCAATATGTTAGCAGAGTAATGGCAGGAAAAGAACTAAACCACACCAGATCCGCTTTGTGGGGGTTGTTTACCTCAAGCTTGAATGGCACTCACAGGTACATCAACATTTTCTGCCAATCTGAAGAGTGAAACCAAACTTCTCTGGAAAAAGACATACCTTTTTAAGGTACCGGTATGTCTTTTTTCTTTCATCTGTATTGCATATCAGAGTTAATCTGCTGATCTCTTCTTTCCGTATATTGGTCAATGATCAAATGTCGGTGTCTTTTCTGTTAACTCAATTTTCCTTCCTTTAAAGTGATAAAATTGTTTTTAAATGTACACACACATACAGTGCATTCAGAAAGTATTCAGACTCCTTCACTTTTGTTTTTTCACATTTGTTATGTTTTAGCTTTGTACTAAAACATTTTAAACTCTTTTTTTTCTTGCATAAATCCAAACATAATACCCTATAATAACAATATGAACAGGGTATATATATTTTTTTGTAAAGTATTTAGACCCTTAAAATTTAGTTCTAGTGCATCCCATTCCTGTTGATCATCTTTGAGATGTTTCTACATTTTGGAGTCTGCATGTGGTTAATTCGTTTGATTTGACATGATTTGGAATGGCACACACCTGTTAATTTTAGGTCCCACAGTTTACAATTTATATCAGAGTGAAAACCAAAGCATGTTGAAACACAGATCTGGAGATGGCTACAAAGATATCTGCAGCATTGGAGATTACCAAGAGCCCAGTGGCCTCCATAACTCTTAAATGGAAGAAGTTTGGAAGATCCTTCCTAAAGTCAGCTGCCTATCCAAACTGTGCAGTAAAGAGAGATGGGCCATGGTAAGAGAGGTGACCAGAAACCTCCAGAGATCCTGTGTGGAGAAAGGAGAAACTTCCAGAAGGACAATCATCACTGCAACACTCCACCCGTCAGGTCTCAGTAAAAGCCTCTGTAAAAGACACGTGAAAGCCCACTTGGAGGATTCTCAGACTGTGAGAAACAAGATTCTCTGGTTTGAAGAAACCAAGATTGAACTGGTTGGCCTCACTTTTAAGTGTCACGAATGGAGAAAATCAGGCACTGGTCATGACCAGAGAAATACATTTACACTGTTGTCCGATATGCAGTACAAGTAAGGCAAATAGCACACTGCAAACCTAAATGCTGTCAAGGAGTCAATTAGGCATAAGTGCAGCTAGGCTGAGTTTTCAATGAATGCCAAGGACCAAGGAAAGGGCCTTGGGGAACACCGATCGATACCTGATGTCATTTGGACACTTGTACACCAAGCCACTTGGAATCATCTGTCTGATAGGTATCAAAGTCAAACCTGAATGAGAGAATAGAGACTAGCCGATAAATTCTCAGTCCATGAAGGGTCAAGTGATAGTTTGTTAAGCCACAGTGTTACACAAGTCTACTTAAATGCTGTGGGGGATATGATGATTCTAAGGGAAGAGTTATTCAGCTGGGTAAGTGCAGGAGTTAGTGGAAGAGCGATGATCTGGAGGAGATGGGAGGGGTAAGGGTCCAGGGCACATCTGCACTGGTGAGGTGTGTGAAAGAGGGAAAAGGACATTGCATGGAGGGATCCATGTGGGTGGTGGGTGCAAAGAACTGTCTGTCGATGGCTGCACCTTCTCATGGATGGTGGCAAAATCACCAGCAGTCAGAGGGATGGGTAGAAGGGGAAGAGGAGGGTTAAGGAGGTCATTGAAAGTGAAGAATAACTTGCAGGTGTCTGGTGGTGGTGATCTTCTCTTGGCTTTGGAGATGGAAGTAAAAAATTTCAGATGAATGTAAATAAATTGCCGACACTTTAGGGTGGGAGAAGTTTACTATTTATTTTGTCTGTGTGCGCTGGGGCACCCGGCATGCAATGGAGAAGAGCCTCCCTTCACAAATCAACATCCATTTTTATACCTTTTCTGGCCCCTAGTCCCTTCATGAATTAGCCAGATGTTTCTCGTTAGTCTCTTTGTCCCTTGTTAGCTTGGCTCTGTCTTGCTGCCTTTTTAGGGTTCTTGGTACAGTACCCTTCAGTTCTGTCCTTAATTAAACTCCTAAAATTTCCTGACCTGACCCGCTCATATATCTTTGTTCATATACTGTTCCATGTATGATAAATGTGAAAAAGGGAATACGCATTTCAAAGAAATTAAAAGTTAATTTTACTGAACAGAAAAAAAATGTCCTTTTATATAAGTGTTGCTTATTATACCATAATTGCTGTTGCTGAGTAGAGGTTGCAAGGGATACAGTCCATGTAAGGATGTGGTCCAGTTCGTCTCTATGTTTGTGAATATGAGGAGTACAGAACTGAGTCAAGCCTAATGAGATCAGGAGGGTGAGGAAGTTGGTAACCTGTAGTTTCAACTTGGTAACCTCAAGTCCCCGAGGACGATAAGGAGCAAGCCGTCATCAGGGATGGCTAACAGATATCTGGTTCTTCAGTGAAGTTTTCCAGTTAGCCTGGTGGGTGATACATAATAATATGCTGTTTGGCAGGGTTGATGATGGTAAGTGCATGGTTTTCAAATGTAGAGTATCTGTAAGGAGGATTGGAAATGATCAATCTGTCTCCTTCCCTGCCCAGTGAGACAAGGAGTGTGGGGGAAATAAATTGGCAGACAGTGCAGCTAGAGTGGCGTGTTCTGTAAGAGTCAGAATGTGAGGTGCTGATGTGTAGCAAGGGCAGGAATGAAGTCAGCCTCGTTTCATGGCAGGTCGGCAATTATACAATCTGATGTCGAGGAAGGTGGTGCCAGAGGTCCTACGAACACTGTGGGTTGTAAAGGTTGTATGTGTCGCGTATTTGCGTGTTTATCTACGCAGAGCAATCAAGGTCTGTTGTACATGTGAAAACTGGCTGGTTAACATTCTAAAGCATTGTTGTAGAATTTTAAACATACAATTATTTTCTTTCAGACTGACACAACAGCAAAACGGCCAACCAGGAATTCTCCAGAGTCTCCCGATTGACCGTGCCAGGCCTGGTCTTGACACAACAGATGGTTCTCACAGGTCTCGCACCTACGCACTGATGTATTGTTAGTGCTCAGGGATGAAGCAAGTAGTACAATGAACAAAACAAAGGCAGAGACCACAGCCTAAGGGTATATTCACATCAGCCGATCCGTACCGTGCCGTACCAATTTATAACACAGTTATACATTTTTAGAATGGTTTCCATTGTTAATTTAGTAGTTATCAAGGTAAAAACACAGTTCAAAGTGTAAAAACCCAGAATAATAAAGTTATTTTACATTTTTCCTTTATACGTAATAAAAGTATTATGAAACCTAATGAAAATCAATTTAACCCCGGCCTGTCCTGTAAAATTTCTTTCAATACAGCTTAATAAAAATAGGACAACTTCAATAATTTTAAAGTATTAGAAAAAGACACAAACATTAAATTTTGATGTAACAAAAATTTTATAATGCATATTCATCCCTAGACTGGGCTCGATTTGAATAGTAAAGCAAAGGGGGGTACCAATGAAAATCGTCTTTAAGGTACCTCAGCACGAACAGCAAAACATTTTAAAAATGTTTTTAGACCAAACACAGTTAGTAACATGGGAAAAACATCAATTTGGTTGATTTCAAGAACTTTATGTTTTTTTGGACATCCCTAGTGTCCAGGGTAAAAATAAGAAGCTTTTGAATGTGTATGTAAATAGTGATTACATTTTTAACCCTTGTTTTATTTCTTGTGTATTTGTTTGTCACTTCTGTCTATGATATGTCAGAAAACTTCAGTTCATGCGAGTCACCAGGACCGTATTCTGCTGTGTCCCGACACGTCTTCAGAAGATTCCTACAAGCAAAGGCTCATGACCAAGGTATGTTTTGTGGTTTAGTTCACATAACATTAGAAAATCGAATAACCAAACTGATGCAGTATGAAGGCTGGGATGTTAGTGTTAGTGTTACACATGCTATGATTCCAGATTTATTTTTTCCTTTTACAAATTTGCCATTAATGCTACATAATCAAATTGCTAATTATTCCCAACTAACAGACAACAAACTCTACAATGACACAGAGAAAAGTGGAAAATCAGGCATTGAAATTTAGTAACTTACTAATATTAGTAAGATACTAATACTAGATAATTAAAGTTAATACAATTAATGATGATAACAATAACAAAAGCTGATGATTAATGATGATTTTTGTTTTTTACAATGCAATTGTATGCATGAGAAAATTATTTAAAAAGTGCACAGGATATATCAGTAGTACTGTACACAGGTTCCAGGTTAAAACTGATCATGTATTTGATCTTTTTCCAGATCTGGCAACGGCCACTGGTTTTATGATGGCTAACAGGATCATTAATGAAAGTGGCCCCAGTGTCATGGACTTTTCTTCCTTATAGTTGCCTCTTTAGATGACTCACATGTTTCTCAGGTTTAATGATAAAACTGTAATGCAGTGAACTGAGACGAACTATGAATGATAAGGAGCATTGACGTGCCATTCAATTTGATGTGAGCATTTTAGATAGTTAGTTAAAATGTTTTCAGCACACTTCCTATCCCACTGTTTTCATGATTGTTGAAGTTCAACTGTCAAAAGGACTGAAAGGATGTATTGTTGTTGAACTTTTATTGTACTGGCTAAGAGCTTTACATTGTATTAAAAAGGTATCGGTTGGTGTGCATTTATGTCAGATTAAAGTACACCATTCTTTTATCTGCTTAAGTGAAAGGTAATTCAACCTATTTCAAAAACTAACCACTTAAATACCACAGAAGACTGCAGAACCCAGATCAGGAACCTGGGAACCTAAAAGGGGCAAAACCACAAAACCCGACAACACACTAAAAACCCACAAAGAAGGACACCAGCAGCACAGCACATCAGCTGTGGGATGCTGGCCACTTGGAATCATGGATCCCCAACACAGAAACTGGTTAACCAGAAGCCCCAATGCAAAATGTCAGTCAACAAGCACCATGAAGCCCAAGCCACTGGCCCCACCAAGCCAGTACCTGCTGACTACTGACAGGCACAGAGGAAACAGGACTACACATGTAGGAAAGCCAGAAGACAGGACACCAGCAAGCCCCATAAGACAAACCTCTGAACAGGAAGCAACTGAGCCCTAAGCTGCAATGATGATAAGGTTGGGCTATAATTGAACCCAGCCCAGAGCATCCTCACTTCCCTGATTAGCAAACCGGGGAAAGGTGTGACCAGGGATGGATTACGGACCGGGCCAGCGGGGCCGCTGCCCAGGGGCCCTTGGGGTGCAGGGGGGCCCCTAGCCCAAAACAATTTGCAACGCTTATCAACAATGTATTTTCATTTGTCTATTTTAGAGGGCCTACATTCTTTGATCCTCTGCCTACAAGGGCCTCTGATGGAAACATGGAGGGAGGGCGTTTGGCTGCCAAGGGCCCTTTAATTGTGGTGGTTGTGGTGGTGGTGGTGGTGGGGGGGGGGGGGGGGCCCTCGCAAACGTTTTGCCCAGGGGCCCCACAACCCATAATCCGTCCCTGGGTGTGACACAATCCCATACATTAGTTACCAGTCACATTCTGTGTTGGCTGACTTTTCTTTCCATTAAGTTCTGTACAGACTCAGTAGTAACACAGTAGTTCACACCCTGTAGCCTTTACACCATCAGTTATTTACCACTCTGGTGTTGGTAGGTGATGCTCTAAGCTGCACACTAGGCACATGTCATAAATAAAATCACCTGACTGAGCCCTTCGGCTCCGTACCGCTACAGCTACTTGTTCATATCACCGTTGTCATTACATTCCTGACTGTCTGATGAGTGACACATATGTTTGCTGCTGTCACAATGGTTCATGGAGAAACAGTATTGAAAACAAAGGTATCCAGATTCTTTGAAAGTTCAGAAGCTGAACTGGTTTTGAGGAGGGGATGCCCACCTGGCCGTTCTCTGAGCACATGCACAGGGGTGTGTCAGTCTGCACATGTGTGTGTGTGTGTGTGTGTGTGAGAGAGAGAGAGAGAGAGAGAGAGAGGGAGAGAGAGAGAGAGGATGGATAGGGCCAAGGTGAATCGCAAACAGTTCCTGAGGGAGGGGCTTCCCGGCCTCGATAAATAACTTTGTGGCAGCGAGACAAAGAGGAACGGCAACAGACCAGGGGTGCATAGCGGTGGACGGGCAGCCATTCGGACAGGCGGGCAGGTGTGTATCACACGGAGCAGTTAGACAGCGTTTCAGGAAGATGACAGCAGTGCAGGATCTGCCTCTTCCCTGTCAGCCACTGCTTAAGCTTGTGTTTTTAAAAATAATGCCTCAAACTGGCAGGCAGAAGATTTTCAGAAGTGAAAGTTCAGTAAAAGTATGTATTTTGCTTGTTTTCCAGTTATAAAGCAGAGGAAAAATATGGCAGGTGAGTTCTTTCCCTTCCCCCTTACATTTCTTACTTGGGCTCTTCTGCTCTTCTGTGTTCATCTCTTAGCAGCTGAATTGTAAGCTTTTTGTTTTCACCCGCTGCCAACATGTGGATGTGTCAGTCACCTGCTCTTGTGATCTTTACTCACCCCATTAAGTAAGATCTCATGAAAAACTGAAGAGATCTATAAACGAGCTCAGAAAAAACACAAATGATGTATAAAAGTCTTAGATATATAAAGGATTTCAAGAAAAGCTCAAAAGATTTATAAAAGTCTGAAAAAAATCAAAGATTTTAAAAAATATGTGTAAAACTACCATGTACGTGGTTCGCCAGTATAAAAATCTGAAAACGATTTCAAAAGGATGTCAGAAAAGATGATTCCATAAACTTTCCTTCATAAAAAAGCAATCCTACTTTGTTCAGAGTTAATTTAACTGGCACACATGGAATGAGAGGTACAGCAAGCATTGTCCTTCACTGTTAGCAATTAAAAAATATGTTCTGAAACATCCATCTGGGTGAGAGCGATGAAGTGGTGCGTGAGTGTGGCAGCACTGGGACTCAGTGCCCCGCCCCCTGGTCACACTCCCCTTCTCTTCAGACACTGACTTTGAGCGGGAGTTTCTGGAGGCCCACAACGCGTACCGGCAGGATCACGGGGCACCGCCACTGACGCTGAGCAGGGAGCTGAGTGTCTCTGCGCAGAGCTGGGCCGATCACCTGCTCGCCATCCGGAAGCTGAAGCACAGCCCCCAGTCAGACAAGGGCGAGAACATCTTCAGCTTGCAGAGCTCCAGGCCCATGAAGATCTCAGGTGACACTTCCACTTTTTTTTTTTTTTTGGGGGGGGGGGGGGCACAAGGGCAGGGTTAGTGCAAATGATGGTGTAGAGCTACAAGCAACTATTTGGTGAAAAATATCTGGAGCAAAAGGTTTTCAATTAATACTAGTAATGATTTTTAGCAAAAATGAACTAGTATCTGGAGTACACATCCTTAGCCACTCAATGAAGGTAATGAAATAGTAACCATTTAATCCAGTGATTAATTGGTTAAAGTAAAAGCAGTAAACTCGCAGGTCACCAGTTTAACAGGCGCTTGATTTTTTTTTTAGTTGCAGATTTTCTTATCCTCCAACATGCTATGAAGGACACCTCCAGCAGGGGGCAGCGGTTAGCAGCATACTTAGGTCTATCCAGGACAAGAAACTGTTTCAAACCCAAGAGGGGAATCAGCCTGCGATACACTGAGATTCAGATCCACATTTCCAAGATTTTGAACCCCTCAGATAATTTTTCAAATGTCTATATCCACAAATATTATTTTCTTTAGAGCAATTGGTACATGAAAAATAATATACATAGTATGTACCACAGCATGTGAGCGGAGCAGAGCGGTGAGAATTTCCGCTCCTCGCTCACGAGGCTGTTGGCTCCGCCCGCTCCTCCGCTCTAATTCGCACTAAGCCGCTCCGCTCAACACCGCTCCTCGCTCCACTAAAATGTCCTCCCGCTCCAGTCAAATCGTTCCACGCTCGCTCCAATTTAAAAGAGGGACAAATAATCTGCATGCCTAACAAATGTCACCTTAAACCGAAGCCTTATGTCATAAAGAAAAATGAGCAACGGCAACATTGCCAGTCAGAACAGAAAATATTTATTTTTAAGCAACCTATCGGCAACAACGGACAGGTTTGGAAATGGCATTCCACACAAAAATAGGCTTAAAAATAAAGGAATCAGTGGGCTTAATAGCCTAAAGAATATACAGACACGTTTTAAATTCCTCAATTTTTTTCTGTTGATGCAGCACGTCTCTAAAATAAAATTTTACGTTACGTGAAATTAAAAAAAATCTTATTAGACCTACTTTGAATGACAAAACGAATTTATTTGATTACCAATATTTACTTTATAGGCTTTTATACTTTAATTTACTTTATAGACTTGATATGCTACAACCATATAAAATTTGCACGCGTTTTGCTCTGGCTTCCGCTTGTTCGCGTAGCACACTCATGTTTCTGAGAAAAGTGATTCCAAAGTGAATCTTTACTCACTGAAACAGTTTCACCACATTGTTGTTCTTGCTGTACATTCTTGTCATCTATACGTTTGATAAGAATAGTACACTTGTATGATTTATCAGTTTCCTTTGTGAAACACTTTGTGAATTCCATTTCGGCCAATTTGTGTAACAGTCTTGATAATTGTACAGATGAATTCTGGGTAGATTTGGGCACGCCTCAGAATTGTAGTGTGAGCGGTATCGGAGCGAAACTGGAGCGAGACAAAGCGACCGCTCCAGCCTTAATTAAAAAACCGCTCCGCGCTCTGACCAAATTCTGCCCGCTCCGCTTCTCGCTCACGCTCCTGTCCGCTCCGCTCACATGCTGTGGTATGTACATACATATTGAATAACAGATAGATTAAGGCTGGAAATTAAGCTCTCCAATTAGCCTGAGGTGTGCAATTTGGACAAAGGGCAAGTACAAAAAAATGATCAGTAGTTCACCAGCTAGTAAAAAATATATAATGTTGGACTACATTTTTTACTCAAATACCATCCATCCATTTTCTGAAACCACTTGTCCCATTCAGGGTCAATGGGGGTCTGGAACCTACAGGCGCAAGGCAGGGAACAACCCAGGATGGGGTGCCAACCCATCACAGGACACACTCACACTATTCACTGCTCCAATATCCCAGTTGGCTATCAGCAAAAATTTTAAGGTCTGCCCCTGACGTACATATAAAAAAATCAACCAAGAACAAATTGTATGAGCTCAGTCAAAGGGGTCCATGCAATAAGGCGGGAACTTCCTGGACGGTTCCTGGCGATTATTTATCAGCGATTTAACTTTAATATTTGCATCTGCAGGGAAGCAGCCAGTGGAAAATTGGTACAATGAGATCAAAGACTACAACTTCAGCAGGCCTGGATTTACCCCCAACACAGGTACCGCTCAGCCTGAATGTCCCAGTCTGAACAGGACGGGTCTGGGGGAGCTGGGGGAGCTCTCACCAAATGACATAATTAACATAATTACTTCATTAACTCAGTCAGTTATTGATTCAGTCAAAAAATACATGGGTGTATTGAAATTTGCTCCAAAGACTGGGGTGACTTTCAGAGAGGTTTTGAAATGTTTTAGCTGACACACTTTGACAGAAATAAAATCATAATTTTACAGCAACATGAAGATCATTTAAACATCACTTTCTCCGACTTTGACTTTTGCCCAGTACTGTAACTGCCCCTGTTACCCCCTGTAGGTCATTTCACTCAGGTGGTGTGGAAGGATACTAAGGAGCTGGGGGTGGGCATTGCAACCGACGGCACGACCATCTTCGTGGTTGGCCAGTATGTGCCTCCAGGGAACATGAACGTCCAAAGCTATTTTGAGAGGAATGTCTTACCACCAGGTAGCTCTGCGAAGGGGGGGGGGGGGGGGGTCCTGGCTTATATTTACACAGAGAAATAACCAGAGGTGGATAGTTCAGGTCCAGAAAGTAAAAATCCAGGCCAAGATTTTATTTCAACCAACCAGTTGAGTGCTCTATGACTATGACTCTTTATACTCAGCTGGGCCTCAGTATTTATTACCATCTCAACTAAGGCTCTGATTGGTTTACATAACTGTAGCCATGCTAGTGACTAATAAAGGAATGTGCATTATGACTGCGAACATGAATTGGAGGAGATAAGGACGCAACCAAGTGTCCGGCCAAGAGTCAGAGTGCCTGCCTGCATATGCAGTTATGGGGTGTTTTATAATAAACCTGTCACGGGGTCCCCACCTGCCCCCCACCACAAGTCCTTACTAAATGAAGGAATGCATCCTTGGGTTTTAGGTGGAAAAGCGAGTGGGGGCGACAGCAAGCTCCCCACCCTTACCACCAAGGACACCACCAGCCCGATCGGCTCAACTCAATTGTCTGCAAACACCTCCGACTTCCAGAAGGAGGCGCTGGAGGCCCACAATGCTCGGCGGCAGCAACACGGAGCAGCCCCACTCAGCCTGGACCTGGACCTGTGCCGGGAGACGCAGAAGTGGGCCGAACACCTGGTACAGCAAAACGCTTTGCAGCATAGTGACACTGACCTGGGCGAGAACATCTTTTGTAAATGGTCATCCAATAAAACTCCAGTATCAGGTGAGATGGGCTTTGGGGGCGGGACTGTGCTCTTGGGGGTGGGGCTGTTTTTAGGCAGTGGGTGTGGTTATGGCGGTTGGGAAGTTTGGGGAGGGGATGTGGGAGGAGCTTTGGGTGGGATTGTGTATCACATTGACTTTCATGAGAGGTTTAAAGCCTGATTAGGACACTACAGAGATAACATGGAATAATCTCCATTTAATAAAGAAATCTAGTCAGTGCTCCCTTTATGCAATCCTTAACTGAAAAAGGACTAAAACAAAAATACTTCATTTCTTATTATTTCCTTTATTATTGAGGGCACTTGTGACACGTTATTGCACATAGCTGGGAATGTACAGAAGCTGATGGTTTAGGTGCATTTTAATGGTACCATTTTGGCATTTTGACAGGAAAAGACGCAGTGGAGTCCTGGTACAGCGAGATCAAGGACTATGATTTCAGCAAGTCTGGACATCAGAAGAACACAGGTGAAGGACAGATACACACACACACAGACACACACACACACGGACACACACAGACACACGGACACACACAGACACACACACACACACACACGCATACACACACAGACACACACACACGTTAGCGTACCGCCCTAAATGAGGAACTTCCATTTATTTCTTGGGGAAATACCCTAATCCCAATCACGTCAACCTTAACCCCTACCCAGCCCAAGTCTTAATCTTAACTAACCAAACAAACACTGATCTTTTGGCATTTTTTATGTATTAATTGCAGTCATTTTTTTTGTAAAGTTGAGCTCGTCCATTTGGGGACCTGAAGAATGTCCCTAAAAGTAAGGAAGTTTCAGATTTTATCACACTTTGGGGATATTATAGTCCCCAAATCTGAGCCATGCATGCAAACACACACACACACACACACACACACACATACAGACACTTATTGATGAAATCAAGGTTGAGATTTATGAGTTTGTGCAAATGTATCATCATGCAGTCAGATGATTCCTCAACTGCTGCCCAAATCAGGAATGGGAACCACAGACAGAGAAGGAGCAGGTCCTCTGTGACTCTGTGCAGATTCAGGAGGTGATGCTGGCGCTCTCTGTCTCACAGGTCACTTCACTCAGGTGGTCTGGAAGGACTCTCAGGAAATGGGCATTGGCATGGCGATGGACGGCAAGGGGAAGGTGTTTGTTGTGGCCCAGTACCGGCCAGCGGGGAACATCACCAACGCTGGCTACTATGAGCGAAATGTCCTCCCACCACAGAGTAAGGGGATAAGTGTGCAGCAAGCGTGCACTGAACCAGACAATAATATAAGTGACAGCCGTAAATGGATCTTTTTTTACTCTCCTATCTGCACATCTACTTTGATGTATTGAAGGATTTTTGCCTGCAGTCATGCAGGAAACTGCCATTAGAGGGTAGTATTTAACACAAAAATTCATGTAGGTGCTCCTCGACATAGGGTGGGAATACGTTTCGATGATCCCATTGTCAGTAGGAAATATTGTAACTTGAATATGATATTATATGACAAACAAACAATTTAATAAATAACTACTGTCACTGAGTAAGTAAATAATTAATTGCTGTGACTTATTAAATAGTAGCAAATGAAACGGAGATAAATGAATACAAGTTTATTCGGTTAAACACAGAAACAAACACCACACAACATATTGTTAAACATTGTATGACCATGATGTGATGTGGATGTGATTTGGAAATGTGGGTAAATGCGGCCGAATGTGCAGTCATGTAGTTATGGGGTGTTTTATAATAAACCTGTCACGGGGTCCCCACCTGCCCCCCACCACAAGTCCTTACTAAGTGATGTAATGCATCCATGGGTTTCAGAAGGAGGAGGGAGTGGAGATGGCAACAAGCCCCCGACCCCTACCACCAAGGACACCCCCAGCCCAACCGGCCCAACTGGACTCTCTGTGACCACCGCTGACTTCCAGAAGGAGGCGCTGGAGGCCCACAATGCTCGGCGGCAGCAACACGGAGCACCGCCACTCAGCCTGGACCTGGACCTGTGCCGGGAGACGCAGAAGTGGGCCGAACACCTGGTACAGCAAAACGCTGTGCAGCATAGTGAAACTGACCTGGGCGAGAACATCTATTATAAGTGGACATCTGATAAAACTCCAGCATCAGGTGAGATGGGCTTGGGGGCGGGACTGTGCTCTTGGGGGTGGGGCTGTTTTGAGGCAGTGGGTGTGGTTATGGGGGTTGGAAGTTTGGGGAGGGGATGTGGGAGGAGCTTTGGGTGGGATTGTGTATCACATTGACTTTCATGAGAGGTTTAAAGCCTGATTAGGACACTACATAGATAACATGGAATAATCTCCATTTAATAAAGAAATCTAGTCAGTGCTCCCTTTATGCAATCCTTAACTGAAAAAGGACTAAAACAAAAATACTTCATTTCTTATTATTTCCTTTATTATTGAGGGCACTTGTGACACGTTATTGCACATAGCTGGGAATGTACAGAAGCTGATGGTTTAGGTGCATTTTAATGGTACCATTTTGGCATTTTGACAGGAAAAGACGCAGTGGAGTCCTGGTACAGCGAGATCAAGGACTATGATTTCAGCAAGTCTGGACATCAGAAGAACACAGGTGAAGGACAGATACACACACACACAGACACACACACACACGGACACACACAGACACACACACACACACGGACACACACAGACACACACACACACACACGCATACACACACAGACACACACACACGTTAGCGTACCGCCCTAAATGAGGAACTTCCATTTATTTCTTGGGGAAATACCCTAATCCCAATCACGTCAACCTTAACCCCTACCCAGCCCAAGTCTTAATCTTAACTAACCAAACAAACACTGATCTTTTGGCATTTTTTATGTATTAATTGCAGTCATTTTTTTTGTAAAGTTGAGCTCGTCCATTTGGGGACCTGAAGAATGTCCCTAAAAGTAAGGAAGTTTCAGATTTTATCACACTTTGGGGATATTATAGTCCCCAAATCTGAGCCATGCATGCAAACACACACACACACACACACACACACACACATACAGACACTTATTGATGAAATCAAGGTTGAGATTTATGAGTTTATGCAAATGTATCATCATGCAGTCAGATGATTCCTCAACTGCTGCCCAAATCAGGAATGGGAACCACAGACAGAGAAGGAGCAGGTCCTCTGTGACTCTGTGCAGATTCAGGAGGTGATGCTGGCGCTCTCTGTCTCACAGGTCACTTCACTCAGGTGGTCTGGAAGGACTCTCAGGAAATGGGCATTGGCATGGCGACGGACGGCAAGGGGAAGGTGTTTGTTGTGGCCCAGTACCGGCCAGCGGGGAACATCACCAACGCTGGCTACTATGAGCGAAATGTCCTCCCACCACAGAGTAAGGGGATAAGTGTGCAGCAAGCGTGCACTGAACCAGACAATAATATAAGTGACAGCCGTAAATGGATCTTTTTTTACTCTCCTATCTGCACATCTACTTTGATGTATTGAAGGATTTTTGCCTGCAGTCATGCAGGAAACTGCCATTAGAGGGTAGTATTTAACACAAAAATTCATGTAGGTGCTCCTCGACATAGGGTGGGAATACGTTTCGATGATCCCATTGTCAGTAGGAAATATTGTAACTTGAATATGATATTATATGACAAACAAACAATTTAATAAATAACTACTGTCACTGAGTAAGTAAATAATTAATTGCTGTGACTTATTAAATAGTAGCAAATGAAACGGAGATAAATGAATACAAGTTTATTCGGTTAAACACAGAAACAAACACCACACAACATATTGTTAAACATTGTATGACCATGATGTGATGTGGATGTGATTTGGAAATGTGGGTAAATGCGGCCGAATGTGCAGTCATGTAGTTATGGGGTGTTTTATAATAAACCTGTCACGGGGTCCCCACCTGCCCCCCACCACAAGTCCTTACTAAGTGATGTAATGTATCCATGGGTTTCAGAAGGAGGAGGGAGTGGAGATGGCAACAAGCCCCCGACCCCTACCACCAAGGACACCCCCAGCCCAACCGGCCCAACTGGACTCTCTGTGACCACCGCTGACTTCCAGAAGGAGGCGCTGGAGGCCCACAATGCTCGGCGGCAGCAACACGGAGCAGCCCCACTCAGCCTGGACCTGGACCTGTGCCGGGAGACGCAGAAGTGGGCCGAACACCTGGTACAGCAAAACGCTTTGCAGCATAGTGACACTGACCTGGGCGAGAACATCTATTATAAGTGGACATCTGATAAAGCTGCAGTATCAGGTGAGATGGGCGTGGGGGTGAGACTGTGCTCTTGGGGGTGGGGCTATTCTGATGAAGTGGGTGTGGTTATGGGGGTTGGGAAATTTGGGGGGATGAGGACGTGGCTTTGGGTGAAATTGTTAGACTATTATGTCACAATGACTTTCATAAGCGATTTAAACCCTGATTGGGTAACACAGAATAAACTCTAATCATGAAATCTAGCCAGTGCTCACTTTTTGCAATCTTTAACTGAAAAAGGACTAAAAGAAAAATCAACTTTTGCATGCTGACAACAAGATATACTGCAGTGTTCTTAGTCTCTGCGAGATTAAACAAGAAGCTAATGAACCCAGAATGAATGGTGACCCTAATTTGTTATCAGTTTATATAGCATCTGTTAGCCTTGGCTGTAGCACAATCTGCAAAATCTGAATTTCAGTTAAAAAAAGACAGATGCTGCATATTTAATTCATTTATTGCCGTCAGTTTGCCTGTAAGTCATGGATTTCCATTATGTTTTAATAAGGAATCAATTAGAAATACTTAATTTCTTATTAATTTTTACTTTATTATTGAGAGAAATGGTGACATGCAATTTCAGAGAGCTGGGAATGTACAGAAGCTAATGGTTTAGGTGCATTTTAATGGAACCATTTTGGCATTTTAACAGGAAAAGACGCAGTGGAGTCCTGGTACAGCGAGATCAAGGACTATGATTTCAGCAAGTCTGGACATCAGAAGAAAACAGGTGAAGGACACACACACACACAGACACACACACACACACACACACACACACAGACACACACAGGCACACACACACAAACACACACACACACAGTATTCAGTCTCTCACTAGTAGCACTGATCCATCTTATTATAATTTGGTAGCAGAAACCAAATCCTTTACTGTTTGGGGTCCCCAGGTAATAAAGTTCAGTGCCATGGGGGGGGGTGGGCAGGTTTAAGTACCACCCTGGCGACCCCCCCACCTTTATCCATACTTTATATACACACATGTATCCCTAATAACTCAAATATGTATTTCAACATGGTATATAAGACTTTCAGCTAGGGCTGCAACTAATGATTATTTTGATAATCGATTAATCTGTTAATTCTATTTCTTTCGATTAATCAATTATTCATTGAACGAATACAAATACGGCTGATTCAAAGACAAGATCGAGACCTTTGATATTACTATAAATGTCTATCATGAAGAAATGAAACAGTGGTGTAGTAGTAACAAGAAATTTAAGGTGGGTAAACTATATGCACAGCAGTAAAAACATTGGGTAACTATTCATATCCTTAACAGTGATCTCAAAAAAGGTGAGTAAACGCTATTTTGTAAATTTAAATGGTGTGTAAACTGCGCTTATGTGCATTTGCCCTCCACTACACCACTGAATGAAGGATTGGCATCTCCTTTTTCTTTTATGGCGGTCGGCATCCAGCTTAATGGTGCTTTACTGCCACTGCAGCTTTGGTAAGCTTACTGCTCCCAAATTAGGGGGTAGCTACTGTACTTATGTATATATAGTAACGTAGACCCAACTAGTCGATTATTAAATTAGTTGCCAACTATTTTAATAGTCGATTTTAATCGAATAGTTGTTGCAGCCCTACTTTCAGCACAAATGGCCAAATTACAAAACTGTCTGCATGTTCATATGCAGTCATTTTTTGCAGTCGCTTAAATTACATTGCGTTTAAATAGCAACAGTTATTTAAAAGTTACATTTAAGCAAAAATAATAATACTAAATAGCATGCATTTTAAAATAAAAGATGAAAACAAAACAGAAAAAAATGTTATTGTCATGATTTGTTACTGGAAAGTTGTACTTGGATGAATGTGAGACCATTTTGAAAATCTTTGAATTTTTTCATCCGCATTTATTGATGAAATCAAGGCTGAGATTTATGAGTGTATGCAAATATATCATCATGCAGTTACATGATTCCTCAACTGCTGCCTAAATCAGGAATGGGAACAACAGACAGAGAAGGAGCAGGTCCTCTGTGACTCTGTGCAGATTCAGGAGGTGATGCTGGCGCTCTCTGTCTCACAGGTCACTTCACTCAGGTGGTCTGGAAGGACTCTCAGGAAATGGGCATTGGCATGGCGACGGACGGCAAGGGGAAGGTGTTTGTGGTGGCCCAGTACCGGCCAGCGGGAAATATCACCAACGCTGGCTACTATGAGCGAAATGTCCTCCCACCACAGAGTAAGGGGACATACTAACATACTCAGCCCCTCTCTTAGTAAACCACTGCCTACAACCTGTCCTCTCTCGACTTGGTAACTTGGAATATCTGTGTTATTACTTCCCAGGTGAAAAGAACTAACTCTTTCATGCATGAATTATGAGTCGAATTTATTTGCTCTCTTTTCTTTTTTCATGGAAAAAGAGAAGAAGTTTTATCTGTAATATTTTCAAAGTCATAAAGATGCCCACTGTAGTGGACAGCAGGCATTTGCGACATTACAATGCATTACAATTACAATAAAATAAACACAATCACAATCAAATATATAAATTGAAATTGTATTCAGAACACCACAATTAATGCACTGAAAATTGATGATGATTAAAGTCTTCAAATATAAACAGCGTAATGGTGATTTCATTGTTACTTTTAATGCTACTGTATTTATAAGTTAACAAGATATTAAATTGTATAAAAATAGTGACAAGAAAGTCAAAAGTAATGTACATCCCAACTTAAAATAATGCAAACAGCTCTTCCAATTAATTAAAAATAAGAAAATCTCAAGAGTTTCAATCCTCTTCTATTTCTGGGAAATTTGGAAAAAGCACCCAGGGGTCGAGGCTCAGGACACTGCATGCAGGTGCACTTTGCTTTTCTTACACTCGCTGCATCACGGCATCTGTTGGCATTTCTGGCTTTGCTGAGCCGGGCCCAGAGGCTCCCAGTGGCTAAAGCCGATCTCAGGGGGAGCCTTGGGCACTGGTCTCCACTTCACTTGAGGTGGGGTGGCACTGGGTCGTCCTATTCTGCTCTCTCGGTTGAAGCAGTATTAATCAAGCTATGTGCACCAGATGCCTTGGAGTGTAGAAGAGCTTTGTCTTCAAAAGCTGCCATTTTATGGGCCTGCAGATGCCAGGTGCTCAGTGCCGCATTGGCAGGTAAGACGATGCCCTCGCACCCACTGCTCTTAAGGTCTATTTAACAAATTAATAAAGAAGATAAATGTTATTCATTATTATGCACAACACATACATTTAGAATTTATGCGCAATGAGCACAAATTAATTCAAGCAAAAATGAAGCAAGAATAGGCATAATATGTCTTTTTGTTCATGTTACATATTTCCAAGTGTTTCACACAAAATATATATAAAACACGTAATGCTACATATATCCAAATTCTCCACAAATTCATCTTTTAAATCAAAACTGTCATGGATCTTTTAAACTTTTGTTTTACAAAAAACTGGGATCAGTCATAAAAAAAAAAAAACTGACGTGTTACTTTTGCAACGTTACCATGGACATCGGGTAGCTCCTCCCAATAAGACTAAAAACATGAAAGCTACAACTGTTCTTGAACTAACAAATGTTTTCCGGTTCAGGCCCTTCTTGTAGACAGCCCAGGTACATGTATGATGTCATAATTTCTACGTCAGTCCCACAGTTGCAGACTTGAGAAACTTATTCTTGCTGAAATCCACCACTGTCTCTTTTGTTTTTGTCACATTCAACTGAAGGTGATTCTCCCCACATCATCTCACAAAGTGGTCAACCAGGTCCCTGTATTAGTCCTCCCATCCACTGTCCACACACCCAACTATGACCGTGTCATCAGAAGTAATCTGCAGATGACATGAAGAACATGAAATGTGGTGTTGGGTCTGTCCAGGGAGGAGTATGGCAACTGCAGCAGATATGAGCACATAAGTGGTCTGAGGTATGACGTATATGACAATATATATATATATATATATACCAGCACTGCATAAAAAAGGGGCACGTCGAAAAAATCTCTCTTTATTTTAAAGTTAATCATCTTAAGGTGCGTTGTTTGCATGACAATACAATTAGATAAAAGATAGCTCAGTTCCAGTCACCAGTTTTTGCTGGGGGCTCAGAACCAGTACCGCAAGCGTCATGGGGCAGAACCACTGGCGCTGAACCCTGCCCTCAGCAAGGAGGCACAGGAGTGGGCAGTCCAGCTGGTGGCTCCGAAGAGGAGCACCAAGACCTACGGCCAGAGTGCGTGGTACCACTGGGGCTCCAGCCTGGCCACGCCCACAGGGACCCTTGGCTCCTCCCCCTGGGCCAGGCTGGGACAAAACAGCGAAACAAAGGGGAAAGCAGATTGTGACTGACCCTACCTGGTTGTTGGGGGTGTTGAGGTGGCCGACTCCTGGCATAAGGAAAGGTGTTCAGCTTCTCTTCTCCAAGCTATAGGAACAGCACAGGTACAGCTTCCCTCTCCCTTGCCCCCTCCCCATTCAGATGTGTAGATGTCACTGCAGTTCTGACCCCCCCCCCCCCCCCATCTCTCAACCAGGAATCTGGCCAGTCATATGATGTGGAAGTCCTCTAAGAAGCTGGGTGTCGGCCTGGTCACTGTATGGCCCTCTTCTACCCTCCCGGCAACGTCACAAAACTGGGTTTCCATGACAACGTCTCGGCCAAGGTGACGCAGGAGTAGACCCTGTGGCCTGATGGATGATGAATCAGTCTCTGGTGCTTGGGATTGTGGGTTTTTGTCCCTTTTAGGTCAAAAACAATATATTTGGTGTTGCTAGTAGTTTTGCAGGTTAGTTGCCTCTGCATGGAACCTTCCGAGTTTCTATCTTTATCTGTCTTTATCAATATCTTACTTAACTTTTGACAAAAGTGTCTGCTAAATAAAATAAATGTAAATGTGATACCTGAGACGCCAGCCTACTACGTCGTGTGTTAATCGTGCCTCGTTTAAAACCCTATATTAAAATTTTGTTCTTCATTCCTTTTAGTCTCGAAATGCTTCTTTGCCGATTATTTCTTAAATCTGTTAACGTTTCGCCCCCCAGCACACTTTTCCCGCTATTCCGCCAGTTCTCCAGGGCAGCCACTGAGTGGCAGCGATGAGTAATTGTTTAATGGCCTTCTATCGGAAGAATGCGTGACTTTCCAGCGAACAGAGTACAAATGTTTTCCAATCTGACCGCAGGAGTATTTGCATCGCAATTATGATATATAGTTAAGTACACGATTTGCTTTATTATACCAAAGGGGACATGCATTTCAGAGTTATGAAATGGTTATCATTCGCTCATTTGCCTTTTTGAAAGAGATTTTGTATAAATTGTGAATAGGACTTCTTATCTGTTTGACTGTCACCATTATGAAAAAGTTCCGGGAGCTAAAATTTCAGTTAGTTTCCTGTTGTACTCGTTGACCTTCAGCTGTGATCATACATTTAATTTTCTGTACCATTACTGTTTTATTTTATGTATTTAAAAAGTCACTATGTTTATTGTGTAACTAGACCGCGGGGGATTGAGCCAGTTCTAAAGTGAAGTAGGAACAAATCAAATCAAATTAAATAAAATCAAATAAAGAAGCACTATTAATTGTGAATTTTTATTAAACTTTTGAGATTTAGCTGGTACTTTGTGGCTATGAATAGGCATTATTATTCAGATAGTTTATTAGCTAAAAAAAATATAATTTATCATCTAACAATGCATCTAAAAGTCTGGTATGAGCAGATGTAATGCTCTCTCTCTCTCTCTCTCTCTCTCTCTCTTTCTCTCATGTCCAGTGACTAATGCAGCAATCCTGCTGGCCATGGAGGGCTGCAACAGCTGGTAGTGACCACAGAGGCTTATGAGAAGGGGCTGCCCTTCTGTCACCCATTAACCCCTCCAGGGGCCCCGAGTGCAAGATCAGGCTGCCACATCGTTCTGATTGGTTTCCATTTTAAACGACACACACCCATTGGACAGGCCGACTGTTTGAACCAGAGGCAGCAGTATCTCGACTGTTATTCCCTCAGCATGCTGCAAAAAAAATGTCATGTGGCCCGCCGCACTGGTTCTAAACCTGTGCATGGTGGCAAAGCTCTTAAAAATCACTGTTTTTGTGAAATACTCTCAAGCAGATCTTTTTGCTTAACATTGAAATTCTTTCAGAGAAAAAAAGGCCAAGAGCCAAAATCTATATGAGCAATTTTTGGCCTGTGAGATGTAAACTATCATCCAAAACAAGACCAGAATAACTTCAGACAGTGTGATGTGGCCTTCTTCATGTTTTCATAACATGTAACAGTAAACCGAGGTGCAGAATTTGCTCTTGAGTACGCTATTAGGAAATATAACTACTTCATCTGAGACTGGGTGTATTTTTCAGTGGTGTACTTTATACCCAACCCCCAAAAAAGTCAGCTGTGGATATGGAGAGCAGGGTTATAAAGGGACAAGCCCAGAGGGATTAGTATCCATCCTGTCCTCCATGCATGGGCCAGGACAGTTGGGGATTTGTCTCATCAAGCCAAAAATCAATACACAATTCAGAAATTAGTGCCAGACGTGCTTCTGAAATGTCATTTGCATCTGTGCCTTTCGGTAGCTGCTCATCAATCTGGCCTCCAGCTAAGACTGCACTCTATCCCTGCCCCCCCACCTCCGCATCGCCACATAACCTTAGAAAATACAACCCTGGGCCCTTTCCCAGCCATTCTTAGTGGGGGTTGGGGGGGGGGTACTCCACTGGCTTACTTTCCGCCCCTGTGTGTCTAAATTTGGAGGTGTCACTCGTATCAGTCGCTGCTTCTCTGTGACACTCAGGCAGATAGAAACATGAGTTTCTGATAGTCCCGACAAACTGGCTCCATTTTACTGCTAACAATGATTTTTACTGTTTTTATTTAATGTTGGTGTGACTGTGTGTGTGATTGGTATGTGTGCCCTCTGATGGGTTGGCACCCCTCCTGGATTAGCCCCTGCCTTGCAGCCACAGCCTGCAGAGGACAAGCAGGTATAGAACATGGAAGGATGATTTAACCTTTCTAAAGAAAGAACTTTGCCACTGTTTTATATTATATAACTATTATCATGTATCAATTAATTAAAAAGAAGCATGACTGTCTTTGCCGAGATACATGATCTGTTAAACATCCTCATGTTAATTTCATGTCCAGGCTGAGAATGACATTAGTTTTAATGGTGCAATAATATCAGGTATGTAACATGATGACATCGGCTAAATTAGGGCATTGTGCACTGAAATATACCCGCCAGCCACACACCCCCCCCCCCCCCATCTCCCCCTCAATTTAATTATGCCCCTGATCAGTGTCCAGCTGATGTTGCCTCTGTCACACACTTGTACCCCCTCCCCCAACTCTCCTGGGCTCAGCTTTTGAAAGAGTATGTTTTTCCCATCTGCCGCCGTGTCAGGCTGCTTCACACACAGATCCCGACCCATCAGCACTGATCCCCCATCCATGGGGACAGCCAGCATGGGGGATGGATACAGTGATGAGATGTGATGAGGCAAACAGTGTGGATTATGGGTAATGTAGGCAGTCGTGAAATGCTGGTGAAGTCATATTTTAACAGGTACTTAACCCAGTGCCTACAGCAAGAACATCCAGAGGAATAAATGGCTAAAATTATAAATCACATTAGATTAAAATGGCCAAGCAATAAAATAGTAATTGAGGTATTGCTGGTGCTGGAGGCCTCTGTCTACTATCCAGCCACACTGTCCCATTGTCCCTCGAAACATTAATGAGGAAACGCTACACCCCCCTCCCCCCCCCCAATTCAGAATTCCTGTAAGAGACAAAGGAAGGAAGGCATCTCCCTGGAGATCAAATGAAACTGGGGGAGGGACATTCTGGATACAGAGGAACATTCTGTGTGCTTAAAACTCTCCAGTGCAGTTTCCATTCCCTTTACAGTGCAGTAGTGAAATTCCCTTCTTGTTCAACCTTCACCGGAAAACAAACAGGCAAAAAAGCCACAAGATCAGGCAGCACAAGTGTGTGTGAACCATTAGAAGATGGGAATCCCCATATAATTCCAGATACCGTGTCGCTCTGAGAGGCGCGATCTGTGTCTCACTGAGAGCTGGCTGTTGTGTCTGTGGCTGCGTGTGTGTGCCTTTCCTTTTACACGATGAAATCGGAGATCATCTCGAAGGCACATGCAAATTCCCTTTGTCAGTCCGTGCTTTCCGTGCTTGGAGTTTCCGTGCAGTTAGCATTTCCATTAAAACTTCATATAATGAGACTCTGGTCCACCAGATGGTGTCAAATGGGTGGGGGGGGGGGGCAGTGAAGTGGCAGGTGGCACATGGAAATGATGGTGACCAGGCCAGTGCATGTCACTCAGTGCTGGAATTTGTCAGTGACAAGCGTATGGTTACTTGTCATATTCATGCTTGTAACATTGCAGGGAGCTCAGTCAGCCGCAGAAGCAGTTAGCATCATGGTCGCTACACTATGCCTGATACTTCAGAAACATCCCTATTTCCACATTTGCAAACTTTCTCGATATTACTTTCCAGCTGCCACAGTGAGATATCCATGATATGCAGAAACATGTCAGGGAGTATTGGACCCAGAACAATAGATGAGGTGATTTCAGATTTCCGGGTTTCATAGCGTGAGCACTATGTCCTGTACTTGAAGAATGATGTACTTACATAAAATAAACTTCTGTCATATAATTAATAATTAATTTTACAAAGGACGTCTAGCCTGTCACATGCAATTAGTGCTGGTAATCATGGGAGACCAAACATGGTGATTTCCATCCACCATCAGGGCACCTGCTCCTTCATTACTATAATTACCACTGTAAAAGGCACTATATTTAAAAAGAAAATAATATTTTAAATCATATTTTTAAAAACAACATGTTTGTAAATTCAGTGTGAAGTGGGAGCCATATTTCAGGGATGAACGCATTACCGTGGTCTCTCCTGCCTGCTGCTACCCAGGTAACAAAATGACGTCCTTTCAACGTCATCTGAACGTCGACAAATGTTGTGAAAACATTTTTTATTGACGTCATGTGGACGTTATTTTGTAGGGTCCTCGGTACAGGAAAGACGACGTCATTTCCGACGTCCTCACCACATCTTCATGACGTCCTTTCAACGTCCTCTGAACTTTGACAAACGTCGTGAAAACGTTGTTTATTGACGTCATGTGGACGTTATTTTGCAGGGTCCTCGGGACAGGACAGACAACGTTATTTCCGAAGTCCTCACCACATCGTCACAACGTTAACATTTTTATATAGGCTTGTTTATATATATATAAAACAAACCATTATATATGCAATATATAATTCTAAATAATTATATTATAATATATATTTAAATCCCGTGACCCAGATGGATAAATCAGTATGGATAATGGATGGATGGATATATATTTAAAAATAAATAATGCATTTATTCCATATTCCAGTCATCTCATTTTATTAACATCAAAAACATTAATAACATTATAATGTTGTTATTAAATGTTAAAATCAACATTAACAACCAAATTAATCCGCTTCAGGTCCCTGCTCCATTTCCCCAGTATCTCTCACTGCAGCATCATCCTAGGAGAACACAGAAGAAATAGTTACAGAACACCATACAGTAGTTTACCTCTAAAACTGAATACATTCGTTAGATAACCTTGTATGGTATGAGTGGGATAGGTGTTATGAACCATGCATGTACTGTAAGAACACACCTATGTCTTAATGACATTTACAGTATGTAACTATTCAGTGTTAAGATAATCATTTACATTTACAGCATTTAGCAGATGCTCTTATCCAGAGCGACTTCCATTTTCTAAATTCAGGGACAGTCTCCCTGAGGCAAGCTGGAGTTAAGCCTCATGCTCAGGGACCCAATGACAGTAGTGCCAGACGTGGTACTCGAACCCACACACACACACACACACACACACACACGTCACCTGATGTAAATATGTAAGATCTATTTCCTGTTTTGTCTGATCATAAGTATACTTCAGTTTTGCTTAAAACATGTCATGTCAAAGTTATCTCATTTGATTGCATGACTCATGTCTACAGGGTCTTTATATGTCTGTTTTTTAGGTCTTTATTATTATTTATTATTTCTAGGGTTATATATACTTACATAAAATCACATTGTATAGCTCCAACACCTCAAAGGATCTTTTCCCTTTCCTCCCCTTCAAACTGTACTCTCCCCACAAGGCACTGGTCCCTATTTTCCTTTATTCCTCAAATAATTATACTGTGTATACTATGTAATTAAACACTTACATTCGGGGGGAGCAGGCAGTGCAGCTCCATGCTCTTTCTCTGTGACAGTATCATCATATAAATAGAATTATATAAACGTGATTCATTTTCAATATGAAATTTTTAAAAATACAATTCTAGTACCTTGTGAACTTCCCCTGTCCAAAGAAGAACTCATAGTACCTAGTGGGATATCCGCAAGATAAAGTTTCACTAATTAGGAAATAACAGCCTTATGCTCTTCAATGAAAACTTTGCAGTGACTTTTGAATTTCTTTTGACAAGCTAATCAGAGTTATGCAGGGTTTGTTACACTTGGTTTTCTTTGTATCTGTCCTTTTTCATGTTTTACCCCATTTACTTTTTCCAGCCAAGACGATGGTATTACATCAACCGAATTTTCCCTCAGAAAGTGAACAACTGCAAAACGCTGATCAACCTAAAATTAAAAAATAAAATGCATCTAACAACTTTTCAGTGATAGAATTGTTTGTTAAAAGCAATTAAAGCACATTTACCAAGAATCAGAGATTATGTAGAATGGCAAGCACAAATCTAGATCCATGATTCTCTTCAATAATGATTGTCCTCTGTTCCAAGCAATCTTCAGATACAATTTTCATTCGTGTGTTTCTCACATGCCCTCTGTACACTCCAATCAAACGAGAGTCACAAGGGCTGAGAAATAACGGCTCGACCTGTTCATAGACTCTATACTGGAGCATTCTTCCACTGTTCTTCCTCTCAGAAACAACTGAAACCACTTCACAACAAGATGTTTCTTTTAGCATGAATGTGTTGTTGGGATACTTTAGACCAACTGCATCTTCATTAGTTTGTCTGCTTTTGGTTTGAATTAAAACTCTGCTCTCCTCAATTCTTTTCATGACTTGAGTAAGAGGACGTCTTCCAGAGCTAATTAGTTTTTTAAGCTCCTGTAGATAGTTCTCAAAACGAAAGGCACTGTGACTATCCAAACATCCAAATTCTTTTGCATCTTCCATGATGTGAATCAAAGAGTGGACATTGTACGCCAAGAAGCCTTCCCCATATAAAAATCGCCCTTGTTCCACAAAAAACACAAGTAATTCTTGCACATACGAACTTTAGCGTTGAGCGAGTTTTGAGGAGACAAGCATGCATAGAGCTACGCTAAAGGCCAAGAAATGCTCAAACAACTGGTCTGGAAGAATTCCTTTAAGAACCACCTTTCCTGTGTACAAAGCGAACTGGCGAAATTCTGTTGTTTTCCATCTTTCAAGTTCTTCCAAACCACGTGGCTTCCTTGCAAAACATCTTGGCATAGCACTCCTTAGCTGATTTAATCTATGACGAACTTCTTTTATCTGCACAGGAGATAGTCTTACTGTGGAATGGCCTCTTGTCCACAGGAACAGCAATTTTCTCATAACTCCTAGACAACACTGATGCATGTGGTCAACAGGAAAACACCTGATCATGTCAATTGGAAGATTCCAGAAAGGGGAAATCTTTTCCTCTTGATGATGTTCTGCATACGTTTTGTTCTCTGAAAGTCAGATCAGTCCGCAGCGTCAGATTTGTCACCTCCTGATAAATCATTCTACCAAGCCATCTTCCCCTTTGTGTACATCTATCACAGCCATAATAACCAGAGTACTGCTTTACACATTTCACCATGGCCTTTGCTGGGTCATCACAAATAATGCACGTAATGTGTACTGCTAGATTTCTCCCTTCCAACTCGATTCCAGTTTCTAATAAATTAGCCAGATCATGAACCGTATCACTAATGAAGTCCATAGATGTAGGTTTTGATGAAGCCACTGCAAGTGATAATGGAAAGACAGACACTGGGTCAAGATCAATAGAGCACAAAACTGGCCAGAGTGCTCGGTTGTTGCTTTTAAACAGTGGTAGCCCATCCACATTTAAAGAAATTTCCAAAGCATTCAAGGCCTTTAGCATGGCTGAAGGGTAGGACTGCAAATGATCTAGGATTCTTTGTCTGACATCAAACTTAACATATTCTACCCCTGACACATTTTGTATTTGAATTGTCTGTGTGTCTCCCATTAATGTTCTTGCGGTGGTAGGCAGATCAGAATGTCCATGTTTTACCGGTACTTTCAGAAGAGAGTCAACTGCATTGTGCTTCACATTAAACATAGCCACCCATCTGGTTAATTCTTCCCTCAGAGAACTACTGCCTGAATAACGTCCTTCACTTTCTGATTCTGAATCGCTCACATCTGCAGCATTATTAACTTGATCTTGAGAAGGAAAATCACGACAAGAAGCAGTTTCTAAGGTACTACTGTCAGAATTTGCAGTAAGCATGTCTGGGTCCTGAAACAAATCCAGCTGTCCTTGACCTAGTTCACCATCAACATCATGGTTGCTTCCACAGTCAACAAAGTCATCTCTTCCATCTGAAGTGTGCTCAAAGTGGGTTTTTTTATGTGATCGAGACACTCTTTCCCAAATCCGATTCTACTGTCGTTTCTTGTGTATGGTTTTGAAGGAAACAGACCTGAATATTTGTCTCTGAAAAAAAATAACATTACTACCACTTAAGATGCAAGTTTAGTTATAGTAGTAATTAATTCATAAGAATAAAATTTAATAAACTTTAATGTTTCTAATAGCTTTGCCTTTCAAAATAACTTTTGCAAGTAAATGAAAAATAACTTACCTTCTCAGTACTCATTTTCTCCTGAAAATGTGTCAATATGTAGAGAACTTTACAGTCTAACATAAAAGAGACAAAATAAATAGGCTACATAAAAATGGCCCCACATTGCAATATCCTTAAACAAGAGGTTATCTATTGCAGTTCTATTGAACCACTTCCAGGATGCCTATAGTATATACTTTTACATGAGATGGGTCAGATTTGGTGAAGCATATGCAACAAATCAAACTCAATTTGTGCCCTTTGTTTATACATACATACATATAAACTAGAGATGCATTTCTGCAAGAAAATGCTGTGATTCCTCAAGTTTTGTAGTGAAAACTGGCCCAGTAGAAAGTCATATTAAAATGTATTGACGTGAATTATGGAGGGCTAAGAGTGCCAAAATTAAATAAATAAATACACCAATAATTAATTAATTAAATGTGTCATGAATTGTTTAAAATGGGAAATATAAAGATAAATTATTACTTAAATGTGTCATGAATTATTTAAAATGGGAAATAAAAATATCGTTAATTAAATGTGCCATGAATTATATCTACCATTAGAAATAAAATCATTATTAATTAATTACATGTGTCATTTACAATTATTTCACTATTTATTTAATTTTGGCACTTTTGGCGCTTTCACCACATCATGAATTAATTTTATCTGTCAGTGTGACCCATCAAAGTCAGTAGGCGGGTCACTGCGGGTCGTCAACCGAGAGTAACATCTGATTGGTTACCCTGTACAGTAAGTCAAAACAAATAGATCCCAGATAATGGATCGGTACGGGACCCGTCAACATACTCCGAGACAATAGATGGCAGTATTTGTTTTTACATTGCTACCTATAATAATCAAGAAGAAGAAGAATTTCGCAACGGCCTTAATTGAGCTACTACGTATGCGCACGCTTGCGACTTCTTTGTGGCATCGCGTCACATTTCATCGTTTGTTGATTTTTGGTGATAATGTCGACAGAGAGGAAAGAGAATTAACAGGATAATGATGGAGTCCTTCGACTTTAAAACATTTTATTTCGCATTAGGCCTTTAATGCCAAATGTGCTTCAGAAGGAGCGACTTAAATACAGGGTATGGCCATCAATTTTACAGTCAAAGGTGACATTACTTTAATGTTACCCAGTTCGATGTGCTGTGAAGTTACTTAAACTAAGCCTGCTTTTTTTCTCCTTAGTCATTTCTTTTTTTATATGTATCAGTGTAATTACTACACACTCGTGTCAGTTACAGTATTGCAGCTGTGTCTTGTGGTGCTAAATGAAGCAAATTATATTTGTTTCTGACAGACGACCGATTGTTTTATCTTGGGCCAAACCGCACAACATAAACATTGTTTATGCTGTGCAAATAAAAGTTCTTAACTATTATTTTGGAGTAACTTTTTTTTTTTTTAGAAAATGCTGTACATATATCACAGCCCCTTGATAAGCAATATGGGTACACAAGATTGATATACACCTCAATTTTATTACAATTTCTAAAGAAAAGGCATCTATTCAGCAATACCATTGGGAAAAACTTTATGTAAGATTACTGTCAGGCACTAATAGCAACGCGCACACAGATGCAAATATTACAATCGGCAAAACAATATGGTTTAAATACCACAATAAAGTGACGGCTGAACTATAAATATAAACATCAATGACCCATCTCACAATACGTGACCCATGAATAATGATACACGAAATCCATGCCCTGAATCACGGTCTACCGCAAAATGTGAATACATGCGCAGTATTGGGCCTGGTCCATGATTGGTAGCGCCATGTTGGAAATGACACAGCTTCAGACCAAAACAATCGGCTGCACAAGATCCAGATAGATCATTGTTTGTCCCGCCTACTGACTTTGATGGGTCACACTGACAGATAAAATTAATTCATGATGTGGTGAAAGTGCCAAAATTAAATAAATAGTGAAATAATTGTAAATGACATGTAATTAATTAATAATGATTTTATTTCTAATGGTAGATAATAATTCATGGCACATTTAATTAACGATATTTTTATTTCCCATTTTAAATAATTCATGACATATTTAAGTAATAATTTATCTTTATATTTCCCATTTTAAACAATTCATGGCACATTTAATTAATTAATTATTGGTGTATTTATTTATTTAATTTTGGCACTCTTAGCCCTCCATAGTATATGGGGAATAAACGAGGGGTGATAAAAGCAAGTAAAAGAGTGCGGGTCGAAAGAGACAGATGTGTGTTCAGGAGGTGGCCTCTAAATGGGGAAAACGAATAGGCTATCGTATCGGCGATACTTTCCCTGTGTTTACTTGGTATCGCATCGATACCAAATTTTGTAGTATCGCACACTAGTGATGCGCGGGTCGTCTCGTAACCCGCGGACCCCGCGGTAACCCGCAGGTCGGGTTGGGGCGGGTAAAGAAATTGTCACTTTATTTGCGGGGCGGGTCATTAAAAACAAAATTAAATAAAAAATCCATGTACGTCGCGTGCAATTCCCTATAGCCTATATTAAATATTTGGGAATATCTATTTTCATATTTTATTAAGTTCTTTGATAAGGTTACGTCACGTGACAAGTCACGAAAGCGCCAAGCGGTAGTGATGCGCGGGTCGTCTCGTAACCCACGGACCCCGGGGTAGCATAGGTTGCTAGGTCAAAACAGATGTATGGGCTAAGCAGAGGTATTGGCCTGAGCCTCGTCTCGCGAGCTTTATCGCTTCTCGGCGTGTGAATTATCGGGTGTGGTGTGTGAAATTGGGTGCGTTCGATTTGGGTTGTATGCGGCTGATGTGACATGGAGCGAGATCTGCCTGCGGCTGCAGGGGTGGAATATAAACTCACTGCAGCCAAGTCGGACAACTTGTCCTAGTGTGCGTGAGACGACTGCAATGGCCGCACTGCCAGAAGGGTGCAGATAAAGCTATACAAATATCACCGCATGCACGTACATTTTACAATAGCCAACTCCTGATCCAAACTGTCAGCAGTGAAAAAAATAAACTGTGTATAGTGGCTCTGTGTAAAAAGATAGCTGTCAGGAAAACGATCAAATACATTTATTTCAAGGATTCAAAGACTAAAATCGGACGTCCGCCTAACGTTGTGAATGAAACGTTACCTGGCGGACTAAAATCGGACGTCCGCTTAACGTTGTGAATGAAACGTTACCTGGCAGACCAAAATCGGACGTCCAAAAACGTCACGGTGGCGTCGCTTGTTAGCTGGGTAGACTGATATTTAGAATAAAGACACACACATTATTAATTCCCACATATTTACACAGGAAATCTAAATCTGGCAAAAAGCATCGTATTTATTGAACTGAATGTGTGCTTTCATCTGTGCGTAGTGTAACCGTGCCACGTCCCCGCCCCTTACAAGCAAACAAACAGCTTGGCAACGACGCTGTTCCGTTGAGTCTTTATCAGGTGACTGTGTAGGTCCCTGTCAGACTCATACTACTGTATAAGATGCAGATCAAAAGCATGCCGCTAAAACGCTGCTAATGTCCTCATAATTTCTAAAGTGACATTTTTATTTGTTGTTTTCAGCGGGAGACTGGATGAAGTTCCAGCATATAGAATGAATTTATTTATTTATCCTTTATTAGAGCTCTGGAGAAACTCTTCGCAAACAATGAAAAATTGGCAAAAAGAAAATAAAAAATTACGTGTGATTTCTTGCTTCGTGTAAAAATCCTAGGTAACACAATGAGGGGTGAAACTTAATAGCTTTTTAACATGACTTTACTATACAGAGTCCAGCTAAGTAGGCACGCAGAAAAACTACGTGGCTGAACCCCCCGAAATTATCTTAAAGTATCGCGCCATGTGCTTTACAAAACCACAGCGTGCTAATACAAAAAAAATGTCTAGCTGTATAAAATAAAGCGACAATTGTGTTCAATATGTATATGAATGTAGATAATAACTAATAAATACTCATTTGGAATGGCAAATGTGACAAGCTATTTATTCATGATACTTTGTCGTACAGTATATCCAGTCATACTCATAGTAACTATCATTATCAACATGTAGCAGAGTCACAATATACTCAGGGTAGCCCAACAAAAGTGTACTTTCTATAATTATGATGATCCTAACTACGTTCAAGTGGGTTGGAGCAGGCAAGTCCCGACAGGACAATACGAGTATTTCTAGGCAACTGCGTAACGCCAGGCAACTATTGTGTGAATTGCGTTGTAAAGAAGTCACCACTGGTGTTTGCATGTAGCACAGTAATTTAGCGTGCGTATAAGGTTTCAGGAATGCCGGTGAACGTTTCATGTCCATGCCAATGTTGTCTACTGGCGCTGCCGAGGCAACACCAATAGCATCACGATCCCTGTCAATTCTTTCAACTCCAGTGTGGAGTGTCCAGAACAGGCAGTGTGCGTAGCCAATGATATTTGAAGCTGTGTGACTGACAGAATAATGAACCAGTTACATTTTGTTGTCGTCACCGGCAATCTCACGAGACCGGTATATGAGCCCCGGCGATTAATCCGTTACAGAAGTGCATTCGCTTCGCTGTGAACGGGCTTGTGGCTGAGCTAGCGGTCTGTCTAACGCGAGTTTAAAGTGAAGCTTAATTCCGTTTTCTATTGAAAATGAGGGAGATTGTCCATCTACAGGCTGGTCAGTGTGGAAACCAAATTGGAGCCAAGGTTTGTTGATAAAGCCCGCAAAAACAGTTGAATAATTATAATATGAGTTTTATCTCCCTTAATCGGGTTTCAACCTAATTACAAAAAGTCAAAAGACTAAAAAAGTTAATTGTTTATTGGCCGTGCAGCCGTTTCCTTCATTGCTGGCGAGTCTGCTTGCGTAAGTAGGATGCTTGTGAAGCACTAGTTCGGACGCTTATTAAAGCGCTTTAATCTCGCCGGACAGTTGGGTGACCGCTGTGTACTGGGCTGTTCAGCCGCTTGTTGCTGGCTGTCATGGCGACCGGAGCGCGGCTTTGCCCTTTAGCCGGGATGAGCCCGGGTCGCTCCGTTGCCGTGTCGGACTGATGAAGTGGCTATTCTGTGTCCGCAGTTTTGGGAGGTGATCAGCGATGAGCACGGCATAGACCCCACCGGCACTTACCACGGCGACAGCGATCTCCAGCTAGAGAGGATCAATGTGTATTACAACGAGGCCACCGGTGAGTGGCCGCCGCGCCGCTGCTCTTTACGGGGGCAAATGGAGGGGGATTTCTGGCATTACTTTGCCTGTCTGTATTGCCCATCGCCTGCCCTTATGTTTCAGGGGGAAAGTATGTCCCCCGTGCCGTCCTTGTGGATCTGGAGCCGGGCACAATGGATTCTGTTCGGTCCGGACCCTTTGGGCAGGTATTCAGACCTGACAACTTCGTCTTCGGTGAGTTGAACGCGGTCTGAGTTAGGGGTGGGCGGTACAACGGTACCATTGTCATTACCGGTGTGGTTGTGCGCCTCGGGGGTGGGAGTGGGGGGGACAGTGGAGCCCAGCACCAATACATTTACACAAAAGTTGGAGGAGACTACACTCAGGAATTAATAAAAAATTAATAAAATGTACAATTATACAACTTTTGCATAATTATACACGTTAAACAAAAATAACTTGGTTGCATATATATACAGTATCAGATTAAAAAGTTATATTTATATCTACCAACCACATCATACAAAGTGCGTGGTAAAAGGCACAACTGCCGCCGTGTGGTGACTTTGTGCCAATTGTAGCTTCTTAAGCTTGGTATAGGCTAATAGAGTTAAAGTTTGGGAAAGAGGAATAAAAAAGACATGAGTGGAATGTCTGTACCACCCAAGGCGTCAACAGATGAGGAGACTCTTGTTCCAAAAAAGGGGGCAGATCAGTTATTTGGAACTGGTTCAGTTTTGTTGGAGCACATGAAAGTTAATATCAAGATCTTCAGGCTTTTTGCAAAGTAAATGTCATTAATAGTCTTCCATGTCTCCCAATTGAAAAATGATACATTCCATATACTTAATATATTATCAAAACTTGGAAAGAAGTAATATCGTGATATAATATACCGTCACCATCAAAGAAGTAGGGTGGTGTGGTGGCGCTGCTGCCTCACAGCAAGAAGGTCTTGGGTTCAGTCCCAGATCCTTTCTGCGTTGGCGACTGCCCTGGGTTGGTTCCCGCCTGCGCCCATTGTTCCCGGGATAGGCTCCGGTACCCCCCCCCCCCCCCGCGACCCCAGTTGGACTTTAACGGTTTGCGAAGATGGTTGGCTGACCATCCAAGAAGTGAAAATTACCATGGTAATTTCAGTTGCCCACCCCTAGTCTCAGTTACAAATATGCCACATGCTAAGTTTCTTGGCGTCCATGTGCATGCATGCGAGAAGCTTAACACCATTAAGTTATCCTGTACCTGCTGCTTAACAGGTCAGAGTGGTGCCGGCAACAACTGGGCCAAGGGTCACTACACTGAGGGAGCAGAGCTGGTGGATTCAGTTCTGGATGTGGTGAGGAAGGAGGCAGAGAGCTGCGATTGTCTCCAGGGCTTCCAGCTCACCCACTCCCTGGGTGGGGGCACAGGCTCCGGCATGGGAACGCTGCTGATCAGCAAGATCCGTGAGGAGTACCCCGACCGCATCATGAACACCTTCAGCGTGGTGCCCTCCCCCAAAGTGTCGGACACTGTCGTCGAGCCCTACAACGCCACTCTGTCCGTGCACCAGCTAGTGGAGAACACTGACGAGACCTACTGCATCGACAACGAGGCGCTCTACGACATCTGCTTCCGCACACTGAAGCTGACCACGCCCACCTATGGGGATCTCAACCACCTGGTGTCGGCCACCATGAGTGGCGTCACCACCTGCCTGCGTTTCCCTGGCCAGCTGAACGCTGACTTGCGGAAGCTTGCTGTCAATATGGTCCCATTCCCCCGTTTGCATTTCTTCATGCCTGGGTTTGCTCCCCTCACCAGCAGGGGGAGCCAGCAGTACCGTGCCCTCACCGTACCTGAGCTCACCCAGCAGATGTTCGATGCCAAGAACATGATGGCGGCCTGTGACCCACGTCACGGTCGGTACCTGACTGTGGCCGCGGTCTTCCGTGGACGCATGTCCATGAAGGAGGTGGATGAGCAGATGCTGAATGTGCAGAACAAGAACAGCAGCTACTTTGTGGAGTGGATCCCCAATAACGTGAAGACGGCTGTCTGCGACATCCCACCTCGTGGCCTAAAGATGGCTGCCACCTTCATCGGCAACAGCACGGCCATCCAGGAGCTCTTCAAGCGCATCTCCGAGCAGTTCACCGCCATGTTCAGGCGCAAAGCCTTCTTGCACTGGTACACCGGCGAGGGAATGGATGAGATGGAGTTCACTGAGGCGGAGAGCAACATGAATGACCTGGTATCTGAGTATCAGCAGTATCAGGATGCCACTGCTGAGGAGGAAGGGGAGTTTGAGGAGGAGGGTGAGGAGGAGCTGGCATGAAGGAATCTGGCTTCTGAGTGTTGGTTGGGTTTTTCTCTTTCAATTTATTGTTTTTTCTTTTTATGCTGTCAACCTTAAATCTCTCAAAAAGTTTAATAAAATAGATTGTGAATTAATTCGTAATTGGTTACTGTGTAGTGATTCGTTTCCTTTGATTAAGATCAGCCATGTGTAAAACTGGCAGCTGGGCTTGAGTCTCTTTTATACTGCTCATAGTTCTTCCTTTCAACATAAAAGCATTTGCTTGTAATGGATGAGGTTGTGCAGGAATCTGGTATATGGTCCTAGATTCTCTTCATGACAGAAGGTTCATGTCACTGGTTAAATTCTTGCACACACTTTCTTTTTAAGGACAAGTGCCCTGAATTCCCTTGCCTCCTTATCCTCTTGGCTGATTAGGCTATGGGTAATGCCTTTTTTTGTTCCTGAAAAAAATGTTTTTAACCTTCTTTTGCACAGCTGCCACATTTGCCTCTTCATGCAGTGGTGAGTAGTTTGTGGATGCTGAAATTTAAATGTTTGCCGCCGTAAAGTCATGGTGAAGTGAGTTCAATCTATTATTTTGTCGATGATGAATGAACAAAATAAGACCCGTGTTACACAAAACGGTACGAATGGTGTCCTTCCCAGCTGGATGAATGGAGTTTGTCTGCCATCTAGTGGTAGATGGGAAGTAAAATTACTGAAATACTACGTAGCAATTTTCCAACCGCACATTATTAATACCCGGTTGAAATAGTTACACTGATTCTTGTTGTAGTGTAATTCAAAGGTCGAATGCTTAGTGTTAGTTTTGTGACCAAACAAAAACTTATAATCGAGTATTTGAGTCTACTATGAAAATACTTTAGTATATTTAATACCCAATCCTCTTTCATTTATAACAATTTAGATTACTGATTTATTGAAAGGGTAGGAATGCTTGTTATCACTCCTTAACTGATGAATGAAGACTGTTAGTCTTGCCGGAGCATATAAATTATGCAGTAACATTTTAGGAATTCTGAATATCAACTATTTGATATAGTTAGTTATCGCAATGGTGGGGTAGTATAGTGGTTTGCACTATTGCCTTAAACCTCTGTGATCTGGGTTTGAGTCTCCTGGGTTGAGTGGAGATTGGGTTTTCTCTGAGTTTCCTTTAGGTACTCTGGTTTCCCCCTACAGTCCAAAAAATGCTGAAGCTGATTGGTGGTACCAAATTGTCTGCAGGTGTGCTTGTGTGAGTCTGCCCCTGTGATGGGTTGGTGTTCTATCCTGGGTTGTTCCCTGCCTTGCGTTAGTAGCGTCTAGAATAGGTTCTGGGCCACCCTTGACCCTCAAGACGAGCAGTGACAAACAATGGATGTATTGATAGAGATCTTTGCAGTCAGCTTGCTCTTACCTACAGAGAGCAAGATGGGGGAGGTGTCTCCTGAGTTTCCATGGCAAAGAATAAAAAAAGTATAATTTTCGGCGATGGGTTGGTGCCCCGTCCTGGGTTGTTACCTGCATTGGGCCCGTAGCCTCCAGGACAGGCCCCGGACCCCCCATGACCCTGAATAGGACAAGTGGTTTCAGAAAATTGATTTATTATTATTAATATTATTTCTGTGCTGAATTGAAGAATCAGTCATGAATTCTAACTAAAATTGTCTTTTAGCCTATGTGTCATTATGGACTATTAAACAAAATCATTGACGACAAGTACACATTTTACCTAGTACTTTAGTACAACCTACTTACATTATTTTCTCACCCTATCGATATTTCATATGGCAGCTTCAGTTAAACCACCTATTATTGTCCATCAGGTGGCGCCATAATACTAAGGTTTGATTTGTCCCTGTGCTTCTTTTGGTAAGAAGGAGAGGTCATTGAGTCCTATTCTGTACTGCAATGTTTTATTTTACTTTGTCCCATTCACATGTTGTATTAATGTAAGGCTTTGTGGGAGATGTTTAGAACAATGGAGCAGGTGAATCATTATATCCTCAAATACAATTCCATAGGTACTGGTTAGTGACATTTGGAAGGTTGCTGCTGAAAGAGTGAATAGATGTTTTTGATTGGCAAATGTCCCACCAAAAGGCCAGGAGGCATTTTAAACATATGCCTGTGATTGATCTTGGATTGGCCTACGTTGGATTCATTGTTTGATATGTGAAACAGACATGCCACTGAATTAAGATGAAAAATATATACTTAAAATTGAAGTGGTGATCATTTTTAGGTGTAGTGCTATTTTTAGAAAAACGAGGCTTTGTTTTTGGATATTTTATATACTCGGATGTAAGAACCCAGACTGAAATTCTCAGTAGGCTTGCCATGTAATGGTCAATAGGGGGCAGAAATTTTTGAATGTAAGTTATTGACAAGCCCCAGTGTATGAGAAAACAAACTGAAGCGAAATGGCAGTTTAATGAGTTTTAACGCCAAAGAAGCAACGATCGCCATGGCAACCGAGCACTTTCCGCATTAACCCGCGTGATTTACATTGTGGGGTGTTTTTTAAATGTGTGAAGGCAAGGCTTATTTTAGCAATACGATTAACAATCCCCAGATCAGTCATCATATCCTGAATGTAAACAGCTGGTGTGTGAAGATTTTGACAGATAACGTTTGGGAAGCTGTTGAAAGATCTCCTCTCTACATAATGCTGTTGCTTTATGGTTTTATTCTTATTTAGAATTATTACACCCAATGTGGTCCTCTAGCTGCATATAGTTGCATAGTCCGTGATCTTAAATTTGTAGGTTTGCATTACCAGATCTGAGGAGCAAGAGAAACCTTAATTAAACTAAGAACTTAAACCCAGTATCGGCTGAAAACACATATAATTGCACCAAGGGCGGGTCTCCGAAGCAGCACGGATTTCATTAATTAAAGAGACAAGGGCATCCGGTTCAATTTCATGGATCATTTACAGTGCGCTATTGAATAGGCAGCAAAGAAGGAGAGCTGTTAATTGAGCTGATAACCTGTGCTCTGTACTGGTGACGGTGGATGGAGAGCACGTCACAAGAGCAAAATCTGTCTGCTTAGTGACAAAAGGTACTCAGAGCACTGACTCTTGGAAAAGAGTGTGATCAGTGTAAACGACAGCTGTAACATGGCACACCGGCTTCCGACAATCGTTTGCGAACCATGTAGCTTCCCTGACCTCATTATCTACATTTAAGCAGCTCCGCGAAGCCCACTTACTGCTCAAGGTTACAGCTGTAGTGTCCTGTGTGGGAGTCGCAAGCTGCAAGATTCTGATTACCAGCTCACTTTTTACACCCTGGAAATTGCAATCATAACATCGTTTTGAGGAAGAGAGGTTTTAAATTTGCCAGGGGGTTCTGGGGCAGAGGACTCTGGGAGACTGCAACTGATGACCCCCTCCTACCCACCACCTTGCGCCCAACAGCTCATTAATTAAAAATTCAACCCACAACTGATATACTTAGCAGTTAGGGAGAGCTAAAATGAGAGAGAACGGATAAGACAGAGCAGTCAGCTGATATGATTAATTCAATAGATGAAGATTGATTTAATTTACACAGAATTCCCATAGCAATAAAATGCTCATGTTCCCTAAATGGATCATGCTTGTGACAGCTGATGCGATCTGAGAGGGAAACCAGAAATGTAAGTCATCTTTCTTACTGTCTCATATTCTCTCACCACGATCCTCTGTTTCCCCCATAACAAACATTAAGCATCTCTCACCACTTCCATCCCTACTGGTGACAACTGTGCCCCATAGCCACGTATTCAAGCACCTAGCATGCCGATATGAGTGTAATCATGAGTTTTGCAATCTGCAGGTGGGGAGAGAGCATCCCCTACAGGCATGGGGATGTTACTGCATGGGTAATGAACAATAATGGCAACGATGTCTGCTGCATACCAGCAACCAGCATGTTTCCACCAAGGCAAAATAACGCACAGTGTGTGGGATTCTGCAGCTCATTGTTCCAAGGCATTGCTCACAACATTTATAAAACAGGCAAAAAAAAAGTGACATGAAATGGGTGAAGCTTTCGTGCGAGTAGCATTCGGGACAAAAGTGTTTTTTTTTTTTCAATGGGAAGAATAACAATGCACCTATTCAAAAGCAAGCAATTTCAGATGGGAGAACAACCATTTAAGTCGCGTCACTAGGGGGTCATTCTTCATAATATTGGTCTTCATAAAATTCCCTCTCGATTGCACCCAAAATTCTTTCCTGACTTCATGCACCCAGAAGTAACAGACCACATTATCTGTACTGTTTCTTTTGCATGCGAACAGCAACACAGATGTCCGCCTCTGGAACACGTGCATTCAGATCCTCAACGTGGATAAATCAGCTAGTGAAAGAAACACAAACAATGGGGAAAGAATACAGTACTGAGTAGCTGTACGTTGTGCTGTGTTTGATCATCTAAGGGGTTGAGTTCAATTGAGTTATGATGAACCTCAGAATGGAGTCATTAGACAACAGTTCCGCCCCCCATCCCTCCGTGTCCTGAAGCCTCGCAGCAGGCTGCTGTGCTGTGGAGGGATGACTAATGGATTCCTCTGAGAACCACGGAGCCCCGGGACTGAGAGACTAATGTTTTGTTTGGTATTAAAATGCGCAAGGCGACTAAACTCCCACTGAATTCTATAAAAACATTCAGAGAATGGTTTCATCAATCACGCCTCGCGGCACTGGGGCTGTCTGGTCCTGGGTAGAGTGGGATGGCTAGATTCCAGCCCAAATGTGCATATGCACAAACATGCACAGGCGGAACGTCATTCTGCACTGTGCTGTGAAATCTGGAACATTTTTTAAGGTGTTTCAGAATGTAGGTGCACCTCAGACAAAGATCAATACACTGTTGTTTCATGGATTACTTAAAACGTAGTCAACAAATTGCAGCCATTATCATGCTTGAATTTTATGCTTTCTTAAAGGAATATTAGCAGTCCAATCTAAGCCTTGAATATGTTTTCCTACATGTTAAAATAGGAGTATGTCAACTGAGCATTTTTGTATCATAAAGCAGTTGCCTAGAGAATGTAGAGATGAGCCAATGGGATGTCAATACCCAGACTCCCACTATTCTGCTAATTTAAAGAAATGTGTACACACCTGTTGTATAGGATGGTGAGTTTAAGCAAGGGCCAAAAGGCAGACTATTGGTGGAGAATCAGGGTCAGGCAGGGTTGATTGAGTTAAATACATGTTTTGACATTCCCCAATAAGGATATTAATTGCTTTTCGTTCGGTACGTCTGAGGTGTTAAAAGGTCCTGGCTGCTCAGATGTTAATCCCAACAGTTTTGCAGTCATTTTCTGTGCCTCATCACTTAGATAATAAGTGATAAGTCAGAAAGCCATCTCAAGTCTAATTACCCAAGCAGCAATTCTTCAGCTCAAGCTTGACATATTGCCCTGGAGAATTCACACTGGGGTTTGAGTGATGGGTCTGTTTCTGGTACTGTTTCACTGCACCCCCCCCCCCCCCACACACACACACACACGCACACACACACACACACACACACACACACTCTGCTACAAACAGCCACCCATGTCAAATACAGCATTGTAGCATGTGAAGTGTTGTGTACTATATGGGAAGCTACCAAAGATGCCAAAACAGTGTTTGGAGTCTGGGGCTGCACAGCTGAAAAGAGGCTGAGGAGCTGCCCTTAGTGAGGTTCCAGCCTTTCAGGGACAAACTGTATTGGGGTGAATTTGTCCAGTAAGAAAAACTGATCACATTGACAGTCCTTCCTTAAAGTGCCAGAATGATGTCAGAGCACAGTGACAGTTGGCTGTTTGGTCAATAAGATTGTAGGAAAATGTAGTAGCACCAATATCTATTAATGCATGATTTATTATACTAAAGCCGGGCTGCTTATTCCCGCTCCTGGAGATCTACCACCCTGCAGAACATTGGTGCCTCCCTAATTTAACACACCTGACACACACAATCAGCTATGTTAACATGAAATGAGAAGCCCTGCACTACAATATATATACACTATTGTAGTGTTGCATAGACAGTACATTGTGTGTACATTGTGAACAAGGACTTGGTTAGAATCTGTTCAGTGCAGCGCTGCCTGATTCTCAGACTCCCCCTCCCACCCCCTGCTACCCATCCACTACCAACCCTGCAGTCAGGGTGCATTCTTGTGGAACGTGCCATCTGCCCCAAGAGATGAGTGGCAATCCTCCCTCTGATCTGACCCCTGTTCTCTGACCTCCCTCTCAGCCACAAGCCATGTAGGAGGGGTGACAAGGGGAAATGTCCCGTGTTCTGTTTTCATAAACGGAAATGAGTGCTAGATCACTGGAGCTTGCACCACTGCCTGCGTTTTCACGTCACATAGGAGCTGAGCACAGATACGTGGCCTTTCCACTTATTTTCAGACTTGATTTAGAACATATTGTGGAACTGGAAACGTGGGAGTTCTGCTCAAGGCTACCTGACAAGACAGAAAATAAAACTGAGATTTTAAAAGAAGCACTGATGATAGTTTCACGGTTGAGGGGATGGACTTACAACCTTGAGAAAGTCAATGCGAGGCAAAAGCTAAACCGAAACCAAATGTTCCATTGTTTTTAACTTTCCTAAGGTCTGTGCTGCAGTTGGAGACAGCCAGCGGGGGGCGGTAGTAGGCAGCGAGAGTGAATGAGCGCGTGAGTGTGTGTGTATGGATGTGTGTGTGAGACAGAGAGAGAGAGAGAGAGAGATGGCTAATTTTGTTAGTGAGGACTTCATCTGATTTAAAACCAATCTGAAAGGGACACCAGATGGAGTTTGTAAATCCAAATCCATCAAACCAACTCTTAATGAACGCATTTCAGCTTCATTAAAACTGTCAGTTCTGAAGTAAAATTAATATTTTTTGTTGCTGCCATGTAGTTGATTCCATTTCAGTGAACCAGATGGAGACATTAATTACAAAAAAGGACAAACTTTGAATTTACTTTAAGGAAGTTTTTTTTTAATTATTTAATATTTTTTTAATTGGCATGCTGTCTGGTAGTTACCTGAGTCATTGTGTTATTTCATTTACATCGCGATCTCATATCGAACCTAAATTCAGTGAGGAAACTAAAGGTAGCTGGTCAATCTTAGTAATATAGTGATATAGTGATACATTTCCAGTGTGATATGAGCTGGAATTTTATTTCTGTGAAATAAAGAATTCAGTTATATAATATTATATATTATGTCGTCATATATATATATATATATATATATATATATATATATATATATATATATATATATATATATATATATATATATTAGTGTAATATTTTTTATGGATGCACAAAGGTGATATGCACAAATTTCAGATAAGATGCAGTCATTTTCACGCAACGCACTTAACCTCCTGAATCTCCTCATTAATATATCCGGCCGTTTAAGCATCTAATTGGAGAAAACCGTCTGCTACCGAAAACCAAAATGAAACAATTTCTTCCAGCTGTAGATGATCAGATTTCATTTTAACGTTCTTACTCATAGATCATGCGCGCTTCTAGCCAGTCCCGAAAGCATCCCAGCGGCCGAATGGAAATGTCAGGTGAGATAGTATCGGAGCGCCATATCGGGAGGGGGGCGGACAACGGCCAAAGAGACGCCCGGGCGCCGGACCGAGTCCCCCACCCACCGCAGAACGGCGCCGATCGGGCAGCCACGGGGCTGGGAAAAGGAGCAGCGTCTCCAAACCGGATAACACATAATTAATCCGGTTCATTAATCCAGTTAATAATACATCATTAACGGTCTATGTGGTCAGTTCCAATTTAATAACAAATATTACACGCAAAGAGGTTTTTCTTACGCAGGGCTTATAAAACACAATCAGACATTAACAGAAATGCGAGAAGTCCATTTAAATAACATTAACATTTATCAATACTTATACGTATTACGGTCCTCATCTGACTATAGTATTTCAGTGGAGAAAACTTCAGAGAGGGAACGGCAAGGAGGTGAAGGAGTAAGGATGGAGGAAACGAGAGAAGTACAAGGGAGGGAAGAAAGTGGCTAAAACTGGAGAGGCGAATAGGAGTTAAAACGTGAAAAGGGAAGAATGAATGGGAAAAATAAGTAAGGGGCTGAGAAGAGGAAGTGAAAAGCAGAAAGTGACTTTATCGGCTCAATCTCTGCCCTCCATCTTTGTTTGGTTTCCGCACAATGCCACAACTCCGGTGCTGATTACTTTTCTGGAAACCCCTTTGGTATAGAAATAATTCAGATAGGTTTTTCATTTCCTGTGTCTGAGCACGCAGAAATCAACTGAAAAAATAAGTAAGCATGTCTGCTTGTGCGCGGTGCGCACGTATGTATGTACGAATATGTATAGGAAAACAATCATGCCGTTTTGGCAGCGGATTTTAGTTAGTGTATTTGAGTGTCGATTTCTGCATAACAAACTTATAGATACCGATCTGGGTCATTTTTAATGCCCCCCTCCACCAGCCCCTGTAGCAAATGCAGGCTGGAATAAATGAGCGGGGATCGTGCCCATATTTACAGTTCATGTTTATTCATTTGTAATCTGTGACCGGTGTTGTTTCAGGCATGTTCAGAAATTTCCTTGGAAATATTTCGGTTCATTTTGTTCTTGCAAATGCACTACACTGCTGTGCATTAAATCTCTGATTGAATATTGATCTGGTTCTATTCTTACAACAGGCCATTATTATTTTGTATTGTGCAGAAGTGTCGGATAAGCAAATACAGTAGGCCTACTACGTTTTGGGATTGAATCAGATTATCAGTTTTCATGATAATTATCTTTATTCTTTTTGACATTTAATTCTAAGTCCACATGTATTAAACAGTGCCGGATTTAGTGTAGCAAAGCTGTCTCTGTTTATTCAGAGAGTGACTCAATATTGAACTGAAACTCCTATTGACCATCTTAGGACATGCATCTGTTCTGTCTTGACCCTGCTGTTGATCTGGCAAGTTTCTTTTTTACTCATGATTCTGAAGTATATCTGACACCCCCTGCCAGAACAGGGGAGGACAGTAAGTAGTGAGGGTGTGACTATGACTGCGGTGTGGAATGGTCCAAATCGGGTTGGGTGGCCTGGGGAGGGTGACCATGGAAGCAGCTGCATCCTGGGGATATGCATCATGTGACCAGGGAAGTGGCTCCATCCGTGAGTCACGTCATGTGATTATGGAAGTGGCTGTGTAAAGGGATATGTCATTGTGACCAGGGAGGAAGCTGCATCCAAGGGATATGTCACGTGACCAGGGAACTGGCCTTATCCAAGGGATATGTCACGTGACCAGGGAACTGGCCCGATCCAAGGGATATGTCACGTGACCAGGGAACTGGCCCTATCCAAGGGATATGTCACGTGACCAGGGAACTGGCCCTATCCAAGGGATATGTCACGTGACCAGGGAACTGGCCCTATCCAAGGGATATGTCACGTGACCAGGGAAATGGCCCTATACAAAGGGATATGTCACGTGACCAGGGAAATGGCCCTATCCAAGGGATATGTCATGTAGGGTGACCAGATAATCTATGTTGGGGAGGACACATTGAGCTACTTCAGGTTTGATAAGCCACTTTAAAACTGAAAGGCTTATGTGCTTGGCTAAATAGTTCGGTTCTTCTTGTGCTCTGACTGGTTTGTTTCCATCCTTGAAAGTCTTATCCAGCTATTTCACATTAACATTGCTGACACATTGATTATTATAGGAGACTGACCAATCACCACACAGCAAGAACTCAATGCTTAAGTGAAATCCAGGTCCTTTTAATTGAAATGGTAGTTTACAAATCCTGTCCAAGTGTCCTCCCTGACTTGGATTATCTGGTCACCCTAATGTCAGCGTGTCTAGGGAAGTGGCCACATCTGATGGTTATGTCCTGTGACCAGGGATGTGGTCCCATCTCAGGGATACATCATGTGACCAGGGAAGCAGGCCTTTGCTGGGGGATGTGTCATGTGACAAGGTTGGTGCAAAGCTTCCTGTTTGGCTGGAGGTGCAGGTTAGCGGCTTGGACATGGATAGAGGGTCTCTGCACCAATTTTGGAGGTACTGGCGTGCTCTGAGGAGTGATAGGGAGACGATAATTCCACATGGCAGCTGCAACGTGGCAACGGGATATGAACGACATGTGTGGGGAACAACAGGCCCAGAGTCTTTGCTGTTTACATCACTGACGGCCTCTCTGTATGCACGCGGCCTGCTGCTCTGTACATCCATGCTGCTCACAGCAACATCCACACTTCTCCTGAAGTGCAGCAGATCCAGGACCTCACTTAAGGGTCCAACAGCTGTGATTCGATCAGATTTCAGCCTTGAAGCGCTGTAAAGGATAAATATGCATTTATATTCATTAGGGGAGCTACATTAGGAAGGGCACTATGTAAAAATAAACTGTACTGAAAGATTCTGGGAATCGTGACAATTTATTTCTCAACTACATTAAGTTATGTATTTGATTCCACCCTTCATTCTTCCCCTCTCTCTCTCACTCTCTCTCTCCATTGAATCTGCCAGCGTTCCTTATCTGATGGTATGCAGCCTCATCTCATGCTCTTACAGAGCATTTTGCTTTCTATAGATGCACTCTCAGGTGAATTATACCCATCGACCCATTTCCTAATATAAGCTTGTGGCTATTAATCACCATCGAGCCGAACATTTGGTTAACTTAATTTTTGGTGGGATTATGTGAGGATAATAGAGTAAGCAATTCAGTCATGTTAATTGTCCTGGTGTCAAACAGTTATTCTAATTTGTCTTTGGAAAGACAGACATAATACATCATTATGTCACAAAGACTGCAACATGGCACTGACTGTTTGGAATGTGTCTGTGTGTGTGTGTCGTGGGAGTGTGTTTGGTGTGTGTGTGCTTGCCTGTTGTGAGATGCTGGTTTTGTATAGATGTGTATGTGCTATTGGAGTCTGATTTCATGTCCATCTTTAGCTTCTGTGGGATTCTGGGATAGCATGCGTGTAGAAGGTGCGTAAGTTTGTGCATCCTGTTTCTCGACTCCTGAGCCCAGACCCCAATGGTCTCCTTAAGCTCCGTTCTGCTGCCAGCACCACCCCATCATCCCCTATCGCAGCTACTAATTATGCAAATTAGCCTCAGCCCACCCACTCCACTTCCGCGAGAGAGGGATGAAGGGTGTGATGGGGCTGAGAACTCGACCCTGCTGTGATGCAAGCCATCCATACTACTGCACTCACTCCAAATCCCTCACTGATCCTATCTGTTCGCAAACACAAACCATCCAACAAAAAAAAGCTGAGTTCTTTCGATTACCACGTTATGTTCCCTTACTGAAAATTCAACTAAACTGGGAAGAAGGGGGCCCACTCCTGCAGGAACACACACTCAGAGGCTCTCACACAGTCAGACGCTGTTACCTTCCCGCACTCTGTAAATGAAGTACAAATTGAACTGTGTAACAGGGAGACCAGGCGGTATGTTGGGAGCACAGTGCCATCAGGCAGCACTTTAATTACCAGATTAATCAGGAATCTGCTTCCCTAATACAGCCTGCCTTTGTGTTTCCCTTCTGGGCCGAGCAGCGTTCGGCTGTCAGATTTGGGCTGCTTCCTCTCGTGAGGCTGCTAAGGATCATGGGCCATGCAGGAACAGACCAATGACTCCTCCCACTGTTTGTAGGCCGGAGTGATGTTCCTTCATGAGGCGTCGTTTGTTTATCGGACGATTTTGACCATTTTTTTTTAGCATTTATTGCCTGAATTCCCAGTGGCAGGGATGTGCTTGACTTATCATTAACCAATCAAGAGCTTTGGGAAGTGACTCAGATTAACCAATCAATAGCTTTGGGAAGTGACTCAGACAGGAAACTGGCATGAATTTGTAAAAAAAAAAAGAAGCAGCAAATCAAAGAAGAGGTCTTTGTTTGTAAAGAGCAGAGGGGCTGGAGAAACAGCTGGCAAAACATTTACAGAACCAAACTTACGAGCAAAAAACGCATCATGGCAGATATGGGATCCACATGGTATTCCTCAAAGAATATTCATGGCTGTATGAACTGGTAAAAGTCAAATAGAAAAGTATATTTCAAATTGCCTGCAATGGAGAACATGTACATAAATAAATATATGATGCTTTTGACAGGAAGACAAAAAACCTCTTTCTCTCTGCGCTTCCCCCCCCGCCACCCCCCCCCCCCCCCCCCCCCCCCCGCCAAAGCTGTACTCCTGAAGTTCCGGTTAAACACATGGTATCAGAACAAGCAGCCCTCCCAAAAAAATGGGGTTCCTTTAAGATGGGTCCATATCACCATGGTGGCGTGGGGGGGGGGGGGGGGGGGGGGCTTGGCTGGGCTCCCCAGGCCTGATCTGCAGCTCTCCGTTGTAATCGCAAGCGCGCTGATTAACAAGCTGTGCAAACACGGAGAACCTGATTGCACCGCCCGGGTAAAGAAAACACAGGCAATCTGTGAGGAACTCACCCCCCCCACCCCCATCTGCCCCCCCACAGGCTCTGGGCTCCTCCAGTCAGAACGTGTGTGGGCCCTTGTCCCTTCCCAACCCCCCTAAACTCATCATCATTGTCCTGCTGCCAGATCCCAGGGCTCGGTTCCTCTGCGTGTTGTTTCCACGGCGACCCGCCCATGTTCGAACAGCCCATCATCCTCACGTCGTCTTAGCCCTCAAACCCACCCCACCCCCCCCCCCCACCGACCCAGAGTCAGCCAATTGCTCATATTCTCACCCATCCCTCAGCACATGGAGTCCAGAGAAGCGGGGGCCCACAGACACACTGGCGAAGGCCTTGCTGCAGTCGGGGGGGGGGGGCTCCGCCGGCTCAGAGCCTTCCGGGGGCCCCTGGTCGCCTGGCAGGCGGCTGTTGATGGGCGGGGAGGGAGAAGACAGAAGCAGGGCTTGACGCCCCCCCCACCCCAGGGAATGTGAGCTAATGTGACACATTGAACCCCACAGTAGGATGCACCTCATTTGTACCAGTGCTCCACAGAGGTGGTGGTGGGGGGGGGACAGGGGACAAGGGTCCCATGCTATGCTCTTTTTACAGGAGAAGCAAATTGTTTCTTGTGGCGTGGAGCCGGAAGCTGGGCCAGGCTGGGCCAGAATGACTCCGATGCCGGGGGGGTGAACCGGATTCTGTCTCACTAATGGTCCGTGAATAATGAGCTCCATGGAAGAGGAAGAGGAGGAGGAGGAGGAAGATAAGTGAGGATACACCAGTCGTGAAATGGTCACATAATGTCTGGGAGATGCCGCAGGGGGCTGTGGGGTTCCTGGGGGGGGGTGGGGGGTTCAGATTGGACGCCATGTTTGCCGCCTCCAAGCAGAACCAGATGGACCCATTTATGGCCAATTAGCTCCCATGACTGGGAGTGCAGGCCCATAGCTCCTCCAAGCTGCTCACATTCTGCTTTTAACACAGCCCCCCCCACTCCCCCCCCCCCACATCACGCTCACCTGGAGCTCTGGGTCGCCCAGATGAGAAGTTGGCAATGACTGCATCTGGGAAAAGAAGCAAATTAATAGGGAACAAGGAGAAAGTGAAGGACGTGCACTGCTGTTACTCTAATGGAGTGTTTCCCAGTCCGGTCCTCGGGGACGACCAGACAGTCCACGTTTTTGTTCCCACCCAGCTCCCGGGAGGTATGTGGACTGTCTGGGAGGGATAAAAACCTGGACTGTATGGAGGTCCCTGAGGACTGGACTGGGAAACAATGCTCTAATGCTTTATTTCAACAGGGGACCCCCCCCCCCCTCAACTCAGGTCTTAACAAGCTTTTTAATGGTTTGCCATTGTGCAACACTGTGTGTGTGTCTGTGTGTGTGTGTCTGTCTGTCTGTCTGTGTGTCTGTGTGTGTGTGTCTGTGTGTGTGTCTGTCTGTCTGTGTGTGTCTGTCTGTGTGTCTGTCTGTCTGTCTGTGTGTGTGTCTATGTGTGTCTGTCTGTCTGTCTGTGTGTGTCTGTCTGTTTGTCTGTGTGTACTGTACCCGTTCGCCTGTCCTTAACCTTTACCCCTCCTTATATGATGGTATGACAGAGACTCGGTAACACCTGGCTTCGGTGTTTCTTCTTGCTGAGTGTGTTTCTCACCATGTTTTGGGTTTGAACACAGGAGTGTTCTGTAGTCCCTGGGTTCTCTCTTTGTCATGAGAGGAGCACAAAGAAAGATAAGCACATTCTCAAAAGAATAAAATACAAAACCATACAATACAATAAAAGCAAAGAAAAACTTGAATCTTCATGATATATTCAGTACAACTGAAAAAAAACGGCACATATAATAATTATAAAACAACAAATCATACGACAAAATGACTATATGTATACAATGTGCATGTCTGATTATGGGAAACGAATATGAGGGTCTCAGTGTATCGAGAGAGGCCACAAACTCTCACCCTCTCCAAGCCCCATTCTGGGTGGTTCCAGAGGGCAGAACCTCTGCCCCAACAAAGTCCTTTCGGAGCTCATCTGGAGACCAGGTGCCTGGCCGGGGAAGCAGGTCATCGAAGGGGCAAAGCTCAAAGCCACCCAGGTCCTGCTGGTGTGCAAGGCAGCCATCGCCGGAAGCAAAACAAACTGCAGAACAAGCGAAACAGAGACAAAACAAATAGAGGCGTTAAACAACAGCAAGGATCTGGAAGCCATCTTTCCGGGAGAGAAACACGGACTCGGGCAGAACTCTGTACTTTATACCTCTGTTTCCCAGCGCAGAGGAAATAACATAAAGCCGAGAACAGTGTCATAAATCTGCCGGGAACGGCGCTAAAAATGCCCTTGAGGAACTTTCTAAAGGTCACTTTGGCCCCTAAAATTATTATTGCTATTATTGTCGTTTTTTTTTTAGGTAAAGTGGGCTGGAGAAAAGGGGGTAGCTGGCCTGACCTCCCCTCCCCTCCTCAGGCGGGATCAGCAGCGGGGGGGGGGCTGTGAGGAAATGAGGCAGGGAATTTGGAGATTATGAGTACGGAGTTGAGGTCTGAGGGCTGGGAACTGCTCAGCAGTCCAACACAGGGACATGCACGACACCCCCAACACTGTCCCCTCCCTGTGCAACTCAGCAGGATGGGATGCGATCAGAAGGTTGCCAGTTTAAATCCCACTATTAGTAACGTGGTTTCACTATCGGCTCCTTAAATAAGACCCTTAACCCCCAGTTTCTCCGGGGGTTGTCTGTCCCTGCTTCCTCAAGAAAACCGCACGTCACTTGGGTAAAAGCATCTGCCAAAACCAACAGTTATTTTGCCTTTTTAACAGCTTAACAAAACCCTGTCCCCCTGGGCTGCTGTCACCCTCTTTGCGTGTCCCGTCTCAGAGCCGAACCCTGGTCTTTACGTTGGTACCCAGCTTGGAATTACTCGGTTTAAATGGCATAAGCGACCCCAGGTGAGAATTTCATTTTCTGAATGCTGACAGGCTCTGCAAAATACTGAAGGTCACATTTGGCAGGAGAGAGCCAGTGCCAGCCCATAATAAGTAAAAAAAAAATCAAATCCATAATAATAAAATACTGGAAACCACAGGAAGCCCAGCTCTTATGTATTTAATAAGCATGTGTTAATATCTGGCTTTATCTAGCACTGCATTAGCATCCCATTCCAACCCCCCCCCCCCCCACTACTCTTTGTGTTAAGAATGTTTTTTTTATTCTGGTTCTGATTTAAACAGATCCCCAGGCAGTTTCCATTTGCAGTCCAGTGTTCTTGAATAAATGCTCACAGTGTAGCAGTCATCAGTATTGACTTAGTATACTCCCTTAAAGATCTGATGGTGTTTGGGTAGTATTCCTCCCTGGTGACCTTTGCTGGAGACTAAAGAGGTAATTTTGCATCTGCCCCCTCAGAAGGACAACAGCAGACCAAGTTCAGCTCTTTAACTACTTTTCTTTCCACTCCAAGTTTCTTGAAGATGCTCTCACAGCAGGATCTAAATGAAGTTTTGTGTCTGCTGCCGTACTTGACAGTGGGACGCATTGATATTATTTAAATGATGATGAATTCCAGCTCTTTCGCATCGCACTCTCTGTTCCCGGAGAAAGCATCAGACTGTTCTGAGATGATGTGTACTTCCTGTCACAGGGCAAAGTGTCCGTGCTGTCGGAGAATGAAACTTCCAAGCTGTCGCACGAGTGCGTTTTCTGTTACAGGAAGAAGTGACCGATGTTCTCGCGGGGCAAAATGTCCATGCTGTGATGGAAAACAACCAATGTTGTTACAGCAGGGGTGGGCAATCACTCCCGCAAAGGGTCAGTATGTGTGCAGGTTTTTGGGGTGACCTTTAGGTCAGCTGTTCAAACCCAGGTGTGCAGACTCTTCAGCCAATCAGTCCTCCAATTAGTAATCTTATTAGGGAGTTGCAGTGAAAACCCACATACCCAGTGGCCATTCCTAGATAAGACTGCCCACTCTTGTGCATATATATTTATGCATCAAATAATGTTATGTAGGGTCAGCTTGGAGACATCTGATTGGTTGGTCCTGCCTCTTCTAGTTGCTTGGACCCACCTCCTCTACAATCTGATTGGTTATCTCTATGAACCAATCATTTTTCACTCTGCCCTCAGAACACTTGTGTAAGTAAAACTCCCATGAGCGAGTGCATTGGGGAGCCCTTTTGTTCCACTCCCATGTGCTTGCATGTTTTTTTCTGCATTGCTTGCCGTTCAAAGACATGCAGTTAGGTGAACTGACATCTCTAAATTGCCAATAGTGTGTGTTTAGCCTGCAATAGACTGACTAATCCATCCAGGGAGTACCACTAACGCCTCACTGATGATGATGATGATGATGATGATGTATTTGTCATTTGCACAAGTACATTGGAATATATCTACAGGACCTTACTCAAGGGCCCAACAAAGATGTGACAATTGAAGGTTAAGACCAGCAACCTTCCAATCACAAGCAAAGGCCAAATACATTGAGCTGCACTCCTGCACCCCATCCAAGCTCCTCAACTTGCTACATGGTTGTTTGATGGATTTTAAACAGCTCAGGGTTATTTACACAGTCTGTTTTTCCATTTTGTCCAGATTTACAGATTTTGACATTTTTTTTCACCTGTTGCCAAAACGTTGAGTCACCGTTCTGAATTCATGACACGTTCACTGGCTCAAGTCAAGTCAAGTGGGCTGTATCATCATGCCTTCCATAGACAGGTATACAGTGGCGGCGTTCCAGCAGGACCCCGGTGTGATATGCAAACAGCCAAGGCTGGCAGGACAGGCAGCTGCCTGGGGGCCTGAAATTACCTGCGCTTTGGAGGAAGTGAAATGATTGATGTTCGTGGTTAAGGGAGCCTCCCAAGTAAAGCTTCTCCTCCAGTCCCTGCAGGTGACCTTGCAAGCAGCAAATAATAATGGCAGAATTTCACAGCACTTAAGGTGCAAAAGCACAAGATGCATAACAGGGAATGGCAGCATCTCTAGATGAGGGCCTGCAATGAGAAGCTCCCAAGTGTGTGTGTGTCTGTGTCTGTGTGTCTCTGTGTGTGTGTGTGTGTCTGTGTGTGTGGGTGTGTGTGTGTGTGTGTCTGTCTGTGTCTGTCTGTGTGTGTGTGTGTGTGTCTGTCTGTGTCTGTCTGTGTGTGTGTGTGTCTGTCTGTGTCTGTGTGTGTGTGTGTCTGTCTGTCTGTCTGTGTGTGTGGGTTTGCATAGATCACATTTGAGGACCAAATTGTCCCCAAAGTGTAGTAAAACCTGAAATTTCCCTACTTTTGGGGACGACTTTTGAGGTCCCCATTTGGATGCAATCAAAAATTAAAAATGCCAAAAGTCTTGTATTTGGGTTGGTTACTTATGGTTAAGGTTAGGGATGGGTAAAGGTTAAGGGTGTCGTAATTGGGATTAGGGTTTTTCTCATAGAAATGAATAGACGGTCCCCATTTACATAGGTACACCAACATGTGTGTGTGTGTGTATGTGAGGGACTTTAGGAAGCCAGCAAGAACGATCTGGAAGAGCTGTGACATGGTCTCAAAAGCTGCTTGAAGATGAAAACGATAAAAGATAAAAGTCAATGCAGATAAGCCAGAAGCGAGCAGGGCTCTGCTTATTTGCATGGATGAGCTGCTCCCCTCATTTGCATGGGGCGCAAACTGCTTCGCATAAAGCCAGGCTGGTCACATGATCCACACGCAACAAACATTCAGATCTACGGTTCCTGCAGGTGGGAGGGGAAAACGTCCATAGGATGATGTGCTATGACCCTCTCTCCTCCAGTCTGTGTTCCTGCCCTTCTCCCCCCCCCCCTCCCCCCCACAGAGCTAAAAAGGGTAAAAAAAATATCCCAGGAATTTCCTGCAAATTCTCACAGCGACACCTCACCCACATGCACAGGCATATATATCAGCCGTGCAGCACTACTCAGATCTGCCAAGAAGCTTCTTGGGACTCCCGGGAACATGAGGGTGAAGCGTAAACTGGAGGAGACTGTGAAAGAGGAGGAGCTAAACGAACCAGGCGTCTCCTTAATTACGTCTGTGGGCCCAGGTCTGGTGCACCTCGGAGACGAGGGAGGGCGACCGGAGGGGAGCGAGCAGGTCAGACAGCGCCTTGGCTTTGCACCATGGAGTCCTAGCGCTCTCCCCGGTGTCTGGGGGGGCGGGTGCAGCCCTGCCAATTTCACTTCAACAGACTTCGCCGAATCTTTTGAGCATCTGTGAATTAAACCATGCGAACTGACCTTTTTACATAATACCACGAAAACACCTTTTATGTTGCAGCTCCCTCTCTCCACCCTGGAGGGATTCAGCACAAAGAGATCTATTTGTGGCTCCACATCTGCACGGCCCTGGTGCGTATTAGCGGACAGTAGCTATTTCACACCACCAAGATAGATGGCGATAGAGGAAGTTGAAGCGGTGCACATTTTTGATAGTCATTTGTATTCATCTTCACAAACCTTTTTTTTTTCTAGTATTTTGTCTTCATCATTTCGCTGGTACAACAGAGCAGGCTACAGTCAGCCAACCGGTTGAGAAGCAAAAGGCTCACTGGACCCAGAGTGTTACAGTCACATATCCTGGTTTCCCAATTCCATTAGCAATGCTCATTCTGGCAGGTCCAGTACCAGAAAGTTAACACGTTAGAATGAAATGTCTGCACAGTGAGCTAAGCTCTCGGCTAATTCTTAATTTTTAGTTTCCTGTAAGTTTATAAAATGTTCAACCTATATAAAATGCCAATAGCTGGGTCAAATCAATTCAATTTATTTTTATATAGCGCCTTTCATAGTTGAGTTGCCACAAGATGCCTGACTAGGGTTTATAGCAATGTATTATTTATATTAATGGAAAGAAAGAAAGCCAGAAGACAAAAGAAGAGAGGAATTAAAAACTCCCAAACAGGCAGAAAAAAAAAACCTTTGGGGGCCCAAGGTCAACTTGACCACCCCCACCACCCCCGGCATGCTAACATTACCAAGAACAGAGAGAAATAATTAATTGTAGTAGTAAATGTGCTGGTCATATGCGGGTAAGTAATGCAAAGCAGTTCATAACAGACGAGAGCAGCTGCTCTTCGCCATCCTGCTTTTGTCTGAGTTCGGCCCCGAAAAGAGTCAGTCAGAGAGTGAGCTTCTCCTCAGCCAGCAGCTCCACAACGCGAGCCAGAAGGTCTCTCTTTTTTTTGGACACTAGAGAAACTTCCAGAAACATGTCTGGCTCATGGCCTCAATTCCTAACATTTTATTGCATAAAGAAGTTTAAAAAAAAAAAAAATAGGTACGATTAAGAATTGTGCAGTTAGAATGCAGAGACGCGGCGTGCGCTCCTCTGCCAGCTGGCTCTCCTGCAGTTAGGGGCACGAGTACCCAGGAAACACCCCAGAAGCCAAGGAATCACGTCGTGGTAACCCCCCCCCCCCCCCCCCCCCAAACTCTGCATTAGAGAGTCAGAGCAGGATTAATCAGAAGTTTAACCCCTATTCCATGGTAAGAGCTTTGTTTATAAAAAAAAAACAACTCCCAAAGCGAAGTGTTCACACTGGACGCATACCTGCCCATCTGTTAGCCACCAGAGGGGGGGGGGGGGGGGGGGGGGGGGGGGCGATCCCATGAAGTCACCAGCAGTTCATCGGCCATAAATAAACAGCCCCCACGGCGGCACGATGGCACCGACAGAAATTAGCTAATCCGCTCACAGTGCGTCGATGTGAGGGCGCGTAACTCACACAACTGTTCTAAAGCTGCTTTGGCTGTGGGTAGACTTGATAATGAGAATTCCCCTATCATCGACAGAGCTAAATGGAACGCCCCCCCCCCAGCCCCCCACCCCCGCCATGAACAGGCTCTGGTGGTGTTATCTGGCATCCAACGTGCAAGACATGCGACGGACGTGTTTGTTTTTTTTCTGAGGGTATAGTTAAGACTCGGCGAGTTTCCCTCCCAAATCAGGCATGCGACGCCGTTAGCATAGCATCTGCACGGCAATCTGGAGCACAAAGGCCAACTGTGAATCTGGGAAGAGTTACGGGATTATCTGCCGCAGGCACTGGAGGTGTGTGAGATACTCAGCCTGGAAAAGCAGGGTGGCAACGCGCGCACGCATGTGTGTGTGTGCGCGTGTGTGTGTGTGTACTGGTTTAGATTTTTGAGAGAAAGCAAAATTAATAAAATGCCCCCCAACACACTTAAAAGTGTTTCGTTCATCTCCTGGTTTAAGGAGCTGGGGATGCCACAGCTGGCTTTCAGGTTTGATTTGGCTTTGGCTTTTGCCAGAATGGGGTTGGCTTCATTGAATGGGAAGCTAATGGGGATGCCCCACTGATTGTTGGCGGGGGTGTATGTGAGAATTCACCGCAAGCCTCAGAGTCCGTTTTCCGAGGGAATCAGGGAAGGGGGCTGTACGGCGAGTGCATAGGGGCCTTTTCTAGCAAACACTCAGCCTCAGGCCCAGCCCTCTCCAGCCTCGTACCCTTCACAAATTCCATCCACAACCTCTAGGGGGCACTGTCCATTCACTGTCTTGTTGCAGGGGAGGATGCCCATGAGGTAGGTGGCCATGTTGGAGGGAGGGGTGTATGTGCGTGTGTGCGTGTGTGTGTGTGTGTACGGTTAATTGGGAGGTGTGGGTGGGATGCGGGGCGTGGGAGGGGTGTAAAGCCAGCCAGCGACTCTCAGTGTTGCTAATTCATTTACAGATTTAATTAGATGGATGGAGCCCTCGCAGTTATTAAAAACAGCAAAGAATTGTTGCCAGCATTACAGCAGTTTTTAATTACAGCTTCAGATCCCTGCTTGCTGACGTCTGGGGAACTAGTTAATTAAAATCCTCATTATTTTACTTTTAATTAGTTCTCCCCTCTTTTGTTTCCTCTCGCCATATGGCCATGTTCCGTGGTCAAATTAACTTAATTGAGCTAATTAAGCTGATCAGTTTAATTATTCAAAGCATTCTGATTGGAAAGATTTCTCCCCCCGCCTGCTGTAGTTGAACTTCCACTTGTTTTGCCTCTTTTGTTTTTTTTTGTTTGTCTTGTTTAATTGCTGTGTATCTCGTTTTCATTTCAAACTTGAAGCTAAATAGTAAATTTTGCAACAATTCAGAGTGTGTTGGACATCTCATTCTGTGGTCACACGGTAGTTTTTAATTTGCTCTCAGTCCAGCAGCTGACCTGAATCGGACCTGCTTTTATTCACCACTCCTTTTGTTGGTGCCAGTCTTCTGGAAATAAGGGTTTAAGGTCAAATGACAAGATTAGGAAATGTGGAGCCACGAGTCGACCATGATTTACTCTGCCCCACATTCAACATATTATTTATTTACCAAACACTTTTATCCAAAGAGATATACAATTTTTTGGGAGGGCAGGGTTAACTAGTGTCTGGAGCAATTGGGGGTGGGCAATTAGGGCCTTGCTCAGGGACCCAACTGGGATGATTCAAAGCAGTGATTGCAGGTATAGCATCCTAACCAGCTGAGCCACACATAGGGGGAACTGTACTGTGAGTGTCATGCATGTCCCTATGACCAGATCCCACCGCTGCCACTAACCTTTCCCGTGATCTAAAAATCTGTGTATGTACCACACAGGTTCCATGTTTACTTAAACATGACCCAAACCTTGATGCCTACCTTCTCAATCCCGCCTATCCCCCTGGCAGCCCTATGTCGTATGCTTGGGTTAGTCGCAAGCGATACCAAGATCAAGGCTTCTCAGAGGCCAGGCCACTGAAGCAGTGCAACTCTCTGCTCTAGCTCCGGACGTTTCTGCAATGCCCGCTCCCCCCAATCTCACAGCTAGAAAAAAATCTCCCTGGCAGGATGGGAGATGCAAGCACAAGATGGACGGCTTCTGCTCCGGCCTCGCCTTTTCGAATCGTCTGTTCTGTATGGCTTTGTTTTACTCCATCTTCACACAACAGGAGGTGAGGAAGCTCGCTGCAATTACGCTAATTTGCATGTGTTAATTTGATTAATTAGCGAATGTAGAAAAGAAAAAAATATCAAACTTTTCACTTTCATGAGGCGCATCACAATTTATACACCTGCAAACTTTCCAGCGAAAAAATAAAAACTCACAGTGGAGAAACTATTCATGTGACCTGCTAATTGGCTTCGGAATATGTTGAGCTACAGTAATTAGTAATATGCAGATGAACCTTGATTGGTTTGAATGCAAAGAGAAACTTGTGGTGCTGCGGAGTACAGATTGTGCTGCCGTTTTTTCGCCCCCTTGCATAACGAAGATAGCGAGATAATTGCAATTACTTTCATTTGCATTCATTTATGTGTTTGTCTGATGCTTTTAAAATCCCAAAGGTAGAATAAATAATCAATGACATCTTGGCGTTTACTCAAATGCACAGGGACTCATTTCCGGAAAGGGATCAGCGGCTACTTCGTTGCCACTAAAACATTACAATAGACTTCATTTGATGGAAAAATACAGACTCTAAGCTGTTGCTATTGGCGATGATTACGACGCTGATAACGATGTTAAATTCTGAAGCACCATAACCTCCAAGCATGGACACATGTTTCCAGGATCAAACACATCACAGGAAATTGTTGCCCTTTAAAGTAGGTAGGGTACATAGTGGTGAAGAGCATCTGCCTGGACTGTGGGAACATAAGCGAATGGCGTCCTGTGTAAGGGAGACTCAAAAGTGAGACAAAATAACAAGGTCGCCTCCTGCTGGAGGGTGACCAGGCAGAGGAGCGCGGATGGTTTTTGGCTCTAAGGGAAGCCTACGCACAATCCCTCCTGTTCCCACCGCTCCTTTGCCCAATTGACCTTGAGTGCTTCCGGAGGGTCCGGAGAGGAGAGTAGGAGAAGAGGAGTAAAGAGAAGAGGAGCAAAGTCCAGGCTCTGTGCTTGATGTCTTTTATTAGCTGGACCATCAGAACTTGTGTGTTGAAAAAAATGAAAATAAAGGATATCCCAGCCAAATTGCTGGGATATCTCAACGATTTCATGGTGACGGTGCTTGATGAATTGCCTTAAATACCTTCACTAAACAGTTTCAGGTCAGCATTCAAATCTAATTTTTTCATTTGACCATGGGATGACCTCAGGTTTGGGGTCCCACCAAATACACTTAAATCAAAGCTAGCGGGTTTTCATAGCAAGGCAATTATGACCCTGCATAACATGTCACTTGGGTATTTATAGATAGAAATATTTAGGATTTCGAGCATGGGAAAAAACTGAAGTTTGCTGCCCAAACAAAGCGGAATTTGAACTCATAACAGAACCCAAGAGTTGGGAAGTAACAGGCTCCACAAACGTCCAATGGAGTTAAAGCCTGCCCTCCAAGGCCCGCCCCTTCTGTCAGGGTATGTTCTGATTTACTCCTACGCTAAAGACTGTTGGAACAGTTTGCTGGGAAATTAATTTCAAATGTTGTGCTCTACTGAAATGTTTTATTTGGTTAGTAATTCATGAGAGAGGATAAGTAAATATGGGAGAATAAAAAGCCTGGCTGAAAATTTCCTGTGATTATACGTGGGGGGGGGGGGGGTTGTCTGTAAACTCGCTATGGGTGTAAATAGCAAACAAAACACATTATAAGCAGGGCAAAGTGTACAGAAAGTGGTATACAGGGGTGGGGCAAGTTTACAAAATATGGAAAAAAAACACAGGCACACAAGTGCTTTGATCAGAGGTGGTTAATTCAGGTCCAGAAACTAAAAATCCAGACCAACGAGCTGAGTAAGAGTCACAGAGTACTCAGCTAGTGGGATGACTAAATCATGGTCCGGATTTTGGCTTTCTGGACCTGAAATATCCACCTCCGGCTGTGATAGTTGAGATGCTTTGTGCTGATCTATACACCATTTAATTAGAAAAAACAGCATTTTAGCACTATGCCAAAGGAAAAACATGGTCATTTACAGTTCATTATCATCATCATCATCATTATTATCGGATGCTTAACAGAAATTCAGACCTATGCATTGATATAGCTGGATATTGAGAGAGATGGTTAAGTGCCTCTAGGGTAGCGTTTCCCAATCTGGTCCTCAGGGACTCAGAGTCTCCACATTTTTGCTGGAGCTGGAAAGAAGCAAAAAAACGTGGACTGTCTGGCAGGGAGCAAAAACATGGACCGGCTATGGGTCCCCAAGGACCGGATTGGGAAACACTGCTCTAGGGTACAGCAGATGGGGACCTCAGGCACCAGCTCTCCGCATAATTCCTTGCAAAGCCTGTAGCCACATCAAGGGCCGGTCAGGGTTATGGCAGGGAGCAGCCTGGAGCCGAACCCTGGCTGCACAGAACACAAGGTGGGGTGAAGTGCAGAAAGAGGGCCAGTCCACTACAGGGCAAATACAGGGGCACATGCACATGGGAGAAAAATGCTACAGGCAATTTACAACCAATTACTCTAAATGATTCTCTTTACACAGTGGGAGGAAACTTGTGCGAGTCAGGAAGAACATGCAGACTCAGGACACAGATCGGAAGTGGGATATGTGCCCCCAACCGTAGAAGGGTGTGGCAAGGGTACTGCCCCCCCCGACCACACTCTTAATAAAAAACCAAAACACAAAAAGTGAACTAGGAGGAGAGGGGAAATAAATAAATAAAACACACCACACTACATAGGTCTGTTAAGCATTTTATTTTTCCATTTAACTGTTTCACAGCATTTTTCAATTTCCAATCAAAAAACTGGAACAGACAAGAATTCAGCCTCACTTCAGCACGACACGTTGGCATTAGAAAAATATGTACAGATCATCACACTTGTACAGTTGGCCGTTACCATCATCCTTTCACAAAGGCCTGTGAAGTCCGTCAACTTGGCAGCGCCATCCAGAACAAAACGATTCACACCTGACTGTACAGTCTTTCACACCCTCCGATTTAATGTTCCTTCAATGATCCCTATTCAAATAAACTAAATTTAAAAAATGAAATAAGTCAAAGATTAAAACAAACCATTAAGATTATAATTAAAATAAGTCAAGGATTTAATGTTATAGCAAGAACCTTTCAGCAAGTACCCATATGCTCACCTGATCTACAGATTTCTTCAAAAATTCTCACCAAAAATGACAGATACATCTGGACTGAAAGAGGCACAGATTGCTTTCCTGATACTGTATGTGCTGCTCAGAGATCCTGCAGCCCCTCCCCCTTCATGGCTTTCAGGGTGTCTGTTCAGTCTTTCCCATCTCTTCCAGAGTTCCATCTACTTGATAAAGGAAAAAGGCCTCCCGTGTCAAGGTCGTCCCCGTGACCTTCGGCCGCCGAGTGGGTCAGAGGAACCTCACTTTGCTTCATTGTCTGGCTCAGGTCACGTCCGTGTGGGTCTGCGATCTCCAGGGAGCATGTGCCAAGGTACCAGCTGAAACATCCAAGAGCAACAAGCAGCCATCCATCTTCTCCGTGAACAGTCAGTCTGTCAGGATCTCGTTTGTGGACAGGTGGACGGTGGCTGGTTTTGAATACCCTTTAATATTAAGGAGATATATCCACCGTTGACATCCATGGGGGTGGGGGGGTGGTATAACAGTGGAAGTATATGACAGACCGCAAGGGGGTGCTTGGATGGAGGAGGAAGAGGGAGCGGGTATGGAGATGGCCCCCAGCCACTTCAGCAGACCTAGGATGAGGTGAGAACGAGGGCCATTCGTCACAACAGCTGCCAAACCAACTGACGTTTCATCACAGTCCTACACGCTGCGTGTGAATCTACATTATACCTGCAGCAAATACACTTTTGGACTTCAGACTTTCGAAATTTACAATCCAGCTGTATAGGTGTAACTTAAGGGGGCTAAAAGTCCTCCCCCCCCCCCCCCCCCCCCTCACCTTCTGGTCAGGCAGTGGGGTCAGGTGACTGCTGAGCAACGTGCCGCTGGGCCGGTCCTGCTCGCAGAAGATTGTGCCGTTGACGTAGTGAAAACGGTCGCCCGGCACCAGCCGGTTCCTACAGGTGGCGCAGGTGAAGCACTGCACGGGTGGGCAGGCGGGCAAGGAAAACCAAGCGTTAGCAGAACGGATGAAAACCTGCAGTTTTCAAGCTCATTTCCCAACTATTCCCCAAGGTAATGTCAGACTAATCTGTAGTGAATGGGAAAAAAAAAAAAAACTGGCTCTCTATCGCCGCCCTCCTGCTGGAAAGGTAGCAGACTCACCTTCAGGTGATACACGCTGCCCTGGGCTCTCATCACCATCTCGCTGGCAGGGATGGATAGCCCACAGGCGCTGCAAGCCCCGCTGTGTCCGAATAGCCTGACGGCATGACAGGAAACAAGGTCTGTCAGTCTGCGAGCCCTGGCTGCCAGCAAGCACGTCCAGCTACCAAGTCACCCAAATCGGCAACCATACCCAACAATTAAATGCAGCAGATGCCAAAAGGTCTACAGGTCTGGGAGACCATTCAGACTGGCTTGACATTCGGTTGAGGGTTTGAGAAGGAGCCCACAGAACCACGAGTGTCATGTGACCTGGTGAGGCCAGTACGAATGTGGAAGTCAGCTTCGTTTATCAGTCAGCTTCGCACAGAGACCTGCTGCACTTTGCAGTCTCTGTCCACCTGAAATATCGAAGTGTTAAATCCGACAGAGACTTAAAAGGCAAGAGATGCAGTCGAGGCCACGATGACACCCACTTAAGACTGGCACAGGCCAGACGGGTTTGGCTATCCAAGCATCCCCCCCCCCCCCCCCCCGACTTCCCCCTATCGCTGCCCCAGCTTCTGGCTGCTCACGGTAATGAATTTCTGATCTTAATCCAAATAGTAATTTGATAAGAGACGCTGGGAGAGGCGCTCTGCTCCCCCTAATTAATGTCCTGTCCTTTCATCAAACCCCCGTGTTCGTGGTGTGCAGCACAGCGACAGAACGCTGCCCTTTCCATTAACCGTGTCACGCATGTACTCATGGCGGAGAGGCTTAAACATGGCCCATGCACATGTGACGGCGTATCCAGCATCCCCCCCCCAGGAGAGAAGCTGAGGGCCACAGACAGCACAACAGAACAGAGCAGGAATGACTGAGTTTCGGATTTATTGTTTACAAATATATGTCTGGCACCATTGTGACATTGAGACAAAGCACATTTTACACCCAGAACAGACACAATGATTACAGATTGCAATGACTTGCCCCCCCCCTCTACATTTATGGCTTTGAATATCCTGGAGTATCACCCCCACAAAAAAAAAATCCATGTAATTCCTGCTCCTGCTCTTCCATTACTTCATGTTCCTATAAGGTAGTGGGATGGAGTAGGGGATTACTGAAATTAGACAGCCCACTCTTTACAGGATTCACCATTAGACCAACTCAGCACTAGCCTACATTTATTACAGTCATTAGCCTACAGTTGGCAAAACCCTTACTCCTATCTATAACTTTTTAAGAAGCCTTTGAAGTCTGAATTTTAATTCCCCCCATACTAAACTTACTTTAGTAAACCGTATAATAAAATGGTACCAGATATACAAAGCATCTCTCTCAAAATGTATGATTCTGTCAGGATGATATGCGTAAATGAGAGTTGTAATCCGGCTGCCCTAGCCCCGCCCCTGGCCACACCCCCAATCTACCTGATGTAGTCATCTCGGGAGAGAACCCGGCTGCCCTAATCCCGCCCCAAGCCACACCCAGCTCTGCCCCTGGCCACATCCCCAGTCCACCTGAAATAGTCATCCTGGCAGAGCGCCATGCTGCGGTAACCCCGCCCCTGGCCACACCCATCCCCACCCATGGCCACACCCCCAGCCCACCTGATGTAGTCGTCCCGGCAGAGCACCATACCACCCTTGCTGTAGCAGGTGGTGCCGATGTCGCCCAGCTGGGCCTGGCAGCATGAGCACTTCAGGCAGTGAGTGTGCCAGTAGCGCTCCATGGAGAAAAGCAGGAAGCGGTCTGCGATGCGGCCCCCACAGCCTGCGCATCCCCTGGGGGGTGAACTCGCCCCCACCCCTGCCATGGACGAAGGCTCCACCCGGCTGTGCACCATCGCAGGCCTACAAAAGAAAAAAGAAGAAAAAATAGGGATGGGTCAACACCACTAGATGGTGCTCTTGGGCAACAAAGAAAGTATCACAAATGCCTTAACCCCCTTTTTTTTCTGGGGGGGTGCACTGCTTTTCAGAACTTTGAGAAATACTTGTGATGAAATATCCACAACGACAGCAGTGGCTTCAATGATATTTGAGAAGTAAAGCGATTGCTTTATAAAACGGTGCTGTAGCCAATGGAAAACACCGTTAAAGAAACGCATGAGCACAGAGATGTCCGAGGGACCCCAAGGTGGACGTCTCCGAGTGCATTTCAAGGCTGATAAAGGCAGCGCTTCCGTCACTCCCTCCTCTAGGCGCCATCTCCATCCTAATATTGTTTCCCACATAACACCTTTTCTGGTGTAAATTTAAAGGAACATTGAAATTCTGAACTAGAACATTCCCTTCTATGATGTCACACCTCACCCATCGAGAGCCCCACTGCACGCTAATTACCATCCCAGGGCCCCTCCAGTACAGCATTAGCTGGTCCTGCACCCCTAATAAGCACGTTCATTCCACCCAGAAGGAGACCGATTTAGCATGCAGCTGGTCGTCTACTTTTATCATGCCACTAATGAGAAGCATACCAGAGTGCAGGCCGCATTCGCCGCGGCCCTTTAAGATTTACGCACACTGAAGTCCGGCACGCCTCGGCGAGGAGTTCACTCTCACTTTTACTTACGAGAACAGAAGATGATCTGCACAATTTTGCCAAGGACTTGAGAGCTACTCGAAGGCCATAAATGACCCCACGGTGACCCTGGAGGTGCTGCTGTAAGCCCAATGTGGTTTTGGTCCCCTGTGTCAGAAGGCACCTGAAGCACTTCCTTCATGTAACAGCGACCACAGATGATGGACCGAAGGCAGCCAGGAGACCATTCCTCAACTCGGCCAAGGGGGGGGGGGGGGGCGGAGGGAGACATTCTTTCAAGAAGCATGTCTGAAATTTAAGCATTTCTGAGATCGGAGAAGGTAAGAATGTTAAGTCACGATGGATGTTATTTACCCTATTAATTCAATACTAAAATTAGCCTTTCAGCATTTCAGACAGGAGCCCATCTTCTGGAATTAAGAATTTCCCCTTGGGATCGATACAGTTGATCTTCTCTTACACTCCCCCTTTTCATTAAGCAGCTGGGTCACCTTTCACCCCTTTGCAACAGGCTGCAATCTAATAACTTGGATTCTTCAGCCTGTGAAATAGTGTTGGGGAACCATCACTCCCACCATCCTGCTTCATCAATAAAATTCAAGGAGGGGAACACGAACACACACACACACACACACACACGTTTGTAATTGTTTCTTAGTGGGGACTCTCCATTAATTTCTATGGGGAAAACTCTAATCCCAACGACAACCTTAAGTCCTACCCAGCCCTAACCTTAACCATAAATAACCAAACAAAATACAAGACTTTTGGCATTTTTAGATTGCAGTGACAGATTTTTATGGGGACCCACAACATCAAAGTAACTGGGTTTTAACTACATTTTGAGGGACATTTGGTCCCTGCAATGTAATATAAACACACACATCCCCATTCCACCTAAACTCTCCTCATAACTACAGAGACAGGCCTCATGCAGGAGTCGTCTCTTTACAAACAGCCCGGAGGAGCACGATGCACCAAAATCCTGACGGCACATTCTCCGGCTTAAAAGTAAAGCCTCTTTCTACCGAAAACAAAAACGAGCCGCTGGTCTCGCAGACACTAAAGCCCCTACAGCTGCTCCGCTAAAGCTTGCAACTCTGCTCGACTCTTAATAGAGTCATATATTATTTTGACGTACTATAACTCACATTTGACTGCAGCTGCTTGAATATTCTGGGGGGAAAAAAAAACCACACACATAGCTTTTGGTTAAACCACATACCAGTGTATGAGGACGCAGGATGATCCTGAAAGATCTCAGTCCATTAACATCTCATTCCTTTACATTTATTCCGTTCTTATCACTTGTATGCAAACCCATTGCAAAAAAAGATCGATAACAGTAAAACCAACAACAAACATGGCCTTAATTACTTCAAGCACCAACGTCCAGGAAGATGAATACTGTTCGACCATGTCATAGGTTTCCAAAAATGACACGTGAACTAGTGACCAAAACAGATCTGAGTATCTTTAAAACTCACCCTCCCATTGCAAACCACGACATTATACATTCACAAGTCCCTCCGGTAGTCAATGGACCGAACTGGTATAACATTTAATTTTTTGCTGGACACACAAAAGGTGCTCAGTAAGGTTCGAATATACCGATACAAGATCACCATCACAGCTGATAAAGGATTTCGTTTGGGTTCCCCCAGTTTTAAACAAAAGGACATCTCTGTAAAATCAGTCCCACTAAAACAGCCAGTATAACATACACATACTGAGAGGTACTGACACGCATCTGTGGGTTTCAGTGGCAGACACACCTGGCATTAAATTCAGTAGGGATTCACTTTCTTTTCCGTGACCCTTTTTTTTTAAAGCACACCCTGAAAACTAAGGCCATCAAAACGGGGACAGCGCTTCCCCTATTCACCCAGCAGACATTACAACGCGAATGGACGGGGGTGACCCTGTACCCACACTTGCAGCACTGCACGGACTGCGATTCGCAGTAATTACCACTCACCCAGAAGCCCAACCAATGTCCTCGTTTGAAGGAAGTTTAAAGAGCGAGCAATAGGCGACACATCCAGTCAGTGAAGCGCCGAGCCGCCCGTAGACATTCCGCTCAGCCCCGCACAGTAACTCATTCATCGCATTCATGGCAGACATTTGGAATCTAGTTTTATACAGACCACCTAGCCTTGCGTCCGTCTCTTCATCCTAACATAAGCTTGCTGGCATAACACAAGCAGACCCAATCCAGACAGCTGCAACGCTTCACAAGGAACACCATTCATTTTAGGGTCTGCGCAAACAGCTCGGGCAGAGACTTTTTTCCTCCCTACATTTCATTAGTTCCCCCCCCCCCCCCTCCAAAGAGTTTGCTTAGTTTAACAATGTATGGACTCTCCTTCAGAAGTGACAAGAAAAACCAAGCTTTCCCAAAGCAGTTTCCTTAAAACGTTCCAATAAGTTGGAATAATAAATATGTAGACTTTAAAAAAAAAAAAAAAAAAAACACACCCTCAGTACTTGACTTGGATTTTTTAAAATCAGTTTTAATTGGTCTCACTTAATGCAGGCCCCCCTTTATGTTTTCAGGGAAATATTCCAGTCTAATTAAAGTGGTTTTATTTTAGCATCGCTTTCAGGGGTTACATAATTGTCTCATTAGCTTCGGCAAAGCTTGAAATCGTCTCTGCGAGCATGGGAAAGAAGCCACCTGACATCACACCGCTTCGTGCCGCTTCTTTAAATGAAATCCCCCAAGTGCTAGGCATTCATTAGAAAATGCATGCAATCATTTACTTTACTTTCCCTGTTATATCTCCCGATACCATTTTCGGTGATGGGCGACTTCACATGACATGCATATCAAAATTTGCCGTTGACATTCACCAGGTTTCAAACATCGATCCGTTTCCTTCATAAGAAAATATTCGGGACTGCATTAATGAAAGTTAAAAAAATAATAATGGGTAAAAAAAAAAAAAAAAATCACCGCACCAGTACACAGACATGCATAGGTACTCGAAATAACAGGGTAATCATTAATACCATTTCGCATTAGGCAATTAAGCCAGTGATTTTAAATCAGTAGATGTGCGAGACTATAGACAGATCGCAATGCAAGGAGGTTAATAGTTACAGCAGAATTAGACGGAACAGCGTCAATTACCGCGGCGAAAGTCGCTGGCAGCTTAGATGAGCCACACATCCGTCACTTTTAATAATGCCTTCAGGGGCACAGCTAAGTAAGCGCATCGCCATTTCATTAAAACGACTGTTTTTAATTAGCAGTCAGGCGCACAAGCCTCCAGAGTGATGGTACTTTTTTTCCTAACGTGAAATTGAGATATTTCGCTTTCCCAGGACCAGTGTGGGATGAGGCACGGCGGGCGGAAACAACTCTTCAAGCCCAGACAACTTACTCATCTGGGATCCTGGAATGAGGTAAACATTGCACAGACGAAAGGACTGGGAGGCTTGGGCTGAAGTGGCAGGTTTGACGGACGAAGAAATGCAGAGATTGTAAGAGTGACAGCGGACTGGGCTCCCCGCGGGGGGGAGACGCTCACCTGGCCGTCTTGACGGATCGAAGTGCCGCGGAGTTCCGAAAGAAACACAGTCCAAGTGCGCTGGTCAAGAGCTCAACTCTTAAAGAACAACTGTGGAGGAAACAAGCCCTCTTTTCTCGCTAGAATCGCTTCGGCTTTTACCCACTACTACTGAACTACTACGTACTCGCACAGTTCAGAGCAAAAATCATTACATAATGACTTCGCGCGCACTTAGACTTATCTGATTTCGTGTCGACTAGTGAATTAAAAATGGGTTTATAAACCAGCGTCCTAGAAATCCAAATAACAGACTTTTGTTTTCGACAACACGCGTTAAGTGCAAACCACCGCCCCTCCACGCAGCAAAACGGCTCCTGACTCGCACTCGCGTGAAAGGGGCAGTAGAGTTTTAAAGGACTCGCCCATGATGTAACGGAAATGCAACCAATGAACGTCGAGTAGGCGTGGCACTTGACAGGATGATCGATGTCTTCTAAGAAAAAAAATCCCGCTTGTCTAAATTAAATAGGTCGTGATCACCGCTGATCACCTGATAACCCCTAGGCAGATCACGTTCCATTTCACTCTTGTTGGGCATCATTATTTTACTACATTTTTTTTTCAAGCGCTAATTCAACCATTGCGCAGGCGTCACGTCAATATTCAGAAGTGTAGTTATATATAGTTTTTTTTATTGATGATTTACGTTTATTTCTTCTATCCATACATCCATCCTCAGTTGAATTGCTTATCCTGGTCGCGGGGGACCCGGCCGAATAGGACAGAAGCTGGGGTTATTAGTTGTGTTATTGACACCCGTATCGCGCGCAGTGCCTTTCTGATTGGCTTTTTTAACCGTTGGGTCGAATTACATTTTAATTAACTGTTAAATGTTACACTTCCTTATTTATAGAAACAATGATCAATGCACCTATACAAATGAATTATACATGAATTTTCACGTTGCAAAATGGAAAACTAGATAACCTATTCAAAATACGAATGAAAACCCAGTGGACGCCCATGAAATGATTTCAGAACGTTTCTTTTTGCGTCCAGCAGACAGAAATGTAATTAGGCACACAAATTATTGTGTCTGTCTGCAGATCCTCCGTAAGTGCCGTGCTGTTCTGCAACGTACCAATATCTGGGGTGGTCGGAACTCCGAATCGGGCTAATCAGTTACAATCTCACGTCAGTACAACGACAGTAATTGTTAAAAAGGGTGTACCTTTCGTTAGTTCGCCGTTGACATACAAAGACCTGAAAAAGATTAATTACATTAAGTTGGCTTTGTGATGAAAACTCATTTATTTTAAGTACTTTGTAATCATTAAAGTACAGAGTTCTTTAATAAAAATAAATGGAAATTAATACATGACCTAAGGAGTTTTTTGAACATTCCTCTGAAGCTTGCTTCCATTTAACAAAGGAGTGGTTTCTTTTTAAACACAGCGATACTGCGCCTGAATGATTTGCAAGCCTGCCTGGTGTGGACTATTACCCGAGCACTTAATTAATGGGTTATTCATAGCCTTTTCGTCTGATAGTTCAGTGAACACGTGCAATAACCATACAGCACAGCACACCTGCAGGCTTCGCCTAATCACCAAACCAGTTCGCTGGGGTGCTCTTGGGGAGTGGGGGGGACCCTTAGCTTTGACTAGGGGTAGGCATGTTCTGACCCGCTCTTAATTGCCTTACTGGACGTGCTGAAACTGAAAGAAGTTCACCCCGAGGCAGGCTGATAGTGAATCAAAGTCCCAGACGAAATGAACTCAAAACTTAACGGTGCATATCTGCGGACAAAAGGAGCACTAGCGGTTAAAACACTACCACGGATCTAGTCGTACTAATTAATAGTTATAAAGGATTTGCACGCGTTTGTCACTTAGAGCACATTGTTCTGAAAAATAGGCATCTTCTGTTTTCCAAGTAGCGTTCAATACGTGATGGAGTTGGTAGTGGTGATCTGTTAAAATCGTCCTTTGTTAAACCACAAAACATCTTAAATATTAGTTGCGAAATTAACATCTGCCAAAATGTCGAAGTTTATAGAAACAAATGCAGACGCTCCCCGGTTTACGACGGTCCGTGTTACGATATTTCGACTGTTCGATGGGTATGGTTATTCAATAAATTACATTACATATTCAACACTTTATTATAAATTAGGCTACGCATGTTCTACGCATGTTTAAGGTAGGCTAGGCTATGATGTTTGTTAGGTTAGGTATATTGTATTAAAATGCATTTTCGCCTTACGATATTTTCGTCTTACGATAGGTTTATCGGAACGTAATCCGGGGAGTGTCTGTATATTAATATGCTATGGTACTCATTAGAAAGCCAAAACGACATCCAAAAGGCCCACACTGTGCACAATGTTAGCGATGCCTGATGACGAGGCGGATATGTTTCCATACATTCCATATTCATTTGTCATGTTTTTATATGACCCAGGTACATGGGCGTAAATTTCATTTAACAGTAGGGGGGGACAATAAATATAAAATTTCTCATGAGCAATTTTTGAAGGGGACACAAATAATATAGTCAAATTGTACTTATGAAGATATGTCCCCACAATGAAAAAATTTGCTTCTATCATTATCATTGTAGCATGGAGACTGTGTCATTATGGTTATTTTCAAAGGTTTTCTCAGGTTCAATGACAAAGCAGATTTTTCTTCAAAACTATTTATTGCATTGTTTGTTATGTTGTTTACAGTCAAGCCATCAACATACAATAAAATTTAAACATGACTTTAAATGCATAATAGAAATTGATTATACAAAAAAATACAGTGGGGTCAGTTCGGACGTAGCACAGTGCTCATTTAGTAAATGCACAGCTAAACAATATGCTAATTGTGGCCGTTAATGTTAAGTTAACATTATGCCAAGTCGTCACAAATAAAACAATGCATGGGAAACGGCTTTGGCGTGTTAGTTGCAGTGCACTATGCAACAAGCTATTGTAAACAAGCTAACGTTAACTAGATAAGTAATATTTTAATCGCTAATATAGCAGATTCATGGAAAATTACATCGGTAATCAGCATTTTTGCCGCAACTAATTTATGAATGAGTCTGCATCAACTACATTAAAGAGAATCGCTTTATTTAAAGTGAATAAAATACCCTACTTACTGGAGTTCAACATTAATTGAGCCACACCCCTGACTCGTGTGCGTGGAGTAGGCGATATGAACTGGGAAAGCAGGCAGTTGGCCAAACCACTGTGAGGAAGGGGAGGGGGAACTTAACTGTTTCTAAATGCATTTTTTGCGTTTGTTTTTTTTTCTACTTACAGAATTATTTTAGATATACATACATATATTTTTCACAATAGATTTTTTTTTTTTTATATATACATATATTTTTTTTTGGGGGGGGACAACCCTTGGATAGGGGGGGACATGTCCCCTCCGTCCCCCCCGGGATTTACGCCCATGCCCAGGTATATAAGATTCTAACAAACCTGGATGGTGTCGAACCAGCTGCAGAGCGTAACTTGAATATTAGTTCAAATACAAGTCCTCGTGGCCATAGGTGGAAGTTAGCGGGAGAACATTTTAAACTGGATTTGAGAAAGCACTTCTTTACAGAGAGTGTAGTAAGAGTATGGAATATTCTTCCTGTTAGTATATGTAGTGTACGCTAAAACCTTGAATTCCTTAAAATTAGAGCTAGATAATATTTTAACAACGTTAATATATTAGTTGAGTTCTCCCCAAACGAGCTTGATGGGCCGAATGGCTTCCTCTCGTTTATACGTGTATAGTATGTTCTAATATCGACTACATGAAAACACAACTGGAAATTAAGACTGTTTAATTACCGCACACGACGCACTTAATAATAGTATGGAGCGACATCTAGTGGAATATCTAAATATTACGTTCTCAATTTATCACCTTCACAAGATACAGGTCGGCACTCCAGCCTCGTAGAGCAGCTTTCACTGTATTTCAACCCTTACACGCTATAGCTTTGCCAGTATTTAACCACCCGAAATCTCAGGTGTAAATCCTACGTTGATTAATTTCTACTACCAAACCCGGTATCTCAGGTATAAATCAGTCGTACTGTGGAAGGAGGTACGTCCAGGGATCGTCGACCTATACGGACAAACCCTCTACCTTGATCTCTCAGACTGCCCAGTGTAGGACATCCTATATATTGTGTTATTTATTTCTTTTATTGTATATAATTTCAGAACACGGGGATTTAATCACTGAGCACATCTTCTCTAAGTACCCGGGGACAACAATATCATTTGTATCAAACAGGGAGAAATCTAACATGATTACATATTGACTTTTGGCTGCTGTGATTTCTGAAATACACAACTAGACTTTCTTACGATGTGATTCAATCGGATTGTTTTCCTACAGAGTAATAAGATAGCATCACATCCCTCTCTGGCTATTATTTTTTATGAAGGGCTGTTGCATGGCTATTTTTTAGCGCCCTGCCCCCCAAACTATTATTGAACCAGGTTTCAGAATCCGACACCCTCTTTATGAGAAAGGCATTAAATATGGGCACAAGGGGCCAACATGAGAGGGCGTGAGTGAGAAGTGCGAATGAATAATCAAATGAGTTTGAAAGGGATGGATAAGAGGGGGCTAAAAAAGAAGGTGACAAACCTACGTAAGCTATTATTGTCACTATCACCACAGGAAATACTCATACTATTGGGATACCTCATACTGTCACACCGTGGAAACTCACTGAGCTTGAAGTTGTTTTCCCATTGCCTGTTCTCAGAAATCAGGTGAGAACCGCCTCATAGGCCAATGGAGCGGTAGATGTACCTGTACGTTTTCCTTTCTCATTTGTAGTAGTTAATGTTTGACCAGCAGAGGGCAGCATTCTCACCACTATTTGTGTTCTTTGAGGTCTGTGTAGAATAGGGGTAGGCAATCTTATCTAGAAACGGCCGTTGGATATGCGTGTTTTCACTGCCACTCCCTAATTAGAAGACTGGTTGGCTGAAGAATGCTCACACCTGGGTTTGAGCAGCTGACCTAAAGGTCATCCCAATACCTGCATACACACTGGCTTTTTACGGATAAGATGCCCACCTCTGGTATGGTCAGCATGCATTGCCTACCCCTGATATAGATAGTGTGCATGACCCTTTATACATGCATGTTAAATACATGCAAAAAGTGCTACCAGTTTCATGAAATGCAGCAAGACCGACATGTTCCAGGAATTCCTCCACTAGCCTGATGCCTCTTTACCCTGAATGTTCTTATTGCACTTCTCTCCTTGATTAGTCTTATTATGTTCTTGCTTGGTTAGAAGTTGTTGTGTAGCTCCTGCTCCCATACTGCTTACACATGTACCTGGGCTTCCACTGGAAGCTCAGCGAGCTGCACTCAGGCCTGGTCGCCTCCCTGACAGCCGTATGTTTGTAATCTGCTATTTGTCTCACTTGCACATCACTTTGGACTAAAGCATCTGCTAAATTAATGTAAATGCAAACATACTACTACTACTAGTACAAATAATAATAATAATAATAATAATAATAATAATATTACCAGTCCCCCTGCAACCCCGATCGATGTATGTAGTATTATGAATTAAATTGAAGGATAAAGTAACTAAGGGCTAATGGTAACAATATATCTATAAAGAAATTATGTAATAATTTTATAAAGAGAGCATTCTTGACTTCCCTGAGACGCCCCCCTCCATTTCCTACGCATTTCCTGTTCCTCTCCCGGGCTGGTGCCGAAACTCGCAGCTCGCTGTGAGACTGCACTGCACCTGAGACTTTCCGTCTGCTCTCTGAGCCAATGTACACTGTGCCGGAGCACCGTGAGACACCCGAGGAGCCATTTCCTTACAGCACGACGTGTGGCCCCCTAACCCCCACCTCTTCAGTCCACATCGCTCATCTGGAAGCCCTGTCTTACTTCAGAAGGGAGCACTCTGCTTGTTATTCAGGGTCTCGTGATGACATTTCAGAAATTTGCACATTCCATATTCTATCAGTCATATAGAGAAGTTAATAATACAATATTATTATTAATAAGAGAACTTAATATAGAAAAAAATCATTCTCCACCTTTATATGAATAACTAATTTCAGATAAGTCAAGATTATCTTGACAGACCTGCTGACTTGATTCCCCCCCCCTCGATTGTAGGGCAACGGGGGGGTTCTGGAACCTTCAGCCCCGAAAAAGCCTGGGCTACTGCCACTTATGTATCCAGCTTTTGTAGTAATCTGGTCCTGAACCCAGCGGCAAGTAATTGGTCTGAGCAAAGGGGCTGGACAGGCTGGGCTGAGTGACCCGTGAGGAATTTATGAGACGGCTGCGATGTTTACCAGGCCGTACCCCACATGCGTCACGGCGGGACTGAGCTGAGGCACTGGCAGCGCAGCAGGCTGGGTATGGATTCAAGCCCCCTGCCCCCCCACTCCCCATTCACAAAACACACGGGTGTGTCAGGAAGTACAGCAGAGGCTGAGGTCGGTGAGGTCGATGCTCAGCTAAGCATGAGCGATGTCATAAAAGCCAGATAAGTGTGAATTTCTGTTACATCATCCGTGCTGTTGGAGAACAAATCATCCAGCATGTTAAAGGGGCGCAGTGTCCAAGCTGATACATGAGCAAGTGTGTTAGTCTTACAGGCACTGACGTTCTTACAGAGCAAAACATCCATGCTGTGATGGAAGACAACTACTGCCAAGGTACAGGGTGAAGAGCCTCATTTGGATATATTTATGCATCAAATAATACATTTTACTTTTAGAGGGGGTTCATTGGGAAGCAATTTGGCCTCATTTCTCCCAGGCTCAGGGTTCAGATCCCACCTCTTTGTGTGTGATGTTTGCATGTTTTCTCCATGTGTGTGGAGTTTTCATGTTCTCCTTGTGTGTGTGGAGTTTGCATGTTCTCCCCATGTGTGTGGTTTTTGCATGTTCTGTGTGTGTGTGTGGATTTTGCATGTTCTCCCCGTGTGTGGGGAGTTTGCATGTTCTCTCAATGTGTGTGGAGTTTGCATGTTCTCTCCATGTGTGTGGTGTTTCCATGTTCTCCCCATGTGTGTGGATTTTGCATGTTCTCCCCATGTGTGTGGAGTTTGCATGTTCTCTCAATGTGTGTGGAGTTTGCATGTTCTCCCCATGTGTGTGGATTTTGCATGTTCTCCCTGTGTGTGTGGACTTTGCATGTTCTCTCCATGTGTGTGGTGTTTGCATGTTCTATCCATGTGTGTGGTGTTTGCATGTTCTATGCATGTGTGTGGATTTTGCATGTTCTCTCCATGTGTGTGGTGTTTCCATGTTCTCTCCGTGTGTGTGGACTTTGCATGTTCTCCCTGGGTGCAGTGGCTCCCTCTCTCAATCCAATCACATAGGGTTAGCTGACTTTGTGTCGCGAAATGACCTTATGCATGTTATGACATGAGTGGGTATGCAGCCTGTGATGCACTGGCAGCCTGTCCTGGATAATGCAGGCAGCTCTCAACTTACATGAAACCAAGAGATAGTTTTTTATAAGAGTTTATGGTGCACTCAAAAGACCTGCAAGTAAATTTACAATGTATCTTTCCAGTTATTGAATATGTGTTCTTTGGTAGATATTACTAGTATATTTTTGCGTTATGTCTTTTTTGCTATAAGGTATCCAGAATGGTATAGGAAGGTAGATCTGATTTACGTAAAATTTGATTTCTGTATGGGATTGTCAGATGGATTAGTGACATCAGTGGAGAACACTGAGTATAAGCCCCAGACTCACTGTGACCCAGTGTGGTTGGGTGAGATGGACACCTATTCATTACTAGAATATTTTGAAAAACACATGTCTGTAATAATGTTTTATACATTTTATTTCATGAGTTAAAGCAACAATATAATAAATTCATATAGATTCTTTTAGTAGTATTAAAAGGTCTGAAAGGAAAAGACAGATTGTAACTGGTTAGGGGATCCTGCGAGATATACGTCAGAGTCGAGCGGCTTTAGTGTGCTTCAGGGACCACCTAAAGAACTGTGACATCATAGGGTGTGAATCTGCTCCAGAAAAGGGAGGGAATCGACATAACAATAACTTACAGAACCGTGGATACGGTCACAGTTGTAGTAAAAGTATCAGAAGGTAGTTGTCTTTGGTGTGTGTGTGTGTGTGTGTGGGGGGGGGGGTTTGTATAGATCACCTTTGTCTCCAAAGTGTGGCAAAACCTAAAACTTGTACTACTACTATTTTGGGGACATTTTTCAGGTCCCCATTTGAGTAACCTCAATTTTTTAAAGATCTGTGACTGCAATCAAAAACGTAAAAATGCCAAAAGTTTTGTATTTTGTTTGGTTGCTTATGGTTAAGGTTAGGGCTGGGTAGGGGGTAAGGGTGTCTTGATTGAGATTAGGGTTTTTCCCATAGAAATGAATGATACATCCACATTTAGAAAGGTAGACCAACATGTGTGTGTGTGTGTATGTGTGTGTCTGTTTGGATGTTTTTAGCTGAAACAAATGAGTCAGACTACTAAAGGTTTGTTACACCATCTATTTCTGTCCATTACAAATGTTGACACAGACATGCCTAAAAATATTTTTTTTTTGCAAAAGAATAATAATAAAAAAATAAATATTTTGGACCCCTCGAAAAATGAGGCAAACTAGAACAAAGAATGTTTCACCAAAGGTGAATACTGTACAAAACATAACAAGTTAGGAGAATTCCCACAGAAACACATTTTGCTTTTCATTCCAACCAAAGCATTTGAAATTATGAGGTAAACATACAAAATATATGTACAGAGGTAAATATACAATATATATACAAGTATATTTCTACATGTATGTGGTATAAGTTTTGTGCGGTGGAGACGCCCTGCCTTCTGGGAAATGGGAATGGGAAAGTCCGAGTGTGGGGGGTATGATTCAATGACTGAAAAAGCTCGGAATTTCACTGTTACTCCCAGATGGAATTCAGTTATAATTTTCTTGAATGTTATTACACAAACATAGAACAAGCATATTAACATAAGTCCCTAAACTTTAAATACATATAATTAGCACAGAAGCACCCTTTATTTTAATCATTATTATTAAGTACATATTTTTCAGCTTTTAGCCCAGAAATATGAGGACTGCCTATGTCATAAAAGGCAGACACGTGGGTCATTAGCACAAATGTTGGCCGCCCTCTTCAGTGCTGGAGGGCAGCTACACACAGAATCTTCAACCCAGGTGGGTCACATCCAATTCTTTCCAGGCCCGTTCCAGCCCAAGCCATTGTGGAACCTTCCAGAAGAGTGGCTGTCTTAGTGATCAAAGGTGTGAATGTCGCTGGGAAGGCTGGGGGAGGCTGAGGGGGCGGGGCCAGGGCAGGCCACATCGCAGCGACACTGCTGGATCCACATGATGTCTCTCGTGAACCCCCCACTCTTGGGGCCAGGGCAGAGGAAGTGGAGGCGGAGGGTGCGGGTGACAGAGGGGAGGCAGCAGCGCCCGTCCTCACAGGAGCCGCAGGACCGCGGCCGGTACTGCCGCGCCGTGGAGCAGCCCGCAAACGTTAGCCGGATGGGCTTCCGGGGTCTCACTGTCCGCTCACACTTCCTCCCCGCCTGTGTGAGAGCAGCAGGGCCAGATAAAACTTTGGTTAATTCTTTACTACCTATGTTCATTCATCAACCAGCTGCCTGCCTAGGTGATGAGTGACATGATGCAGAGCTTGACGAAGCTTGTGTCATATGACAGGTATTCTCCCAGAAATCGTCTCAACCATTTTTTTTACTGTCAATGAAAAGTGAAAGTGAAAGTAAGGGGCACAGTGAAAGTGAGAAACAGAATGAAAGTGAGGGGCAGTGTGAAAGTGAGGAACAGAATGAAAGTGAGGGGCAGTGTGAAAGTGAGGGACAGAATGAAAGTGAGGGACAGTGTGAAAGTGAGGAACAGAATGAAAGTGAGGGGCAGTGTGAAAGTGAGGAACAGAATGAAAGTGAGGGGCAGTGTGAAAGTGAGGAACAGAATGAAAGTGAGGGGCAGTGTGAAAGTGAGGGACAGAATGAAAGTGAAGAACAAAATGAATGTGAGGGATAGTGTGAAAGTGAGGAACAGAATGAAAGTGAGGGACAGTGTGAAAGTGAGGAACAGAATGAAAGTGAGGGGCAGTGTGAAAGTGAGGGACAGAATGAAAGTGAAGAACAAAATGAATGTGAGGGATAGTGTGAAAGTGAGGAACAGAATGAAAGTGAGGGACAGTGTGAAAGTGAGGAACAGAATGAAAGTGAGGGATAGTGTGAAAGTGAGGAACAGAATGAAAGTGAGGGGCAGTGTGAAAGTGAGGGACAGAATGAAAGTGAAGAACAAAATGAATGTGAGGGATAGTGTGAAAGTGAGGAACAGAATGAAAGTGAGGGACAGTGTGAAAGTGAGGAACAGAATGAAAGTGAGGGATAGTGTGAAAGTGAGGAACAGAATGAAAGTAAAGGACAAAATGAATGTGAGGGATAGTGTGAAAGTGAGGAACAGAATGAAAGTGAGGGACAGTGTGAAAGTGAGGAACAGAATGAAAGTGAGGGGCAGTGTGAAAGTGAGGGACAGAATGAAAGTGAAGAACAAAATGAATGTGAGGGATAGTGTGAAAGTGAGGAACAGAATGAAAGTGAGGGACAGTGTGAAAGTGAGGAACAGAATGAAAGTGAGGGACAGTGTGAAAGTGAGGAACAGAATGAAAGTGAGGGGCAGTGTGAAAGTGAGGAACAGAATGAAAGTGAGGGGCAGTGTGAAAGTGAGGAACAGAATGAAAGTGAGGGGCAGTGTGAAAGTGAGAAACAGAATGAAAGTGAGGGGCAGTGTGAAAGTGAAGAACAGAATCAATGTGAGGGACAGTGTGAAAGGGAAGAGCAGAGTGAGAGTGAGGGACAGTGTTCTTGTCCTTGAAGACTATGCTGTGTGCTACAGTAACTCGTAGTATAAATATAAATATTACATCTGAGTTTGAAACAAAGTTACCACATGTTTATAAAAAGACAGTTTAAAGTGCTCATGAGCCCCTTACCCGGAGGGGCGACGTGAGCTCCATGTCACACGGCCGGACCTGGCAGAGGCGCGTCTCTTTGATGAGTCGGCATGCCACGTTGTCATTGGTCACCCTGCTGGACACGCCCATCCCGCAGGTGGCAGAGCAGGGTGACCAATCCGTGATCTGCGGGAAGCAGTCAGAGGCGAGCAGGGCATGGGATTGGGGGTCTGTGGCGAAGAGGGCGGAGAGAGCCATGAACGGGGAGGTGGGGCTACACCTACATGCACAGACACATACACTCACTGACACTAGGGGGCACCAGCATGTTATTAACTGTACTGCCCCAAAGCAACCAATTCATTCAAAAATAATTTAGGCATAATCTCCACCCACAGGATCCATGCCCAGCTCACTTTGTATGGGGGCTCCCGCAGTGAATTCCAGGGGCGAAGGCGCCAGCAGCTCGTTGCTGGCGGGGTCGGGGTGTGGCCTCGGTGCTGAAGGGGCCCCCGGCCATGCCTCTGGGAGCTCCTCGGCGATGACATTGTCATCATCGCAGAGCCACTCCTCGCAGCAGTGGCCCGGGGGGCGGGCTAGGCGGGGACGGGCGCAGGGCCAGGTGGGCAGGGAGACGCGGTGTGGGCAGAGGGGCATGCAGCCCACCACGCCGTCCATGCAGCTGCACTGATGCTGGCAGCTGGGCTCGAAGTCCTCACCGTGCTGGTAAAGGCGGCCGTCAAACTCGCAGGGGCGCCCCTGGGCTTCGGCTGTGGGATTCGGGGAATGGAGGGGGGCGTGTTTTAATCATGTTCTCACAGGATCAGACTTCATGCAGCTAGGGCATGTTATATGTTTACATAGCCTGGACTCTGAGAGGTTCTCCAAAGGGAAATTGTACACACAGTTGCAGTCCCTAAGATGAGGTCATGGGGAAGGTGACATCATCATGTGAAGGCCCCTCCCTGCTCTTACCCCGGCACAGCCCCCGCCCTGGGTCCCCCCCAGCACCCATCTGGCAGCGGAGGCCCTTGATGTGGTCGCAGGGCTGGTCGGGGCCACAGTCTTGGTTGAACTGGCGGGCGCAGACTCTGCAGCAGCCGCATGCATCCAAGACCCAGCTGACTCCGGGCGGGCAGGCGGGCGGGGCAGGGGGGCACAAGCACTGCTGTGGGCAGGTGCCGTCCACCTGGGGTGGGGGGGAGCGGGGAAGGACAGGCATCAGGGTCAGCGGTGTGCCCAAAGTTCACAGTTATTTAGCTCATCATCAGCTGTCATTGACCATATTAGTCAAATCTGATCTCATTTAGCACATTCTTACATAGATTGTTACGAAGGCATTATAGAACAAAATCACATAGGAACAAAGGGTAAACTTTGGACGGTCTGGTAAACTTGTCAATTGTCTAATGACTCAAGAAAGAAGTAAGCTGGTCAGTAGATGTTTTACATCCCATCCAGCGCTCGGCAAGTGAATCTTTCTGATACTTTCTGAAGAGGACCGCCCAACCCAGATGTGATCTACCGCCGGGTGTGACATCATCAGAGGATGGCAGTCAAAATAATGTTTTATTTTATTGCTGTTAACAAATACATATGTCATTAAAAGGCAGGAATCTTGACTGAATTAGTAAAAATATGCATTTTGGGCTAAAAGCGAATGAATGGGATGGACGGAAGGAGGACCTCTGAGATAACATCCTTCTCAGAGCAGCACAGCCCATGAATCTATGGAATCTGCCCTTCTGTGAGCTACCTCATGAAACGGAGGCACATTTAGATTCACTCACAGAGCTGTGCAGGTAACATATTATTTAACAACTTCAAATTGGATATAATGCAGGTCTAATTTATAGCATCTCCTTTCCTTTAGCATAACCAAAATTATAAAATTTTTCACCTTATAATTACCCCGACAGACCCTGCCTTTTGGACCGGAATGAGAAACAGGTACGGGTCACTGACGGCATTTCGGTACTCACCCCCACGACAGTGCAGAGCAGGAGGATCAAGGCGCAGAAGCAAGTCTGCCTCCCAAGCATCAGAGCAAACATCTTCATAAAAAAGCTCGGGAAAGAATGTGGAGTACTGAAATCCCAGAATGCACTCCAACTTCAGAGGAGGATGACAGCGCTCGTGTAATTGGAAGCCAGGTATTCTGACCTTGTTCGTCCGTTTTATTACTGTGGCGTCTTTTCGGCTCGTGCCGGGGTGGGGTGTCGCGTTCTCCTGCTGGCTCTCCTGTCGCTGCACACGTCAAACACGAATCCAGCACGCTTCAGCCTGACTGAGAGACTCCCAGCCAGGCCTCCCACATTTATAGAGGAACCTCCTGTGAGGTCAGCAACTGGGGGGGGGCAAGCAAGAGAAAGAGAGAGAGACTGTGCAGCAGAGCACAGGGGAGACACAGGAGTGAGAAACACAAACGCCCCGATAGCACTTCTGATGGTCCGTAAAGGGAGAACTCAGCTGTGGTTAATGCTGCCCCACCTATGCCCCCCACCACCGGCTGGATAAACCCGAAACATCACGCTCCTTTTGTTTATTAGCAAAAACCCAACGACCCAATTTTCACCTGGCACAAATTCAAAGAAGCACAAGTTCATCCCACTTGTTTTCACAGGAAAGTGAAACACTTTAGTGATCACGATTTGGCGACGTTGATTCATAGCCATTCACATGAAAATAATAATATATTTTTCCTTTCGGTCCCAGAAAACTTCACTTCCTGATAGGAAATGTAAATTTTACATATGTTAGTTAGGTCAGCTCAGTGAAGCCAAACTTCACTACAGGCTTATGTCTCTGAAGTACCATAAACATTTGCTCCATCACAGGCGTCTTTAGGCTGTCCAAGACACTGCAGTCACATGACACATCTCTTCAGTGGAAGATATTTATGGACCCATCTTACATTCAAAGTGTGCATACAGGGTGTCACGCCCCGCTCCGTCCGCTCCCGATGTGTGCCACGCCCACCTCATTACCTCCTGTTTCGCCCTAATTGTTCTCACCTGTCGCCTGTTCCGTTTACCTAGTCTTTTGTACTTAGTCCACGTCTTGAGTAGTTTTCCCCAGATCTGTCATCGTCAAGTCCCATGTGTGAGTCTCCGTCTGCTTCGTGTGCCAATAAACCCCGTTTTTGTCCGTCCACCTGGCTGCTCTCGCCTCTGCTTCCCTGCTCGCCGACTCACACGCTGACACAGGGCACTGGGTTGTAACATTTCAGTAGTGACTAATATGGCTCCCTCAACAATATTGGGAATGAGATGATACTAGGAGAAGATGTAAATGTTGCACGAGATAAATGAGGGAGGGAAAATCTCCTATGCATTGTTACGGAATGGTTGTTCTTTTTTGGCTTCCCTTTGTTTCTGGCTGATGAATGCAATCACGTGGGGAATGACGTTTTATTGATGTTAGACGGCTCAAAAATAGGGAAATGATGAATGGACAGACATGTGTATGCGTATGGTTGTGTCTCTGTGGGGATTGTATATTGACACCTTAATGTAATTTATGATTACTAACTGCAGGCCTGCAACACCGAAAATCAAAAATAATGGGCATTTTCGCTCATGGAAAGGGCTCCACAAATTATGAAAGAAATTACTGCCCCAACGAGGCAAAACACAGAAGCTATGCTGACACAAACTAAGAAAAGGGGCTCATTTGTCTATTATGTGGGTAAGTGATAGCCTACCAAACCATATCGTATTAGGTACTGCAGGTAAGTGATAGCATACCAAACCGTAACGTATTAGGTACTGCAGGTAAGTGATAGCGTACCAAACCGTATCGTATTAGGTACTGCAGGTAAGTGATAGCGTACAAACAGTAATGTATTAGGTACTGCAGGTAAGTGATACCGTACAAACCATAACGTATTAGGTACTGCAGGTAAGTCATAGCGTACCAAACTGTATCGTATTAGGTAGTGTTGTAGTCAAGACCGCGTAAACCGAGACCAAGACATTGCCGAGACCGGAGGGTATCAAGACCAAGACACTGCCGAGACCAGGAAATAACACCAGGAAATAACACTGAAGAATAACAACAGGAAAATAACATCAGGAAATAACACTGAAGAATAACACCAGGAAATAACACTGAAGAATAACACCAGGTTTAACACTGAAGAATAACAACAGGAAAATAACAACAGGAAATAACACTGAAGAATAACACCAAGAAATAACACCAGGAAATAACACTGAAGAATAACAACAGGAAAAGGGCAGTAACACTGGGGATGCAACACTGAGGGAGGAACACCAGAGAATACCACCAAAGAGTAAGGCCGTATTTCCAGGACAAAAACATCAAGGAGTAACACTGGAGGTGTAACACTGAGGGAGGAACACCAGAGAATAACACCAGCGAATAACACCCAAGAGTAAGGCCGTATTTCCAGGACAATAACATCGGCATGTCTGATCGGTATGTCTTTCTGATAGGTATGTCTGATTGGTATGTCTTTCTGATGGGTATGTCTTTCTGATGGGTATGTCTTTCTGATGGGCATGTCTCATGGGTATGTCTTTCTGATGGGCATGTCTTATAGGTATGTCTTTTTGATGGGCATGTCTCATGGGTATGTCTTTCTGATGGGCATGTCTTTCTGATGGGCATGTCTCATGGGTATGTCTTTCTGATCGGCATGTCTCATGGGTATATCTTTCTGATGGGTATGTCTTCATTGGTATGTCTTTCTGATGGGTATGTCTCATGGGTATGTCTTTCTGATGGGTATGTCTGATGGGTATGTCTGTCTGATGGGTATGTCTGATTGTTATGTCTTCATTGGTATTGGTCTTTCTGATACATATGTCTTTCTGATAGGTATGTCTGTCTGATTGGTATGTCTGATCGGTATGTCTTTCTGATTGGTATGTCTCATGGGTATGTTTTTCTGATAGGTATGTCTTTCTGATGGGCATGTCTTTCTGATCGGCATGTCTCATTGGTATGTCATTCTGATCGGTATGTCTGATCAGTATGTCTTTCTGATAGTTATGTCTGATGGGTATGTCTTTCTGATTGGTATGTCTTTCTGATAGGTATGTCTTTCTGATCTGTATGTCTGATCGGTATGTCTTTCTGATGGGTATGTCTGATGGGTATGTCTGATTGGTATGTCTTCATGGGCATGTCTTTCTGATGGGCATGTCTCATGGGTATATCTTTCTGATAGTTATGTCTAGTGGGCATGTCTTTCTGATGGGCATGTCTTTCTGATGGGTATGTCTTTCTGATAGTTATGTCTAGTGGGCATGTCTTTTTGATGGGCATGTCTAATGGGTATGTCTTTCTGATAGGCATGTCTTTCTGATCGGCATGTCTCATTGGTATGTCTTTCTGATGGGTATGTCCGATAGGTATGTCTTTCTGATGGGTATGTCTGACGATTAAACAAATAAAGCAGCACAACATTACAGTAACTAACAATAAATAAACCACTAATTTACGTGTACTGTTAGAGCATTTATGTAATTTATTTAATCTTTATTTTACCAGTAAATGAACTGAAACCAGCTCTCACTGCTTTATGTGCTTTTCGGGAGAAATAGCAGATAACGCATTGGAACTTCCTGGGATACAAATGTCATGCGTGTGACTAAACTCTTCAGCCAATAAGGGCAAAGTTGTGTCGTCACGGAGGCGGTTCCAGTTTGTGCTGCACGGTCTGCCTCAAGTAGTCTTGCTCTCGCGAGGATTTTGTACCATGTGACATGGTGACGTGTGGTGACGTTTTGGAACATTTCTTTGCCGACTTCGCTATCATGCGATGTGTATGAAGTGTCCGAGACCAAGACAAGACCGAGACCAAATAGGGTCGAGACCAAGACAAGACCGAGACCAAATAGAGTCGAGACCAAGACAAGACCGAGGCCGCAAAAAATTGGTCTCAAGACCGGTCTCGAGAACTACAGCACTAGTATTAGGTACTGCAGGTAAGTGATAGTGTACCAAACCGTAACGTATTAGGTACTGCAGGTAAGTGATAGTGTACCAAACTGTAACGTATTAGGTACTGCAGGTAAGTGATAGCATACAAACCGTATCGTATTAGGTACTGCAGGTAAGTGATAGCGTACCAAACCATAACGTATTAGGTATTGCAGGTAAGTGATAGCGTACCAAACCTAATGCTAACTATGACAAACTTAACCCCTACCGAGCCCTAACCATAGGCATAAGTAACTAAACAAAATACAAGAGTTTTTGCATTTTTAGTTTTTTCATTGCAGTCATGATTTTTTATAAAACAAAGTTTTCCCAGGAAACTGGTCCCCATAAGGTAAAAAAAAGGGATATTCATCACGTTGCTGGGACATTTGGTCCTCACAAGGTAAGGTATATCTGGACCACACACACACAGACACTGAACACTACTGTGTTGACTCTCACCTTTCAAAGCCCAAGCTGCTGGTTGAAGGAGCCCATGATGCGATAACCTGCCACAATATGTTCAGGGTAATTCAACTTGCAGCAAATAGAAAACTCCACGTCAATCCCACGACACCTGTCAGGCGTGTACAGGACGGCCTCAGTATCGCACCCTTATGGTGGTGCTGACGATGGGGGGGGGTCCATACTAGAGGTCTTGCTGGATTCCTGCCAGCTGCCGTCAATCCGCTGCCCACCTGGGGAACAGTGGGCGGGATCTCATTAGTCATGTGTCATACTTGTGCATGGGCTGAGGTTTGGACACTGTTACCTCCGAGCCGTAGGCTGAGCATGTGCTTGAACAGAACGCCAATCTATTTCCAGCTCATGCGTAATAATGACCATCTAAATGCTTGAGTTCAATATGAGTCAAAGTTTATGATTGTCGCCCCCCTTCCTTTGACGAGTGGCGCTATGATAAATTAAATTTATTTGCATATTTGTGGTGGAATTTTGTACAGAAAAATACAGCATTCCTGGAATTTGTCTCCTTTACCAGGAACAAAGTAACTTCCAGAGTATACAAAGAGTATTGTGAAACATTCAGGGGGGTGGGGGGGGGGGTGCATTTTATTGTGCATTTTTGCATGTTAATGAGCACCTTTCTGGGAAGCTGTGATGCAGCAGCCCGAACCGAACAAGCAGCTCCAGGGATCCGAAGCCCAAATGAATCTCTCCGATGCCAGAAATGAGGCTAGTGGAAAGTCGCTCTTTCTACATCTTGAAAATTCCAGCAATTCAGTGTAAATCCACCGACCACCCCGGGGATCCAGTGCACCGCCATGCTTGCACAATTAGTGTCACGGGCCAGTGCTGCGGTGACGCACAGCACCATGGCTGTCAAAAACGGTGAAGTATTTCAACTTTCCACGCTGAGATGAAACCTGCACATAGCACATTTGGCACCGGGGGGTGTTGAAATCCCCTCAGGGGGGCTCAGATAAGACTGAAATGATGAGACCCAGATATATTGTCATGTGGAAAAGTGATAATCTTCATATTAATCTTCATGTTGATGTAAAACTATGATATGTCTGTCAAAGTTCGTTTCAAAACCTCTTCTAGAGTCACCCCAGTATTTGCAGTAACTATTAAATACACCCAGTTTTTAGTTGACTTGACTACTAGCACACCTGGTTTGGCTAATCAGTATGTCATTGAGTTATTTAAGCTAATTAATTCAGTGAGCTGGTGGTGAAATTTAACAAATACATGGAATGGCTAAGGTGCCCCAGAGAAGCAGTTTGGGAACTGAGGCTGTGATCTTCTAACCGTTCAGTAAGACATCAGCAATCCTTAGGGGAACAGAGGGAATTCTTTTTATTTTGTATTATGTTACTCTTCATTTTCATATTTTCTAATGTTATTTTTTTTATCCTGAAAAAATATACGCCTACTACTGAGATAAAAAGCTTTAAACATTTTCTTTACGGTAGGTTCTCAGACTTCAGACTCAGTCTCCATGACTTCTGAGTCAACGTGGAACACCTGGGAAAAAGACCTTGGGGTCGCAAATGACGCAGCCCCAAGCAACTGACTCTAACATAAATACAGTGTCTCCCCGTCATTTGCAGAGCATAAGCGTGGTCAGAATGAGGCTGAGAAGCTGTCTGTCGCATTCCTTACTTCTGCACCAGATCACTGCAACATTCCGCTATCCGGCCACAAAAATGCTTCCCTAAAGTGTCATCGGCTTCCACGGATTTCAGAGTTCTTGCTACAACTAACAAATGTCCTATAATCCTATAATCATCCATCTATTCATCTTACAACTGCTTGTCCATGACAGGCCCACAGTGTAGTCCTGCAACCCCACCTGTCAAATTCAGGATGTAAGACATTATTTCTCCCCCACTCCCTCAAGGATGAGCAACATCAGTAAGTGCATGTACTCCATATTGTACCTCATTAACTGCTTCAGTATTGCTTATTAATTAGAGGCTGTGTCTAAATTCAGGGGCTCCATCCTTCTTACGGCTATTTTCAAAGACGGAATGCGTCACAGCTGTCCTGCTTCAAAGGCTCCTTTAAATGCGGTCTAGAAATGCGTCTTTCTTTTACCGAGATGCAAAGGATGTACCCAGTGAATCCTTTGCAGCCTATAGCATTTCCCAAGATTTATCGTGCAAAGGTAGAGTGGGTGTGTCCCGACTTGGCGATAAAACGTAGAGTGGGTGTGTCCCGACTAGGCGATAAAACGTGGAGTGGGTGTGTCCCGACTAGGCGATAGGAGCGGCAATATGTCACTCAAGGGAAAGGGCGGGAACAGCTTGTGACGCAAACAGGAAATTTTCCGTGGACCAGACCATCCCATGTGACTACGCTTTCTATTGGACCATCGAAGAACGCAGCTTACAGAAGCTACACCATCGTAGACTGTGTCCTTTGAAAGAACACCGGGGATTCAAAGGATGCAGTTTTTTGTCCGAATTCAGTGGCACAGCCAATGAAACAATTAGACCTCTTTTTGCTACTTTCACTGCTGTCTCTTCCTTCTGGGCACCCGGCCTTCATCCAGCCGATAATCACCTGGACACAGTCAGCTGGCCCACAGGAGTGTTTAGAGCAGGGATCCATGCAATGAAAAAACATTGTGCTCTCGCACCTTTACCTGTAACTGCCTTTCTTTTAACCTTCCTGACTTCAATAGCTGGGTCACCATCATCCACAAATATGCCATGTTCTTTACTGTTAACATTTCTGACCTACAAAAGGAGTGACTACACTGACACTGAACCTGAGAAAATGGGGTTCAGCGTTTTTTGACTGTTCACCTGTATGTGCAGTAGGTGGGTAAATAATAGTAGACTTATTCAAAACCAAGCATATTTTGTCATGAGATAAAACAAAGCATAAAGACCCGATTTTGGTCATAACTCAGTTTTGATAAAATATGCAGTTATGATGTTTTGCTTTTGTGTGACAGAATAGCATTTGTAGTTTTATAGACACTACTTGCAGGAGTCCTACTGGATCTTCCTGACCGAATAATGATTATTTTCCTGTTATTGACATGTTGGGCTTTTCTTCTGGTTTTTGATTCCCTCTAGATAAATTGTGACACTCCTGCTTCTAAAAAATACACAAGTAATGTCAAGGAGTTTGATTGATTGAGGGATTGCTTGGTAGGAGGCCTTCTGTCAATGGACTTGTGTCAATGGTGTGTTGGTTCCCGGGGGGCGCCAAAGAGCACTTTTGCATAGTCCTGCCCAACTCTTTTTTGAAAGAAGGTTTCCAGCTTAGATTGCCTCATATGGTGAGTGAGACTTAACGACATTGGACATTTCCAAGCAGATGGTCAGCTGGCAGTCAATATGACATCAGCAAGTGGGCGGAGCCAACAGAGCCACAGATTTCAGAACACGGGAGAAATAGTCAGTTTATCAAATAATGTAAGAGAGATAATGATGATACAGCATGCCAGCAAACTCCTGAAAGGTCATGCGTATGAGGCAGGTTCTCCTCCCTGTACCTCCCATGTTCATAGATATGACTTTTTACGTTAGTGCTCCTATGTATATTTATTTTCTTTTGCATCCTTTCACCTGTTTTCAAAAACCCCATATTGAATTACAGGTTTTTCCTGGGGATAGTATTAACTAGATATATTAATTCAGATGTTTTTGAAATGTGAAGACTTGATAGAGGAAATTTAAGGTTTCATTTGCTGTGTGGCTGAGTGATCTTGTGTTGACTGATGGGACAGGTGTTATTTAGAAACATGACACACACAAGTACATCAATACATGGAGAGCTGCTTATAATTCAGATATGCACAGCAGAGTCTTGCTTCGAGAGTACAGACACCTGTGCGTCTTGTCCAAAGCCTACAGACAAGGGTTTCTGAGCCTGAAAACCAAGATCCAGGTGTGGCTGGGCCAACCCACCTGAGCAGACAATAGCCCCTGTTCAGAGACTCGTTTGGGGGCCATGCTGGCCCCATCTCTCCAGCTTCCACCAGAGTGTCCTCCATCCGCAGAGTCAACCTCCCCTCCCCTTAGTGTGTTAAAAAAGCCCCATCCCTTGCTTGTTCCAGCTGCTGCCACCCCCATCCGAAAATGATAAATTCCCCATTGTGCGACCAGGTGGGTTGAGGGTATAAATACATAATACATATGAAGTAATTTCTGAATTATGTGTCCCGGTGCGCTAGGCAGGTGTGGTGGCCATATTGAACAGCGCCGGCCTTGTAAAGGGGCAGGGAAGTCGCTGGAAGTCTTGAAGATGTGTGACAGATGAATGTAAACATTGACCAAATAATATTGTAGCACCGGTGGGATTTGCATATCCCAGCATGCCCATGGGCCATGTATACAGCCCTTGAATATGACCTCTTAATAGTTGTTTGTGTTTGTTAGTGTGAACGTCTGTGTCCCTGATTATGACCTACCGTGTGTTTCCCTGCCATTCATGGTCTCGCTGTGTTGTTACTTGTATGCAGTCCTTTTAAGGACTTTTTATAAAGAGCAACTTTGATTGAATCCGTCACTCCCCATCTCTATTCGCTGCCGCCACGATGCCTCGTTCTGCCTGGTGCCCGAGTATGTTAGCAACAAACAAACAAACAAGCAGACAGAAAATGGGTCAAGTGACATAAAATGAGCTCAATGACACACAGTGCGTGTACCTTAAGGTGGGTATGTGAGTCAGCTCACTTTACCTTTCTTTGGCTTAGCATATCTGAAAGCAAACTATCCAGCCTAACTGGGCATAGAATAAAATGTACCGCTCTAAAATTCCTGAAATTATTTCAGGGGTGGAGGGAGGGGTGGGGGGACACTGTAATATGGACAAACAAGGTAAATGCACAAGCTTTGGTTTGTTTTGGTTAAACATCAGCTTGTCAGTACATGTATCCGCACACCAATCTGTTTTCAGAACCATGGTGTGAAGAGGAATATGTGGAGAGAACATAATGTGAGACATATAAGCCAAATGTTCCGTATGGGACCGGGTTCTGCGGACCCAAGTGGCTTGGGGTGAAGGGTATGAAGGGTAGGAGGTTGGGAGGAGCGGGGGGGCGGGCATGGGGGATCAGCAGGATCTCCAGCTCCATCACAAGGACTGTAACGTTTACACTCCATTTCACAGAAAGCTCCTTCCCTGCATTCCTGCACGGGCCTGGAGGAGAGGGTGTGTGCAGGTTTGCACGTCAGCCCCCACGTCAGCAGGGGGCCATAGGAGGCTGAGTGGCTTCGTGCTTTAAAGCCAGATGTGGGATTTCAGTTAGATCAAATAGAAGGTTTTCGCCAGCAGTTGCTATGCCTCAATCTTTGCTGTGTCTCTTCCTCAACATCCCTAATCAGTTTGGGACTATATGTAGCCCAGTAGGTTAGGAATCTCATCCCATGTCCAGGAGGTTGTGGGGTCGATTCTTGTGGCTTCTAGAGCGATAATATTATTGTTGGGCCCTTCAGGAATGCCTTTAACCCCTAAATACTCCAGGGGTCCTTAGTGTTGTATTTCCTCAGTTGTACATTGTTAAATAAGTAAATGTAAGTTTGGGTGAATTTGACTGAGGATCCAGATGGATCTGCTACTGTAGCCTGGACCCGACATTCTCCAGTTACATAACCATGGATAAAAGCATTGGCTGAGCACTAATGACCAGAATACCTCTCATTTGCAGACAGAATGGGCTACTTATGCACCATGTGTATGTTCCATCTGAATAAGTGAGGTGGAACAGACAGAGAGTCCATAGGATGCTGCTGGTGAGAGGAAGCACAAGCAACGGGAGGTGAGCTCTGGGGCTTCCATTGTGAAAACAGCCGTTCATCGTGGATGGATGGCTTTCTACGGAGCTCACATGCAGATGTCAGCAGTGATGGAAAAGGCAGGGGGTTGCTTCTCCACTTGGCTTCTCTTTCTGATGGTGCTCAAACCCAGGGTCATCAGAATTAAACCTTACATCCTCAATCCATCCATGATGGGCAGGGAGGCAGACCAGTGTTTCATAGAACCACAGCTGCGGTGGCGGGGGGGGGGGGGTGTTTCCATGGTAATCTACCGACACCCCCCTACCCAGCACAAAGACAATCTACACCCTGACAGAGACCTTAAACCCGACATTCTTAAATTCTCAGTTGAAATGTTCAAACAAAGTCCAAACGAAAACCATATAAAGACGATGAACTCTTTGTTGAGGATTCACTTCATTGTATCGTTTTATTTGACACTTTTAGCGAAGCAACATGCAGTGGAGAGAAAGCAGTGTCAGCCAGCCCCCCCAAAGCAATTAAGGGTCTTCCTGAAGGGCTCAACAGTGACATCACTCAGGCAACCCTGGGATCTGAAGCAGCAGCCTAACCCACAGAGCCACACACACCCCATCCCTTCCATAATCCTACATGCACTTAACCAAAAGGAGTCACACTTATATAACAAGATGAAGGAGGGAGACGAACTAACGTGGGCGGCTGATGCAGACGAAACAAACCCCAGGAAACTTCCTCTTATCGAAAACCCCGGCTAGGTGAGACTATGTATGCCAGGAGCAGCCGTGAGAATAACGTGAGCAACTGAGGACTGGACATAAAGTGCTTTAGGAAGCTTTTTTCTCACATTTGGAAAATTGCTAGCAGAAGTGTAATCGCGTTCACAGTTTACAAGTGAAACAAAACATTAAAAGAGCCATACTTGAAGTTCCTTATCTCGTGTCTCCATGTGTTGCTGTATTTTTTTGTTCCAGGGATAAGAAGACTGACCTTTGCTTCACCTTGACTACCGTTTCTCTCAGTTTTATTTCCGCTTAAAAACAGTAGTCAAACAGGAGATATTTATTAACAAATTCCCGCTCATCGTCGATGTTGAAACTGCCTGGATTTTCCCGCTTTGAATAAGCCCCATATTTGAGACAGCAAATTTGATTAGTGGAAGTTTCAGGAGGTCGGAACGAGAGACAAAAAAGGAACTTAAATCTAGTATTTCGCTATAAGCGAATAATTCACCATTTCATTAAACACAAGCCATTCTATTTTAAACACTGTGATTCATCTTTTAAATTCCATATAGACAGAAGCTGCAGTTATCTCACTATTTCTACATTATCTCACACCCTTTCTGTTCCAGCTACATTAAAAACTGGCTCCATTCTTGCCCACATTTTCCTAAACTTCTCTGTCTGCTGCGAATAAGTCAACGAGGACATTTAATGGGATGGTTTTATGTGGCTTGTTTCCATTGTTTTCCACAAGTGTGACATATAAAATAATCTGGAATTTGATATTTCACTTTAGGACTACAGATCTGTCCCCAAAGTCAGAGAGACATCAAAAAAGCGGAGGGGCAGTCTCACGAGGTAAGAATAAAACTTAGGGATGGCGTTTACTTCTGAGTGCCTCTTTATAACCTGCGGAGTAACTGTGCCTGGAGGAAAATGGGGGGAAATTTTAGTGCATCCACCCAAGATGTGGCTCCTATGGGAGCAGCCTCAAGAAACAGGCACTGAAAAAAACAGCATCATGGACTGCAATGGCACTCCTACTTTACTGGAATAACGTAACGATTTTATGAGGCAGTTGCACCACCAATGATGGCCTTCAGTCTCATGTGGGGCCTGTGTTGTGCCTCACCCATATTCAAAAAATGGCCACTGGGGGGGGGGATTGCACAATGCTGAATGGCCCCACTGACCAGTGCCGGCAACTAATGAAATATCATGGGAGGTCAAAGGTCAGATGCGAGAATTTATTCATACTTTTCAGCTCAATGGCACAGGAGTACGTAAAAAACAAACAAAGTTTCTTCAAAAACTGAAAGAGTCTGCACTTTTATGTGGCCATACTTCTGGTTGGTCAACACAAGTAATATACCTTGCCTAATGAAATCCAATTTGTCAGTTATGATTAATGTTATTCTTTATTATATTAATACCATTAATGAAAGACCATTTTAACCAAGTTAAGGCAAATGCAGCTACTGTGGGTTTAAATCCAAAAATGGATTTAATTTTAATTAATTTCTTTTATCATGGAACGTGGTGAGGCTCTATATCAAATAATTTTCCATATTATTAATCTTTCTTTAATTAAAATTATAAAATTGATTTTCTTCACAGAACAAAAGCATTTATTTTCTTCAAACAAATTACAGACAAAATGATGGAATCACTTTGACATCTGGTGGACATCAAACCGTTTTCCACCAACTGTAAGCACAGCACATAGCAGACATGTAATTAAATAATTTTATGTGTACTTTTCTTCACAGATAATGTTAGTGAGGTTTTCTTGCAAATGATGTAAGGCACAAACGAGCTTCCAGTTTTGGCAAAGAAAACAAATATTTCTGGTATCTATGTGGTGGTGTAGTGGTTAGTACTGTTGTCTCACACCTCCGGGACCTGGGTTTGTATCTCGGCCCGGGCTCCATGTGCGTGGAATGTGCATGTTCTTCCCGTTTCATCATGGGGTTTCCTCTGGGTGCTCTGGTTCCCCCCCCCCCAAAGTCTAAAAACATGCTGAGGCTGACTGGAATTACCAAATTGTGTGTCCTGTGATGGGTTGCTGCCCCATCCAGGGTTGTTCCCTGTCTCGTGTTAATAGGCTCCAGACCCCCTGTGATCCTAAATAGGATGAGTGGTTACAAAAAGTAGATGGATCTATGGTCAATCTGTAATAACCTGAAATGTCAGCCTGACATCCAAATATTATACTGAAAAGAAGGAGGGGGGCAAGGGGAGGTATTCGTCTCGCCCCTCCAGCATACACCCACCATATTTTCTCCCAGGGTCATTAGTGACACCTTGTGTTACTGTAGGGAATGATATCACAGTGAACTACTGTAGTACAGATACCAGAGTCGAGGGCTTAATGCAGTTTTATTCAAATGCCTGAATTTGATTCATGTGAGCAGATGGGTACTTTGCTGGCTAGCAAACAGGAAGCAGAGTGTCTTTTAAGCTTTGCAGATTACGAATGTAATTAGGGGGCAGTCCCTAAATTATTCCCTATTATTTACATTAACAACACAGATTATGGCATACTGTACTTGACTAACTGCTGAAAACTTGATAGTACAGGAGACACACAATGACGTTTCAAAGGTAAAAGAGTAGGATAAATTTACAGTATGATTTATGGGTAAATCTGAGAAATACAGTGCATGTTGAATGTAGCACAATTCAAGCAGGAGGCTGGAAAATGTAGATTTTATATAAAGGATGGAAATAATTCTAGCCACCAAACCAACACAGGCCCAACAACATAAATTCCAACAGAATCGTAACCGCAGGATACTGGAGTAACAATGATAAACATCTTATATTGTTTGATAATAATGTTTATCGTCTTTCATTTATTTGTTCTGTGTTTGAGGCCACATTATTAAAATATAAGAGAATGCGGCAAAGTCAGAGAACTCCACCACTTGAGATATTGGTGTACAGACAAATTTAAATTTTGTTTCCTTTCTGGAGACACATGGAGAGGATGCATGTGTCCGACAGAATTCTGGGTAATTTACATCAGATACAGGAATGAGGGAAGGTGATGTGAATCATGACAAAGACCAGTGGTCACCTGACACATGGAAAGTCATGAGCTCTCCCCGCATCATGCTGCACAACATAAAGAAAATTAACCACAATGCTCATAAAGACCACACAGGCGTAAACGCTGCTGTTTTTACAGTTGTGCTTGATGTAGAGGTTACATCAGCATCTCCAACAAGACCCAGCGCAGATGAGCACACAGTTAAATGAGCAAAACATCTCCCAAAAACCCGAAAGCACTAAAGCGTCCTTAGTGTATTCGGCATGACATCACTCTGTTGCCATTGACTGAATGGAAAAGCACACAGTTCCCATGAAAAATAAAAAATAAACATAAAATGTCTTAATTGAATCTTAAGCAAATGTAATTAAACCAACCTCAAGTCATTTGTGTAAACGACACTGCGAAAACCAATAAGGAAAAACCACAAATAAGTACAGTCAACAGTGCTCCACTCTCTGCTGCAATAAAAATAATGCAATGGGCTGTTTGGATCAAAAGGACAGATTGTTTCTTTCCCCGGAATTACAGGGATTCAGTTTCTTGCTTGCAAACAGTTCGGATGTAAATAGTTAAGCTATATAATGGTGGGGAGGCCACACACAGCTGTGTACTGTGAGCAAACTTGGGGCACAGGCAAGGGATGCTATTATTCTGTGAAAGCAAGGCTCCCAAGCTAGATAAATGTCTGTGTTGAGGGTGAGTAGTCTTCAGCTGAGATCATGGACCCGTCTATTCTCTACAGCTCTCCAGGATAGGCTGCCTAAATTGTTCCACTCTGTACGCACAAAGACTGGAAGCTGCCAAGCCATGGGCTGTGGTCATTCCTAGAGTGATTCACAGTTGGCAGCTCTTTTCCTAGGAGGTGATGGCTGCATGGGGGCTGTTATTTTGCCATGCCCAGTGGTTCCCCTTCTTCTGCACTGAGGTCCAGGAGGTACTGGCGATGATGCCCTGCCAGAAAGTTTGGAAGCCTTTATGGGTTCTCTAAGAGATTTTGAGAAAATCCTACAGGTTTGCTATACATGATTTCCTCCAGGGCTACTGAATATAACCATGAACATGACAGCAGCTCATCCAAAGAAACAGGACCTTAGCACATGAATCCAAGTATATAAATGCAGTGTCACAATCCCAATATCTATATATGGCGGAAGATCTGGACTGCACAGCAACATCCCTAGCCTATTAAAATAATCTGTAACACTTCACTTGACAGCTAGGGCACAAATAATGTAATATTATACTATTACTTCTGCATTAATTAACCACAATGTAACAGTTAGTTACGTATTGATGTCATGTCACTAAATCATTAATGAATCGTGATTCATGTTTTATCTCAAGCAATTACTATATTTGTTACTATTTGTGTTAATTCTGTAAACCTTCATGAACTACTGAAGGAACAAGTCACGAATAAGACAAGTAAAATACCAATCATGCTTGTTCATTAATGAATCGTGATGCATGTTATCTCAGCTAGCTTCTATATTTGTTCATGATTTGAACTTCAGTAGTAACTAAATTATTACTAAGTATTTGTACCAAATAATCCAATATTTAGAACAATCACCCCATCTTACTTCAAGGAAAATGACCACATCTTGAATTTTTTATTAATGGTAACAAGCCATCAACGAATCAAAATGCATTTCTGAAACACAAACAAAATGCTGATATTGGGAAATTGTATTAAATCAATTCATGGATGCATCATAACTGCTATCTTGGGCAGAAAGCATTTGTGCTCACATTCTTTTCTATAAAGAGAATGTAAAAGACAAAGAGAATGTAAAAGATAAACTTAACATCTTTTCTTTTTTAAGGAAACTTTAACGAAACTTTTTTTTTAACGAAATGCTTTTACTCATGGTCAAACTGTTACGGACCACATTCGGTAAAACACGTCTCGTGCAAAACTTAAACACCCCGTTTCAGCGCGCCTCCTTCAGCGAAATTTGATCTGAGCATGCGCAAAGCTGTCCTCAGTTGCATTGTGGGATCGATTGATACCGTCAAGAACGTCAAGCACAGTTTAACAAAAAATATATGTTGAATAATAATACCGATGAACTTAGTCGATTTCAAAGGTAGAAATGCACAATAGTACCGCAGGATGCGTTTTTACACAGATTTGTTTTACACATTCTTGTTGCCACTGACTCGCGACAAGGGTGAAAGTTGAAAGGTCAGAACGCGCGCCGGGGCGCGAAAGGTCACGACTCGAGTGGATCGGAGTTACAGTGAAGAGAAGCCGAAATTTTATTTGGACATTTATCTTACGACCGTAGAGGCGTAAGTACCACCGTAGAATAGTTAGGCGGTAATTTAAACACGGTTAAAGAAGAAAACGTGGTGATTAATCCGCCTGTACACCCCTCGCAGAGCAGACATATATGTATACCTGATACACACGCTTAAGCCAATATACAATACCTCTTTTTTAAAAATCATTTTTAGTGGCGAAAACGGTGGAGTAAACCATGGCTGAGAGACCAGAAGACCTGAATCTTCCGAACGCCGTCATCACCCGCATCATCAAAGAGGCGGTGAGAGACCCCGCTTCATTTTTGACCGCATTTTCAATACGATCCGCGTGAATACAAATTATACATACGTTAAAAACATAACAATCGCATACTATAAATTTCCCTGGAAACATATTACTCAAGTAGATTATTACAATGAATAAGTCCTGTGTTTTTTATTTTAGTTTAAGAGAACAGAATTTCTGTGAATCCTCATGCCAGTTCGTGCGATATCAGAAAGAATATTATAGTGTCGAGTGTAATTCAAGTCCAAGCTGAAATGCATTCGTCGGACATAAATGGTCACTTTGTCCTGCGGTGAATGAACACACTTTGACGCTGTCACTCTGTGTCTTTCTGCTCCTCCAGCTGCCGGAGGGGGTGAATGTGTCCAAAGAGGCCAGAAAGGCCATTTCTCAGGCTGCCAGTGTCTTTGTGCTCTATGCCACTTCATGGTAACTTTTTCATTGTCCAGCATTTGTCTTTGCAAAGTAAACAAAGACTATGTGAACTAAGCTTAAGTTTGGTGTGTTTTATTTCCTTCCTTCCCCTGTCTCCCATGACATCAGTGCCAACAACTTTGCCATGAAGGCCAAGAGGAAAACCTTGAATGCAGCAGATGTAATGGCTGCCATGGAGGAGATGGAGTTCGAACGGTTTCTCCAACCACTGAAGGAAGCTTTGGAGGGTGAGCGTGGGATTTATGATGAGGGTTAAGGGCTGGGCATGAATTTAGCTGCGTATTGCTCCTTGGCAAAAACAGGCCTACTGCTAAAACTACAGTCTCTTTCCCCAATCTTTAAGCCTAAAACTACAGTCTCGTTCCCCAATCTTTAAGCCTACTGCTAAAACTACAGTCTCGTTCCCCAATCTTTAAACCTAAAACTACAGTCTTGTTTCCCAATCTTTAAGCCTACTGCTAAAACTACAGTCTCGTTCCCCAATCTTTAAGCCTAAAACTACAGTCTCGTTCCCCAATCTTTAAGCCTAAAACTACAGTCTCGTTCCCCAATCTTTAAGCCTAAAACTACAGTCTCGTTCCCCAATCTTTAAGCCTAAAACTACAGTCTTGTTTCCCAATCTTTAAGCCTAAAACTACAGTCTCGTTCCCCAATCTTTAAGCCTAAAACTACAGTCTCGTTCCCCAATCTTTAAGCCTAAAACTACAGTCTCGTTCCCCAATCTTTAAGCCTAAAACTACAGTCTCGTTCCCCAATCTTTAAGCCTAAAACTACAGTCTCGTTCCCCAATCTTTAAGCCTAAAACTACAGTCTCGTTCCCCAATCTTTAAGCCTAAAACTACAGTCTCGTTCCCCAATCTTTAAGCCTAAAACTACAGTCTTGTTTCCCAATCTTTAAGCCTACTGCTAAAACTACAGTCTCGTTCCCCAATCTTTAAGCCTAAAACTACAGTCTCGTTCCCCAATCTTTAAGCCTAAAACTACAGTCTCGTTCCCCAATCTTTAAGCCTAAAACTAGTCTCGTTCCCCAATCTTAAAGCCTAAAACTACAGTCTCGTTCCCCAATCTTTAAGCCTAAAACTACAGTCTCGTTCCCCAATCTTTAAGCCTAAAACTACAGTCTCGTTCCCCAATCTTTAAGCCTAAAACTACAGTCTCGTTCCCCAATCTTTAAGCCTAAAACTACAGTCTCGTTCCCCAATCTTTAAGCCTAAAACTACAGTCTCGTTCCCCAATCTATAAGCTCTGCGCCCCCTGCTGGGCCCCTCAAAAACTGATTGCGCCACATATTTTTCTGGGCAGGCTTCAAGAAGAGCCAGAAGGGAAAGAAGGTGGCCTCTGAGCAGAAGCAGAGAGAGAAAGAAAAGAAGGCTGATGCAGAGAATGGCAAGGGCAAGGAGGAAGACAATGAAGATGAGGAAGAGCGTATGGATGAGGAACAAGAAGAGGAAGAAGACGAAGAGGAGGTGGAGAATTGATGGTCGGTTACATGTCAATATAGTCTGCTGTCTGTCTGTTGTTGGACATTCACCTGTTATGGATGGTAATAACCACTATTACGACCTGATTGGTAGTTCCAAATGAGTAAGAAAGTCACCTGACTTGGGTGAGAGAACTGGTAGGTCAGAATGTGGGTTCTGTGTGTAGCAGTTTTTTTCCTGAATATTATGTGTTTGGGATACAGAGAGGCAAAGGAGCTGCCAAAACCTACATTTGAAATGGTGTCTGATGGGTGCTTTGACAATGCAGCTAAAAGAGGCTAAGAACTCACCTTTGCTTCCGGCCCAGTGGAAAAGGACCAAAAGCCTTTTGTACAACTGCCTTAACCTGGGGAGTAGCTGGATTAAATGATTTGTAACATTGGCATACAGCTCAGGGAACTTACTAAAGGCACAGGCTGGGAGTAGTGTGAGGGATCTGTGCTGATACCTTCATGAGGGCTGGATTACTGCATCAGCTACATTTTTTACAGACCAAGGCAAACTATAAAATCAGATTGGAAATTCCATGAGGAAAAAACCTTAACCAAACAACTGAAGCTCTGCATTTGTGATACCAGTGGTTCATAGGGACTTTACTCAACTTCCTTCAAGGTGCTTTTCCTAAATTTGTATTTATATATGACTAAATAAAGTTTGATACTTTTGGAAATGTGATTTTTGTCTTCGCTTACAAAATCCATACAATGCAAATGTGCTATGGGAGACTAAATCTGACGGACCTGAGGGGGGTCACATTAAGCCAGGGGTGTCAAACTTCAGTCCTGGGGGGCCAGAGCCCTGTGTAGCTTAGTTCTATCCCTGTTCCACCACAAATGACTCAGCTCAATCAAGTCCATTTCTACCTTAAATTTCCATGATATCCACCCCTCAAAGCTTCAATTGCACACTAGCAAAGAATCTGAATCAACATCTTATAACAGATCCTGTTACATGCGGGGTAGGCAACCCTGATCCTGGTGTGCTGGTACCCAGCAGGTTTTCTATCATACCTAATGAGTTACCATCTGCCTGATTGCCAGTGTGCTTCATTAGAGACCAGGTAGGACAGAAAACCTGCTGGGTACCAGCACCCCAGGATCAGGGTTACCTACTCCTGCTACTACACCCTGGACCACTTCAACAGACTATCACAGTGGTTCTCAGTTCTGTTCTTGGCACCCCCCAGAATGTTTTCATTCCAGCCCTACCTTAATTAGGCGTATATGGTCTTTAATAGGCAGGGGGAGGCACCAGAACAGGATTGAGAAGCACTGGACTAACAGAATACCTGTTCTCACTGCAACGTGAACAAAGTACTCACAGAAATCACTTGTAACAAGAATCCACTGGTAACAATTCACATCATTGCCCATTTTCACTTTAATTTACTCAATACCCTGCCCCTGCAGACCAGGACCAGCATTCACTCCATGCCAAACACCAACACAAGGAAAGTCAAGGAAACTGTTCATAAGAACTTTATTGTCACACCCCTAAACTCCACCACGTTTACTCCTGCAAAGAAAGAAGAGAATTATTAATTGGCAATCATGTACGAGCCAAAGAGAAGTGGCACAGCAGAGGCGCCAAAACACGGCAAGGCCACTCACAGAAGGACACTCCAGTCTGCCGCTGTTAATATCGTCAATGACATCGTGGGGGGGGCGGCCGTCGATGGTGCAGCCCACAGACTGTGCAGTGCCCAAGATCTCCTTCACTGTTCCTGTGGACAGTACACCATGCCTTCATGTCAGTCACAAACTATTTAAGTTTCAAATTTAAGTTGCGTGTGAATTTTTACACAAAAATACAGGGTAATTTTAATATCTAACCTACTGAAACAGTCAGGCAATAAAATCTGGCTGAGTATAAGAATTATGTTAAGACTTAGGACTTTAGTGGGTTGTACAAGTTAAGACTTAAGAGTTTTTTTTTTTTTTTTTTTTTATTAACCTCAAACCCCTAGTTCTTACCAGAAAGCTCTCTGGCAATGGACCGGTTCCTCATCTGGCGAGCAATGGTAACGATCTCGTCGAAGGTCACACTGCCACTGTGCTTGACTGGGGGACAACAACCACATGCGTTCATGGGACATTCATCAGAATGGTGGACATAATAGCAATTCTCAAAATACATTAAATGCTATCCAGGGGGCCATGTTTAGGCCCCCAGAGCAGGCATGTTCCAGGCCTTTTGGCACAGAGTTGCCCATCAGTTGGGGCAGCCCTGCTTCCTAGAGCTGGGTCTATGCAGGCCCCCACTGGAGCATACCAGTCACCATGCAGGCAGGTATAGTGGCGGGGGGACTATTCTACCACTCAAGTGGTGTGAAAGTTAAATTATACAAATGTATCCCAAGGAATTCATAAGCAGCTATGGAAAATGGATCACACTCACTGTTCTTGACCTTCTTTCTGTCACGAGGAGGCTCCTTCAGGGCCTTGATGATCAGAGCCGACGCAGAGGGTACCACCTCGATCTGTTGGGAGGATGCAGATCCGTCAGACAAACTGCACAGTTGGACGACGAAACACTTGAGAGCCGAAACGGTGGTCAGGCTCCCGGAAGACATACCGCAGCCTGCCTGTTCTGGATGGTCAGCTTCACCGTGATCCTGAGGCCCTTCCAGTCACCAGTGGCCTTGGCGATGTCGTCACCCACTTTCTTGGGAGACTGGAAGGAACGGTACATTGTTCAGCAAGCTCAATTTGATGTGTGAATCTGATGATTAGTAAGAGAAGACCAAGAGGTAGAAATTGAGGAGGTTCAGCATCTCCGGGGTTGGTGGCTTGTTCCAGGTCTTTCGGCACAGAGCTGCCCACTGTGATGGAGCATCTCTGCTTCCTAGAGCTGAATAACTTTGTGTCCCCACTGGAATATGCCAATCACTGGCACAGACAGGCATAGTGGCGGGGGACATCAGCTCAAACCCCTTCTCTCACACAACGATGCTATTACAGGCACACTCACCAGACCCAAGGGACCGATTTTGGGGGCCAGAGCTGAGGTGGCACCAACTTCTCCTCCTGTGCACCTCATGTACACTGCAGAACACGTAAAACACATTAAGTTACCTGAACTCATTTCTCGGTTGTTCTATAGCAGGGTTTTCTAACCCGATCCTTGGGGGCCCACAGACATTCCATGTTTTTACTCCCTCCCAGACAGTTCACTGGGAGGGAGTAAAAGTGTGGACTGCTGTGGGTCCCCAAGGACCGGACTGGGAAACATTATTATACAATCCAAGTAGTTTTACATTAACAGTAGCAACATGAAACTCAAAAGGCTGTCAAATCTCCAGATGAGCAACTGGCATCAGGGGTAGCGTGGGGCTCAGCGGCTACATCGCCATTTTGAGCCCCAGCAGAATAATCACATCTATGGGCCCTTAACCCCCTGTTGACCCTATGCTGTGACCCCCCCCCCCCCCCCCCCCACCAAGCTTGTTCTCATCTGCATGTGTGCCCCTCTCATGGAGAGAGAGATTGGGTAGGTGAAGAGAGAATTTCCCCATGGGGATTAATAAAGTATCACTATTCTATCACTCAACTTGGCAAGGAAAAGTTCTGCAATATACTCCAGCTTCCTCTTGCGTTCTACAAAAACCACCAACTGATCAATTCAAACATGATTGGTTCACAAATACAAACTCCACAAGAACGGCTGCTTCAGGCTTCATATTTTTGATCTAAATACATCTATTTGCTAAATATACAAAAAAAAAAAAATATTCACCAACTAAAAAGGCTTCCTTGCGTCAAACTGAACCAGTGACGCAATGCAGAATTCCCCCCCCCCATCAGCCTGTTATACCTGTGTTCTAGCATAAAACACACCAATATACAAGCTCTCTTATGGCTGCGGAACAGGAACCTGGTGAAGCCCACATAATTTAGAAAGTTCCATGATGTCCAGAACTTCAGCAGTATGGAAGTTTGGAAATCAACCTTCAGAACAGTTAATGCAACTTAAATTTAACCAGCCAGACTACAGTTTTGAAACCAATTCCCTTGACTGCTACATTCCACGTTTAAAAGGCAATACTGCTTATGAGTTTGTTCCATAATTAAATTATATCACAATGAGGAGGATACACTGGATTAATCAATTTATCTCAAACCAGTTCTTGCCGTACATTTACACATTCTCAACTATGACTAAGGCCTTAAAGTACAAATTACACTTTAATATTTGAGGCTACTTTTAATGTGTATTTTTAATGATCAGGGCAAGTGTTTTTAGTTTTATCATTTCCCACAGTCAGGGGTGACTGCAGGCATGAATGCGACTCCATGAGCCAGTTTATTTTACCAAGCGGCTGCCTGGTAAGATACGAGGGTTATCATCATAAATTCAAGTCTTAGCAAGAACAGTCACCGTTGTCCACTTACCTTTCAGAGCACACTACGCACACCGACTGTAAATGTATCCCGTAAATGTTAAATGCCTTTTGCTTTTATAGATTGGGCAGTGTGTGGAAAGCTTGCCAAAAAAGCAGGTTAGCGATCCACGTTTGTGAAGTACTGCAGCTACCGGTTTACTGCGATAACTAGGCTAGACCACGCTCATATGAAACCAGGCCGCTTTGCCCCCACGTGGGATTATTTCGGAGGGTAAAACAGCCGTGCAGCCGGTCCCCCCGATGCGGTTAGACAGCCGCTAGATCCACTAGGATCATGTGCATTATATAAGATACTAAAGGCCTGGTGCTTAATGTTAGGCCTCAAAATTATCCGATATAACTATTATTGATATACAGAAACACCAATTATCACACCAATACTCAAATCAAACTCGTCACCTTACTAATGTAATATCCATCGATTTATAGAGGATTATTAGTTTTATTTACAAATATTCAAATGCTAAACAAGCACCCGTCAGCGTGTACTAAGAATATCCGTGAGATTACTGCAACATTAATTACACGTACCAACTTTAACTTCAGTCGGGTCAAACTTGGGAGGCATGGTGTCGCTGTGGAAGTTGAGCTCAGACCAATTTAGGACAGGTGAGGGTGTCGGATGAACCCGGATTCGGGACGACCGAAAACAGTTGCACCTTCACCGCGTGTTACGAAAAGAAAGGAAGGCAGTACGGGCATGCTGTGCTTTACATGTGTGCAAATGTCGCGAGAACAAATACGCCATCTTTTTTGTGGCATTTCGTCCATGGAGGGCATCCATGATGTGTGTGGTTCAAAGGTGTTCGGGGACGTATCATATTGCGGTGTCAACACTGAAAACTTGAGAAACCAGAGAGAAGGAAGCAAATTTCAGTATTTCGGATGATCGTTCCGGGAACTTCAATAATAATCCAGTACCTTCAAGACTCGGTATGCTGGTTGATTGCAGGCCCGGGGTGGCCGTATGCTCTTAGAGTTCAGATTGTTTTTCCGGGTCTTCTGGATCTGTCAACTAACCAAGACCAGAAAGAGGTAACGTTGCATTGTTCATTTGGAATTCAATAGAATGTCACAGTTAGTACGAGTCACTTTCTTCCACATCAAAACATTACGTTAGTTGTATTTTTGTTGTTAATTGTGAAGTTGATTTATTTTCTTGTTTTTGTTGGCCGTCATGCTATAACGGGTACAGCTGAAATAAATATTGCACGACTGCAATAATAAACAAATGGCTCAGACAGGACAGGGCTCACCAGGAAGGCGGCTTATCAGACTCGGACCCTGGGTCATGCTGCGATACTCCGTCCATTGTCTGTTCGGGTGGCAACACCATGGCGAATATAGACAGAGATATAGACCATATCGTATTTTTTTAAATCACGGACATTGTATTTAAAAACGTTTGTCCGTGTACGGACGTAGGATAACAGTCGGCGGTGTATAACTGACTGTGGGCGTTGCTGGCATTACGTTATCATTTACGAAAAAAGGTGATTCAACATACCTGCTTGAGACATTACCAGCCTAAGGAAAAACAATAAACATACTGTTTCCTTTTTAATGCTTTTATATTTTAAAATGCTTGAAGACTTGCGCAGTGAAAGAAAAATCAGTTTAAAACGTTGCCCATCCTTCCGTAATTTACGCCGATGACCCTGGGAACCCATAGGGATTTATTTTAAATAAAGTTATGTTTGTTTGTTAAATATGTAAATGTACTCTTCTCTGCTCTAAGAGCTCCAACAGTTGTTGTGACACATATAACCTTTCCACCAGCGCCGTGACACCCCTCGGAGGTGAGGCGCCGAGGGGACAGACTGCGGGGGTTGAGACGCTCCGGCATTTAAACTCAACATGCCGCTGTTTTTCCGTAAGAAGAAGCCCAGCGATGACTCCAAAAAACGCCTGGAGTATCAGTTGTGCCTGGTGAGACTCCTAACGCTACACATCGGCACTTGCGGAGCCCCGCTTATGACTAGCTAATCCCACATCTTACGAAAATTGTCATTCGTGAACTATTCCTTATTTTCAACAAACATTTTGAGTGAACGAATGGATCTCTGTCACCACACTGACTCGTTAAGCTCCTTCAAAGAGTAATGTCTCGTCTACTACTGAGACGTCAGAACGTCTGAAGGAGTCAGCATGGAAAATGTGGCTTTAAGTGCAGTGTAATATATAGCAATGTGAAGTATGCAGGACTTTTATAACGTACACACTCATCAATTTAAGGTGCTGAGTCCAAGACGTAAATTAAAAAATGTTCAATACAGTTTTATTAATTATATTAGGGAGTTAAGTAAAAAAAAATACAAATGTTTAAATAGACAGGCATGAGGGATGCATCAAACTGTTATGCCTAGTAACATAACAGAGTTTACCATGGGAAAGTTGCTGAGATAACCATGTAAATAAACCATGGAGAAATTTCTAGCTGCTAGCCGTGTTGAAAGAAAATGTGTTGGCAAAGCAGCACCTAAAACACAAAATATACCAGCCCTAGTGGGACCCTGTCCAGAAAGTTTTAATGCCATTGATATATATGAATGTCTGGAGGGACAATGGACAGTTTTTTTTCCTGTCCGTATGATGTACATGTGATTCATTTATATTTAACTAACACTTCTATCCAAAAAGGCTTACAGTAGCGGGAAGAGGTTTAATTTATGTCTGCTCTGTCGGATTTGTTTTTGAGTTGTTAATTTTCAATATTGGGCGATCACGCAATATATGGGACCTGTGTGTCTGTGTACACGTACAGTTCTGGGAAAAATTAGGCCACAGCACAATTTTTTGTTTCACTCATTTCTCCATTTATGGGTATGCATCTGTATAAAATATAAGTTTTTTTTTTTTTTGCTAACTCCAGCCTGGCTTTTCCCTGCTTCACATAAATGAAGGACTTTTTCCTTGCTTTATGGGACTTTAGTCCTGCTTCTATGAGCCTTAAATGGAATGTCCTAGCAGTGCACTTCACAGTTACACTTAATGTTTCCCATTCCTTTTGAAAGTCACTTGATGTCAGCCATTGATTTATGAGAAACTGTCGGATAAGTTCAGTCTTTCTTTGGCATTAGAAATTTGCTTCCCCCTTCTACCTGGCTGGTTTCTGGTCATTCCCAGTGTCTCCTGCTTCACCTTGTTCTTGTGCACTGCTGTCTTACAAATTTTGAATCTGGAAGCAACCTGCTACTCAGTGTAGTATTCCACTAGCTGTACCAGGATTAATCCAGGCTTTAAAAATGCAGATCCCTAAAAAATATGGAGTAGTCTCTTAATTTTTCCAGAGCTGAATAATGTAAACATGCCGGTCCAGATCTTTAACTTAACTGCATGTCTGCAAAGGTTGAAAAAGATCTGTCAAATAGTTTTTGAGTTATCTCCCTAACGGGATCAAATGTCTGAAACTACCCTTTTTTGTGCTATCACAGAAAAGCTGTGACGCTGCTTCAGTTTTGGGTGACCTGTCTCAAAATTTTATCACTTCCAGTCTGTTATTCCTACAATGAAAAAGATTTATACAATACTTTTAGAGATGCTGTATTCACAAGACCACATGTCTTTTACGGCTGCCATGTCCTGTCACACAGCATTCTCTAAAGGCTGGGGAATGCAGTTAGCAGAATACATGTTCCTGTAACTTTTCTAGATGAATGGATGAACAGCAAGACATTAAAATCATAATTATTGATTAAAGATGCTGCACACAGAAAGCGATGGCAGTCTGTGTTTTTCCTCTCGAGACAGTTTCCTGTATTTAACAGCTTCTCTCCCCTCCACCCCCCCCCCCCCCGTGCCCCTTCCCATGAAAATAATCTGGTTCCACCCCCTGCCTGCCTACTTAATGGAGGCATCTGATGTTACATCATAAACAAAACTGATCTCTCCCGTAGTGCATAGGACTGAAATGCTCTTTCTCTCTTTGTGAAGTCTAAAGAGGCCGGGGCTGACGATATCTTGGACATATCGGCCTGTGAGCTGACAGAGGTGAGCAGACCATCTGTGTAATATAGTAGACTCTCTTTTCTAAAGCAAGAGTCATTGCGCAATGTGTATTATTGTAAATAATAGATGTGGATTGAGTTTCTGCATTAAAAATCCATAGAGAATACCACAAAGAAAGTTAGTGTCCTTAGTATTGTAGGCATTAGATTTTGGTGCACTGTTTGTAGGTTGATGTTTACTTGATACTGTCTACAAACCTAATGTCAGGGCAGGGTTTCAGTTGTAAGGACAGCATTTAGTGCAGCTTGTTGTACATATCGGGGTGTTTCTCAATATGCGTACTTGACCGCACTTGTGTTCTCGTGTACCTGTTTTATGTCTTCTTCCATTGCCAAAGACCAGTTCCAATACTCAAGATCCCTGGATGTTGTTCTTGCCCCACCCCAAATATCAAGGGCACATCAGTTGCCACATCGCCAAAGGAGACCAATCCCATGATTCATTGCAGCCCAAGTTCGTTCTTGGGAGGCAAGTTAGCAAGACCGGTCTTGCCAAGACCACAAGTACGGTCTTTGCATTTTTGGTATAGAAAAACTCCCCCGGTCTTTTAGTTTAGTGGCCCTGTTGCCTCATTGGCTTGATGTAGTAATGTAGATTAGGGTCTAAGGTCAGTGCCTTACCTGATGTTGTTTGTATGGCCTCCCTCAGGTGCCGTCCACAGCCCTTTCCATATGCAAGGTCCTGCAAAAGAAGGTAAGGTTAGAGAGCCTTGGACAGAGCTACTGCATTGTGGGGTTTAAAGTGTTCTTTACTGGCTGTTTAGATATTCATTTCCGCACAGTGTGTATGTAATCTTCTGACACCATCTCACTATATGCAGGTCTTCATCCTTCATGGAAATGAACTGAAAGCTCTCCTGCCCAAAGGATGCTCCATCACCTCACTGGCCACCCTCAAGGTCCTTGGGATCAAACCAATTTTATTTACTTTAAAGTTTCAGATATTGGTATTCTCTTCAAGTTTGAGCTGAACAGTCCAGGGCGACTCACGTACCTTTGTATAGACATTTGTGTAGCTAGTTGAGGCTACAATAGCTAATCTTTCCTCATGAGACGCAAAACTTAACTTTATGGTTTGCCAGTTTAATGTTAACCAGTCCCTACTGGCCAGACGCATGTTTCATTCTTCAGTAAGGTATTTTTTTCCACAGAGAGAGATTTCTCATTTGATTGATCTACTTAAACACTTTTAAAATAAATTGATTAATCATTGCTCATCTTTTTGATATTCCTAGGTTCTGGACCTCCATGAGAACCATCTGACATCACTTCCAGAAGACATTGGACAGCTGAAGTTGTTGCAGGTCCGAATATAATCTCATCAGGTTCCATCAGCCAGAACAGTTCAACAGTAAAGAAGGTGACTGATGACATGCTGCTTTATCATCGGAGGATCTCCCGTTTGTCATCCTAGGTGCTCAATGCTGAAAAGAACCAAATCAAGGTACTCCCAGAATCCATTGGGGATCTTCACCTTCTGCAGACGCTTAACATGAAGAGTAAGTACTGGAGGGACACGATGCAGAATCAGAATAATGAAAAATGATGGTCGGTCATATTGAGTTGAGTCCAGCAAGGATGAAATTTTATAGCGAGCCATCCCCTGTGAATTACTGAATTATAGACTGGGTGAAGGACAAGTGTGTTTACAGAACAGATGGATGAATCGATGGATGAATGTCATATTACATGAAAGAGATGGTGACTGTGTCTTTTGAGCTTGATTTTCAGAACCGCCCCATTCATGCTTGGCCAGAAGCACCTGTAATGTCATTACACTTAATGGATCTCAGAGTTATGATTCTCCTGATCTCTTAAAATCATTGCATACAGTTTGCTTTGGGATAATAAGTCTTCTGATTCTGATACTGGCACTTTGTTATCAGACAAGCTTAGTTTTTTTGAGGGCGGACCTTTAGGTGGTGAACCTAGATCAGTTTATTCATTTCCTGTTAGGGAAGCTTGCGGTTAGGCATGGATCGTGGCAATCTGATTCGGGATCAGTGTTCATGTCAGGCCCCCTGTCTGCAGGTAACCTCCTGAGTGAGCTGCCCTCTACCTTGGGCGGCCTGTCTAGCCTGCGCACACTGGACATCAGTGAGAACCAGGTGCGGGAGCTGCCCATGGCGCTGGCACACATTCGGACCCTGGAGGTGAGTTTTAATGTCTGGGGGGGGGGACTTTGAGGAGCTTCCAAATTTTTAAAGAGAAAGCACTAGTACTGTTGTACTGAAGCATCGCCTTACTCTAATGCATGACTGGGAAACACCCAGCCTGCAAGACAGTTTGATTTGACCCTGAGGCATCTCAAAAATACAACAAAATAGCGCAGTATTCCAATTTTTTAAAATCCAATTTTTAAAAAACTGTCATAGTATAAATAACACACCACTATATGAATAAAAGTTGACTTTAAAAAAAAAAACAGATCAGTAGCATCAGCCCTTGCCCCACACATCCATCACCATAGCACTGCTTCTTGTGTAATCTGAGCAAAGGAATGAACATTTGCCTATCTCAGTAAAACTAATTCCCATCTCAATTTTACGTTGTTGCGTCAGAGTGGAAGAATCAAATGGCAGAGACTAAATAAAGACGACTCTCTACTAATGCTGTCCAGTGGCCGGGGGTTTAAACACAGCAGAAAATGTTACCACTGTCTGCCATGAATCTTTGCGTGTAACTTATTATGTTTTTTAGAATTGATACCAGTATCACAAAATATAATTCACAAGAGGCTCAGTTAGCATGGCCCTTGAAGGATGTTCAAATGGTTCCCGATGGAAACAAGCCCCCCCCCCCCCGTTCTAATGCCTAATCTACAACAGGAGGCCACAGAGCCAATCTTGCTTCTCTAAAAGTCTGGTAACTGACTATTAGTAAAAATCCACTGCTGTCTTCAGTTACTCTCAGGATTCTACTAACTGCCTCAGTAGGAAGCTACAGTTAAACACTCGTGAAAGACACAACAGTAAGTCCTGCTGGGATTTGGACCGGTGGATTTCAGGCAGTTAGGCGTGAACACGGTAAGGCGGAAGCCAACCTGCCAGGCTCTGGGCTTGGTGTGAGATACCCGGCTCTATCATCGTGCAAATCGTGAAAACTAAGTGGTGCAGCTCATGCGAGTCACAAACAGACTTTGAGTTTGGACCTGTGCTGTGTGTTCTGGACAGTGCCTCACGCTGGATGCCGCCCAGATGACGTTCCCACCCGTGTCCATCTGCAGCGGGGGCACTGAGGACATTCAGCGCTTCCTGTGTGCGGGTGAGGGCCTGGGGGGGCTGGGAAGCTGGGCACTTTTGGTGGGATGCCATGTGCCTGGTGTAGCTCTCATAAACATGGAGGATTACGGAGAATTGCCGTTCATCAGTCAGTCTGCTTCCTTGGCTGGCTTTATATACAAGAGCGGAAAATGACAGAATGATCAGACCTGACATATGACTGCCTCTTTATGAATGAACCTGCATAGATTTGAATCTTGGGTCTTGAATTCTAATGTGGCTTTGCAGTAGTGTTGTCAAAAGTATCGAAAGTACAGAAAGTATCAATTCTATTGGGTAATAAAATGGTTTCAATGCTCATTGTTTATGGTATTGATTTGAACAGCCTGCACTTCTGGTTCGCTCTGACCACTGAGGCTTGTAGGTATATGCTTGTAGGTATATGCTCTTGCCTAGACCTGAGTGCAGTCTCACACACAGGGACTTTGTCCCATTTTTCCCACCAAGAACAAACTTGCACAGACTGCCGGCATCAGAGCACAACATGGCCTCCTAAGAAGTTTCAGTTTAAATGTTGTGTAACTAATGTTTACATAGTCTAGGCCAGGGGCAGACAATCTTATCCAGAAAGGGCCGGTGTGTATGCTTGGTTCTCGCTGCAGCTCCTTAATTGGATTACTGATTAGAGGACTGATTGGCTGAAGAGTCCTCATACATGGGTTTGAACAGCTGACCTAAAGGTCATCCCAAAATCCTGCATACACACCGGCCCTTTGCGGATAAGATTGCCCACCCCTGGTCTAGGCACTTGGGCTCGTCACATACACTTGTGCACTTTGCATCTTACGTCAACATCCGTCACCAAAGTGTGTAGGATCTCCGTGTGCTCGCACTTAAGAGGGGTGAATGGGACGAAGGCGGGGTGTTACTTAAGATGAGTAGTTCAGAAGTGGTTTTCATCACTGCACTTTATCAATATATCGAGACCAGAGTGATGTCTGAAAATATTGTCTTTGTGTTAAGTGACGACAGTAAACCACAGGACATACGCAGTCCTGTATGCAAGCTGTGCCACCGCGCAATGCTGACAAAGGGAGCAAACACCACAAACTTATCTAATCATTTAAATCTGAATGAATTAAATATTAATCTGTCTCAGCCTCTTACGGTTGAAGTAGAGATGTGACTCTTTTCTACGGGTTAAGACATTTTTTGTACGTAGTTTGTTAAACATTTCCACATTAAGACAAGTCTGCAGTTTTTTTTTTTACCTGTCAGTCGTTCGGTCTTGTGAGGCTGTGTTGATTAGTGCTGATCATTCAGGTATAAACGTTTTTTATGTCATGCAATTGTTAGAAGTGTTTGTGCTTTGAGACACAAGATAAAGGTGTGTAAAAGTAATATATATCTGTTCTGTTATGCATTATAATAATTATATAAAAAAACATTTAACTGTTAATAGTGTTTAATTATTTTTTGCTGTTGAATATCTCTGAATGTGGTTGTTATTGCTGCTCCTTTGCTTAATTTTATTGTGCTTTGACTGACATTGCAATGCAATTTTTTTAAGATGTGATATGAGTTTACAAAAGTTTGTAAAATTTTTACTGCAACAAAATTGCAATTAATTTTTTATTGAGTTACATTATTTACTGTGTGTCAAATGGTATCAAATTTCCATACCTTTCTTGGTATCGTATTACAGGTTGAATTTTGGTATTGTGACAACACTATTTTGCGGTCCTGCAACTTTCATGCATTTTTAGCATGAACATTTGAATGCAGCCTGGTTACTAGGGTGTGATGTACAAATGGGTTCCTCACAAGTTAAAATGATTGTCCTCTTTGATCCTGGTTCGCTGTTTTATCATCTGGGTCTCATTAGCAGTCCCCCAACATCGCCCCCTCCAATTCTGTCTGTCTGCAGGGATCGGTGTGGAATACTGTCCCCCCTCTCAGTACCTCTTGCCAGTTCTGGAGAATGATAGGGGGCTGCTGGAGGATGATTGCGTGGATGGGGAGCAGGACGCTTGGCAGGTGGGGGCCCATGATCCTGTAAGAATTCTGGGACCTGGGGGATTTTACTTTAAGATTCACCATTTCCTCTGTTTTTCTCTGTTTATAGAATAAATTCCAGGACTACGCCAAGAGGAAGGTAGGCTTTCTATTAATCAATAACAACTGTCCTGACTCCAGGCCTGCGGATATGATGCTGGCCGTGATCAGGGAGGTCTGACCTCTGACCCCTTCCTTCAGGAGCAGAAGCAGCAGGAGAAGCTGGAGTTCGAACGGCGGCTTGAGGAGGAGCAGCGGGAGCACGCGCATCTCCTCCACCTCAACAACTTCCGCAAGGATGACATCCTGCAGTCAGTCAGGCAGGTGAGCCCTGCCCTGATTGGCCCTACTCACCCCTGCTTAAGCACACCCATCTGTAAATAACTCCACCCACTCTAACATATCCCCGCCTATTCCACCTCAGCCCCGCCCCCTTTGCTCTGCCCCACTCCTCCAAGAATAGAATTATGAGAAGCTGCACTACTCATGAGACATATGGTCTCCTACTCGCATTGTAAAGAAGTTTATATTACATTAAGTAGTTAAAATTCTCCAGTGAAATATCCCGCTTCAGCTGATTAAGATCTGTGCCCCGTGTTGGTCCTGCGGTCCCCAGGAGCAGGAGCGGCTGGAGCAGGGCGTGTCCCAACAGCAGAGGGCGCTAGAGGCTGAAAGGTTACGCCTGCTGGGACAGCTCAAGTTGGCAGAGAACAACCTCACCTGCCGCATTGCACACCTGCTCCAGGAGAACAAGAGGTGCGTATGTGTGCGTGTGCGTACGTGTCTGTGTGTATTCCCGTGTGTCTGCTTCAGTCACTGCTCTAGTGTATTGTGTCTGTTCTCGATCTCTAATGGCTGTTAATGTCCTGTCGAAGTGTGGTGTTTTGCGTGGTGGCGTTGATTATCGGTAGTTTATAAGATGGCAGCGAGTGGGGGTGTTTTAAACATTGTCTTGTTCCTGTTCTAGTCAGAAGAAGAGCATGGAGTTCCTGCAGGCCCTGGAAGAGGACCGGTAAGAGGCTGAAGCAGGGACCATTCTAGGATTTTTGAAGGTGGGATGCAGAAGAGGGTCCATAATTCATACAGACGGGTCAATCCTAGCCAATGATATTTTTGGAATCTGTGACTGACAGGGAAAGGAGCACTCTGGGGACCAATCAGCTATTAGTGCACCTGTAGCCCTGCCCTCGAAGGGTGGAAACTGCCAAACCAATTCTGGGCTCTGACCTTTAGAGATGCTTTGCTAGCTGAAGACTCCTCTCTCACTCCCTAACCCACAGGATACGTTTAGAGCAGCTAACCTCCATCACCCAGGAGGAGGCCAACTCCCTACGCAAGAAAGAGGTGGCAGGTGAGCCACAATAATGCCTTTGGGGGCACCAGCTTACTGTATATGTTTTATGATGCATGGGGCTCAAGTAGGGAAGTTTGAAATTTTGGTTAAGCCCAGTAAATAGTTCCACACAATCTACATGTTAAGACTACAGCAAACTGAAACTTAAATGAAGAATTATGCCTGAAATGTCTTCCTGGACTCTGAACTAGCAACCTTTTAGTCCAAGTTCAGCCCCTGACCACTTTGATACTTGCGCCTGGATATAAATTACCTATATGGTTATATTGCGTTTTTTGTTGCATTTTAGTATTCATTTTATCTGAAAATAAGTAACGAGAAGAAATGGAGGTCTGCCAATTAAACAGATAGCCAGTAGGTGGTGTAGCAGTTAGTCACTGCATAGCTTCAGATTCTCAGGGGGACGATATAAATGTATTGAACCTAAACTGGTGACTCTCTCTTTCCCTGTAACCCCTCCTGTCCTGTAGCCGCGATGCAGCAGATGCTGTCAGAGAGCTACTCAATGCACCTCCTGCAGGAGGCGAACGAGGTCCGCAGGCACAACCTAGTGACAGAAGCGTGCAGGAGGTATGAGCCCCGGGCGGGACTTGGCAGCCGAGCGGTTTGGAGCATGTGGCGCCCCCTGGAGCTTCGCTGGAGCATTGCCTGCTTTCCCAGTGTGCCGAGCGTGATCGTCAGCCAGCACTTATGAGCTCTGTGTTGCACCTCATGCCACTTGTGGTGCATTAGATCACAGCACAGTGGGGTTGAGTGTAAAATTCACTTTGGGGCTGGTTATTGCTGGGCGTAACCCTTTATCTCAACCTGTTAATGACTCGCTGACCTCATGCGTGGGCCTTGGTGAGAGAGACATAAGGCAGCAGGCTGAACTTTAAAGAGGGTGCAAAATTAATCCTGTGCCTGAGAAACCCGGCATCTGAATTCTTAAAATCACTTCGAATTGTTCAGTCGGCCGTGATGTAATGGACCAGGAAGTGATGTAATACAGAATGAGGTAACCGACATGCGGGCCAGTGAAGATCCCAAGGGGGTGGAGTCATTCTATAGCACATTCTCACTCTCACTATCCACCTACTCTGCAGTTTGGAGAGTTTGGATAAGAAGTTTGACCAGGTGCTGTCCCTGCAGCAGCTCGACAAAACCAAGGCCATCGCTCATATTCTGCAAGAGGTACAGGCACAGATATGCCGGCAAACACGCACACACAGCGCGCTGGGCACCTGCTCTTCCTGTTGGTCATTACCAGTCATGGGGTAGCCCCCCTGGTCCCACCTCTGCTGTGACAGAGGGGCCACAATCACATCATGGGGTGTGCTATTAAAATAGTGCTTCTTCCCAACTATAACAAGCTATACCCTCTTACAAATGACAGAAACATACTGTGGAACTGGAAAAATATTATGGGTGTGTCTGAAATCGCATACTTGTTTGCTGTGTAGTAGGTGAAATATAGTATGCGACATGAGCAGTATGTCTGAATCCAATGGATGCTACACTATCCCATAAGGCCACAGGAGCAGCAGCCAGAGATCAAGAACATTTCGTATTCAGAAATTTGTTGTCAAGATGGTGGAGGGAGAGGCATCTCTGTATAGATATAACTAGAAAATAGTGACCACTTACATAAGTCGACTCGTATGTATTTATCCATTGATAAGTTTTAATAGTTTTTGAGTTTTGGGGGTCGAAGTACGTCATTGGTAAACATCCAGGTCAGGTAATATACGAGATGACAGCTGCAGTGTGCATGCATACTGTTCTCATGTGTACTTACTGTGTTTGTATGCACTACATTAACAGTTGAGTAGTAGGCTTCTGATGAAATTCAGTACCTACTGCAGGGGTGCCCAACTCCAGTCCTGGAGGGCCGGAGCCCTGCAAATTTTTGGGCTTCCCCTCATTTAACACACCTGATTGAACTCCTTGTGCTAATTACCACACAGCTCTTGAGCTGAATCATTTATGGTGGAACAGGGAAAGAACTAAGCTACACAGGGCTCCGGCCCCCCAGGACTGGAATTGGGCACCCCTGACCTACTGTATAAGTGTACAATTTCAGATGCACCCCCTATTACTATCATACTGATAGTAGCTTCTAACTATAGTGTCCCAGGCAACCAAAATAACATTTTAGGTGAAATTCCAGGATCAGTTTTACTTATAAATGAAGCAGATGGACATCTGTCACCATGGTGACCGTGTCTGAGTCACATGTCACAGGATTCCTGAATTATCGCCCCCTGCAGGAGGAGATGCAGAAGGCAGCGTTTCAGGCATTGCAGCTACAGAAGGACAGCATGCATGGCTTCATCAGGAGCCAGGTAGGCGTGTCAGCACTGCCCATGGGGCATGGGGGGCATGGGGGGCGAGGGCCCGATGGTCTACACACAGGTTGCAACATAATGTACGAGAGAATTGTCACGTCCTGGAGACGTCTGGGTGGGACGGTGACTATGAAGAGACGGCACATGGACCATGCCCATCCTCCCACCTCACCCGGGAAGGGAGGGGTCGGGTGGGGAAGGGGGAGGATCCATCCCCTACACCTCCACACATTGCTTATCAGTTCTCATTGGTGCGTTTTTGTTTTTTGCTCTCCTTATCCCGTCAGCTGGTCTCTGCGGCTCCTCTCTTGCCTCCTGGATTTTTTACCTTTTAATACAGTTAAAGGTCTTAGGGAAGCTTGTATTTCTGGCTATTAGCCTTAACCATAAACTTGCCAGATTAGCTTAACTCACAAATTTAAGCACCAATGAATGTGAGTCTACAGTAGTTGCAGTTGTGTCCACACCAAAATGTGAAAAAGTACATGAGACACTGCTATGGAACTTACCCTCCCTTTACAACAGTGCCCCCCTGTGGTCACATCAGGATCATTCACACCTTGTATTTTCATGTTTCTAGATTAGGCTAATAGAAGCTGAGTTAATGCAGCTGACTAAACTGGAGGTAAAGCGACGCAATCTGGATACCGAGAATTTGCAGGTATGTGTTAGGGCGGGGCTTGTGGACTAACCACCAATCTGTGTTCCCTTTGGTCAAAGACGGGGCAGCATTGGCTGCCAGCTGCATCACCTGTATGGTTATGTGTGCTTCCCATAGGCAAATGTGGTCAGATGAAGGTCACAGGTACAGAGGCTCTTCATAAATAGTGTAGGATCTCTGTTGCACAGTCACAAACACAGGGCAGGATGTGCATACAGAAAATCCTAATGTGAAGGTTCAGATTCTTGTGTTAATAAAGGTGGCAATTATTGTAATGTACCTCTGTGTCACCTAACTGCCCCACACTGTCCTTATTTGCTGTTCTCTGCTTAGCTGAGTGTCATTTTGCTCTCCATCACTGGCTATTTCTTCGCTCCATTGCACTTCTTCATCACAACACAGGGGTACCATCATCACATTAACTGACTGATTCACCGCGGGTGAGGGTTTCCAAACCCCCAAGACTGGACTACACACACAGCCCCATGTGCCTGTCACCTGGGAGCCATGGTCGATTTTGTCCTTATAACCCAGCAAACATAGGATGCTAGCCCCTTGCGAGATATGGCTTCCTTCCTGGCTCGTGTGCTTAGAGGGTGCCCGGAAGGGCGCCACCCTCTGGCAGCTTGTGGAACTAACCGCTGTCCACGTGCCTGCCTATGCAGGAGATCCTGAGTGAGCAGCGGGTCGCCCTGACGGACCTGCTGCAGCAGCTTCTCAAACAGAAGGACCAGCGGGAGGTAGAACTCAGACACATCCTGGTGAGTGGGGGGGAGGGGCTGTTTGGGGAGGGACTGCACTGAGGTGTGGGGATGAGCAGATGAGATGGGAGGTGGGGGGGGCAGGTATCTGATAGGGAATGAGGTGAGGGGCACCATTTGAAACAAAGATGGGAGGTGGGGGGGGGGCAGGGATTCTAAGCCAGGGAGGGTAGCGGGTGGGATTGCCCTGCATTATCCTGTCAGTCAGGAACTGCTTCCACCTATTTCCTGTAAAAGAATTTGATTGTCAGCTGACATGGAATTGCATGTTTCGTGCATCAGGATCCCGGAAGCTGGAATTCTGGATGGATGTTTAATTTTTCCGATCAGCCGTAAGTTAACGCTGTCATTGACGAGCGCTTCTGCCCGGCAGGCGGAGCTAGAGATGAAGAGTGAGTCCAACCAACAGAACTACTGGATGATTCAGTACCAGAGGCTCCTGGATGCCAAGCCGCTGTCACTGCGCATGCAGGTCGGTCCAGCGCTGCCTGGGCATACTGATGGTCTGATGGTGAAAAGGAGTGTGTTCTCTTAGCTTCCACCAGAGGGCAGAGTTAACCTGTTATTATATGTATTTTTAGAAGCCCAGATTTGGAACTGTTTATATGTGATTGCTTGCATTTTCATTGAGCAAATGAGTCTGCAGCTCAGGTAGTACCATTAGCTTCTTAGTTAGAGTGATTTTGATCCCAGACAGTCATCCAGTGTTATTAGAATAGTGTTGCTGATAAATCATTACATTTAACCTCTCCAACCCTAATCCTATTTCTTCTGTCACATTGACTCCACCTGACCCCGTGTGCGTCTCTTATCGGATCTCACCTCCGCTGCAACCCCAGGAGGCTGGAGTGGAGCAGGGGCTGGTGTCTCTGCTGTGCAAGCTGTCTGCGGAGCACTACCTCCCGGTGATCGCTCACCACCGCCTGACCGCCGAGGCCCTACGTCACATGACCACGGCCGATCTGGCCAAGGTGCTGCCTGCGTCTCGCTGCACTGGCGATGCTTATGATGATGAACATGTTACTGTTTTGTCGCTTTCCTGTGGTACCTGCTCGTCTTCTCTGACACCTTGGTAATGTCTGCATCTGCAACTGCAGCTGGGAATCAGAGAGGTTGGGATCCAGAAGGCTCTTCTCAGCTGGTGCCGAACACAGGAAGTCTCTCCCGCTAAAGGTGCTGGTTAATCACTAGTTATCCAACAGCTCAGCCAAAGGAGATGCTAGCTTCCCTGTTCTCCTGGTGGTCATACGTATTGGGGCGGTGCGTGTATGTTTGTGTGGCTCGGGGCTCATGCCATGTCGACCTCACTCCACTCGCCTTCCCACCCTACAGCTGCCCAGCCTGCAGATGCAGGTGCCAGCCCCCTTGCACCCAGCGCCCCCCCCCTCCTGTCACCAGAAACCCAGGTGCTGCCGTGCCTCCCTGGCCAGGCGGTGGCGGAGGTCCCCTCGGCCCCCAAGCTCCAGGATGAGGCACCCGGGAGCTCGGAGTGTGTTGTATGCATGGAGATTCAGGTAAATGCCAGACGGGGCCTACATTCCCACCAGCATGAAACCACAACAGAGTTTGACATTATTAACGATGACCAAAAGGACACTTCATGAACCATTTGTGGTATTTTTTGATCCCCATTAGATGGTGCTTTTGGCTTGCTTTTTGAGCCCTTTTATGAACAGACAGCACCATCTAGTGGGGTGAAAAAAATACAGCAAATGGTTCATTTTACGATTTATTATTTTACGGTAACCCTCTTCCTTGGTTGTGAAACAGCAGGGCTTCCCTGGGACTTGAATTTTTGTTTTAATTATTGCCTGAATAATTACACTAATAAAGTAATTAAAGTGTGAGGCAGACAGGGAATGTAGCCCGCGTGTGGTCCCTGAGGACCAGGGATCCGACGGGGCTCTCGGCTTGTTGGTTGACTTGGTCTCTCTCTCGCTTGCGTCATCCCAGTCCCAGGTGGTCTTCTTGCCTTGCGGCCACGTGTGCTGCTGCCAGACGTGCAGCGATGTCCTGCAGAGCTGCCCCCTCTGCCGCAGCCACATCTCCCAGCGCGTCCGCATCTACCACCACTAGGGGGCGTCACATGTCCCCCACACATGCTGCTTGCCATTCTGCTATGAGGAAACCGCTCGCCCAAAGATGGAATAACAAAACCCAGCAAGATCTCAAACCCTGTGCCTTTACCCTATCATGCATTAATCTTGCTGACTGGTCAATGTGAGTGATTGACTTCCTAATGAAGGTTTCGTGGTTCCTGGCACTGCCCTTGCCACTCCTGGATCTGGGTGGTGCTCCCCTTCTCAGCAGCATAGGGTCCGTGGAGCACTTCAGACCTGAACTTACTGGGATAGTAAGGCGCCCCCTGCTGGCTGCCTGTTGGATGGTCATCACAGCCGTTGGCCTGGCGAATTCTCCCCCACAGCCACTGCTGTCACCTCTACACATCTCAGAACTCGCAGGAATTTTGCTCGTGTAAAGCTCCTGAGCTGTGTGTTTTACATCCATGGCTCAAGGTGTAGGATGTTTCTGGTCAGTGTATCATAGACATTTTCACAGGTGCATATTGCATGGAAACCATTCAACCGCAATGAAATATTAATCACAGTAAATAATGTTAGTCTCTGTCAGATTACCGTAATTGTCCAAGTGGTCCAGTCTCTCGTGTCGGTTATTTCAACAGTGCCTGATGATGAAATCTTTGATGGTATCATACCGAACTCTGTCTTCTTATTGAATATGCAAATGGCCTCCTGATTGATATGGTATACACGTGATTGGTTTCAGAATAAAGTCTCTGTGTAGTGTGTTGTACAGTACTCTTTCTGTGTTGTTTTGGTGGCGATCTGTACACTGGACATGTTTCATTAACATTTCAAACAAACATGAAAACTAAATACTGATAAATTTTCCACATTAAGTAAATGGTACATCAGTCTCGGACAAAGGATGACATGAGCCAAACACTGATACACAGAAATGCTTTACTAACGACAGTCCTCAATTAAACATCCCATAACACAGGCTTGAGCTATTAAACCAGAAAACCAGCTTTGAAAGGCCACTTCCAAAATTTGGCCATTTTTTATCTGGGGCAAGAAAACACTGAGCAAAGCTACGGGCCACATGAGACAACCAACTGCTTTGACATAGTGTTGATATAGTTTGATATAGCGAGGTTTCAGTCAATGCCTGAGATTTACTGTGTTCCTAGGTGTCATTATCTTACGCACTTATCACTTTTAATTAATGCTTCACTCCTAATACTGCTCACTCTTTGCACATTTCTCAGGTCTACTTAAGCTGCAGTCACCATTGGCTCCCCAGGAAGGTCATATTCGCTGCCTCTATAAATTTCTCCAATCATGATGCTGCTTCCTGGTCTGTGAGCCCTCCCACTACATCCCCCTCTTGCAGTAAGTGATGCGTACTGCTCTGAATCCTAAAGATGCAATTGGTTGGATCGGGGGGGCATATGACCTGATTGGTCAAATGCTATTGCTGTCATGGCCCCATTACTCCAGTCAGGTCTGGTATTGGCTATTCATCCCATGTTCCAGTTGACACTGCAGCACTCCCTTCTTCTGATTGGTGGTTTTGCCCATCAATCACCTGGATACAGCCCTTGCTCATCTGAGGGGCCTGCAAATTCTCCTCGGTCTCTCCAACTGCCTGTCTACCATTCAAACTCTGCTGAGGGCCGCCAAGGGATTCCTGATCTTCCTCTGCATGTTGATGCACCTCCCCAGAAGATTTTAGTCCCTCCTCTTCCTCACCAGCGATTTCAGGCTGATCTGGTGACACCTGAGCGTCAGCCAGAACCTGCAGTGTGACACTCTGAGGGGACAAACATTTGACACTTTTACCACACAAGGAAACAATGTACCGGTCTCAAATTGTCACGAAGGAATATAACCCTAAGAACGCTCATGAAGCAGTTTCAAAGAGGAAAACAGCTTGTAGCAAAGAGATAGGGGAAAGCAACAGGGTTGTGGTCATTCCGGAACGCATTCATCAATTCCAATCCAAATCAGGAAAGGGAACTGGAGTTGGAATTTAAATCTCCCTGAATTCAAATTCATTGCCAGTTCTGTTCCCCATAGTTTTTTTTCCAATCCCAACTCCAGTTCCATTTCCTGATCTGGATTGGAATTGATGAATGCATTCTGGAATGACCCCAACCCCTGGCAAGCAGCTATCTGGGGCCTTTTTCCGGTGGTTTTCTGGGCAGTACCTTGATGATGCGAGCGACAGCCCCCACCACAGCCTGCCCACTGTAGGTTTCCTGGGGGTCAAACTCCCCCCGCAGGGTGCGAAACACACTATTCATCACACACTTCACCTAGCCAAGAGGGAGACAGAACCACAGGGACAGCGATAAAATGTGTGTATATACCAACTCACTACAGAGTCAACATATCAGATTCATTTTTGTCATTTTGTCAGGGAAAAAACTTTGATAAAAATGACCATGTGAGAGATTACCGTGTCCCTTAGTCTCCGGGGCTCTGTCCTCTGCGCTTGCTGCCACGGCGGCTGCTCTACCAGCTCACACTCATCACACACCTCCTGCTGGTCAAGGAAGAGAGAGGTCAGTACATGCTTTTGTTCACTAGGACCAGTGGTGTACTAGCAAACGAGGGGGTTAGGGTACAAATGCCTTCACGGGCTGAATCACTATTTCTTTATTTACTTCCGCAATTTGAATTTGCTTCATTTATCAGACAGTTTTACCCAAAGCAATTTACAATTGAGAGAAAGATTACAGTTTATGTGGGTTCCCTGGCATTCAAACCCACAGTCTTTGCACTGTTTGCACAATGGAGCTCACAACACATGCAAAACAAGGAGGGGCTGGACCACATGAGTGGATTCCCAGCACACCATTTCCAGACGCAGCCTGTCTACCCTCAGCCCCGGTAGCTCTGCCTCCAAGCCGCGCACGCTGCATTCCACCTCCAGGTGGCGCTGTTTCTCGGCCGAGTGCTGTTCTTGCATCAGTGCCACTCTGTCTTTCAGCTCTGCAAACAGTGGCATGGGATCTCATGAACTCCGTGACATGAGACCGCCAAGGCGCAGCTTTTAATTCCACATACCTATGACCTGCACTTCTAGTGAGGCAAGCTGGGTCGAATTTCTATCGTTGTCCTGCAGGGCGGCGCTCAACTTAGCCTCTAGCTCTGCAGATTTCTGTTGGTGAACTGTGACCTCCTGCTGCAGCTGAGACAGGCGTAAGGTGGAGGATGCCAGCTCCCCTGTCAACCACACCTGGGCAGCAGCGACGAGCAGGAGACACACACAAACCATGAGTACTGAGAGCCCTGTGTGTCTAACATGAGCTGCCCCCACCCGTTGTACCTTGTCCCTTTCAGCTTGCAGCAGGCGCGCCCGACCCTGGTCGCTGGCCACCTGGAATGACTTGTTCCTCTCCTCCAGCAGCAGAATGTTCTGCTCCAGGTACCTTTGAGAGCATCAATGAGAAGATATGGACAGTCACACCAGTGACCAAGCAGATCTATCAGGTATGAAGAGAGGTGATATTTCATAGCGGTATTGTGGCTGGCAGACAGGGTTGTATACAAGGGGTGGGGCCACATGGGGTGGGGCCATGGGGCACTGGCCCATCTGAAAGTCGATTGGCCCCCCAGAGTGTTCCCTCCCCTCTTACACACAGATTCAAAATATATAATTGGCTATTGGTAAGGTTGGCTGCTCTATATGAATTATGGCCCCTCTTATGCCCCCCACCTAAAAAAAATCCTGGAATCAGCCATGCTGATGGGGGTGATTCTTTGTGTAAGACCCTTAACACCAATCACTCGAAAGATAATGGATGCTAATTGACCACAAAACCTGCCCGTTATTTTGACATAGTGGGGACCGTTCTTTTAGTCCCCACAAGGGGAAACTCAACTTCATAGAAGTCTGGGACTGCAATCTAAAAAGTACAATATTAAAAAAATCTTGTATTTTGTTTGGTTACTTATGGTCAAGGTTATGGCTGGGTATGAGTTAGGATTAGGGTTAGGGTTATCCCAATAAAAATGAATGGAGAGTCCCCACAATGATAGGAATATATACAGTATGTGCATGTGTGTGTGTTTCACCTGCCTCTGGTTCTGGTGGATCAGCTCCCTGATCTTCATGTTCTGCTCTGTGACACGCAAGTTCTTCTCAGACACATCCTTCTTCAGACCTTCATTCTCCTTATGGGACACAGGGAGAGTCAGGTCTCAGGGTGACACTTGATCGCTCATTCCGACGAGGGGACGTCCTCACCATCCCAGGCATGGAGTGTGGTGATATTCACCTGGATGATCTTCTGGATGCTGTGCAGCAGTGCAGGCGTCTCCAAGGAAACAGCAGGCATGCCTAGCAACAGGCTTCCCTGCTTTTGAAGGCTCTCCACCTAGCAACAAACTGGGTTGAAAAACAGCAGAACAGAACCGGATTGAACAGCATGCAAAACAGAGTGATTCTTAATCACAAACCTTTGAGGCCAATTGGTCAATTCTGTCTTTCACTCTCCCGACAGCCTGTCGTATTTCTGTGTTCTGCTGCCAGGCCTCAGTCATCAAGAAAGAAGTGACATCACAAGCTGTGGGCAGGTGAGGCATTGACCTTTAGGTTTAATGGAATGGTTCACTGGAAAGAGGTCTTTGACGGTGCTGGTGATAGAACAGCGATATGCAGTGCTCACAGATAGTCTTGGGGTGCTCGTTTAATTCAGTAAAAACGCTCCAAATGTACTTGTTTCATAAAAAAGGTCCTGTGACAAGCAATGTTTAACACATCTGCACTTATTTTCCACACAGGCATTTTCTTTTTATTGTCAGTTTTTTGACTGACTCTTTCAGTTCTGTTCTGGCCATTTTGCTATTAACTGCAATCATAGTCATTACCTCCTAAAGGGGTACTAAACACCGTTTGGTGTTTTATGTTATTGCAAAGGTGTTATTAATTAAAAAGCACCCAGTGAGACCACTTGTCAATTAACTTTTTAGCTCAGGACAGCTCTTTTAGAACTATAATTTGGGTTTCAATTTATTGCTACTTGAGATGAATGTTTTACTTAAAGCTACTGGTTCTAAAGTGATATATATATTTTTTTAAACAAATTAATAAAAGTGATGATTTTTGTTATAAAACCAATAAATATACAATGTGTTTAAATTAATTAAGCGAGAGTCCCAAGACTTTGGGAGCACTGTACTTACCCTGGTATGGCAGAGTCTCTGTGGGGGGCATCTGAGCCCCCAGAAGGCATGGGGGGTCCATTGGAGCAGAGTGGGGACAGCTGGAAGTGACCTGTGCACAAATCAGTGGACTGATTAATGTCTGGGCCTTCCAGCGCAAATCAGGAGGAAACATTCTTTTGACATCTAAAATGCTTTTTCAAAATATCCATGTTTGAATTTGCAAATCATGATAATCTGAAATGGATGAGTTTACATCACAGCCTCAAGTCATAGTCACACAGAAAGGTCGAGTGATGTAATTCTCATCATCAGCCAAAACCACTTGGTCACCCGCTACCTTGAACGCGTGCCACTGGATTTTTGTGTCCGCACAGACCTGTGCACGCCGGCTGCACACACACAGCAAAGATGTGGAGGCTTAATTTCCAACTAAAAATGACCCACATTTATACAATCCACCCTTAATTAAAAGAAAGCAAGGACCCCCAATTGTGTGTCAATTTGTGGCGTGAAATCGATCAAAAAGAAGCAGCATTCTGCAAACAGAAATGGAAATCCCAGGGACATGTACATCGTAACCCTTTCCTCTACCATAGGATGCTTTGGATAAAAGCAACAAGTAAATGAATGAAATGTAAAATGTAAAATGTAAAGTATTTTCTAAACCAATGCTACTGTTCATGCGAGGCAGGCATCCACGTTCATTCACCTCCGTTTGTCGTATAAACAGAACTGGATTCACACCTGCTAAACATGACTAGTCCCGCAACTGTATGCATCCGTTGAGTATAAACAAGGCTTCAGTCCTAAAACTCAGCACTGCTACTGTAATGAAGGGGAGCGGTCAGCGGCTTTGGCACTGAACACCCATCGTCTTACCTGGAATGCAGGATTAGCACCAGGAAATTCAGGCTGCGGGTTGGCAGACACAGGGGGCGGAGCCACTGTGGGTGCAGCCGCCATATTTGGAGAGTGGGAAGTCACTGCCAGTACATGTAGAAATAACGTCCAATCAGGATGGCCAAATGGGTGAACTTCATTAACATTTCCCTTTATTTACAAGCTACTCCAGACCATTCCGGCTCAATAACGCTTAGTCCTGTCAGATAGATTCTCAGCTTCGTTCACTTTCCATTAAATAACCAAAGCTTACTCCAAGCAAATCCACACGATGCAGAACAGAAACAGAAACAGCAATGTTCAACTCTGACCCTTTAACATGTTTGGCGTTCACAAAATATTTCACAATACGGTCTCTTCAAAGTAGCCAGGATCAGACTACAGTGATTAACGTGCACAGGTCGAGGGGGTTTATGGGAGGGGCCCATGTGTGAGCTCACCTTGTGAGGAGGTCAAGGGCTGTGCGGAGAGCCGGGCTGCCTGTCCTTTCGGGCTGGGATCCTAGGGTGATGGATTGACAGCAAGTAAAAGTTCACAGCTGAGGCTTCATAAACGGAAACAGAGCTGCAATGCACCCCCCCATCTTCCATAAGATCCTATGTCCCTGCCATCCTGGACATCAGATCTGATTGGAAGTCACTTCCGCACAGGGGCAGGTAAGGGGGCGGGGCCGCAGGCCCCAGATGCAAGCTGATTGGCTCTGAAAGTGCCCCAGTCCTTGTGATTCGCAGATTAGAAACATATCATTGGGTAATGATAAAGTGGGCCCGTTTATGTGAATTATGGACACTTCCCCAATACCCACCACTGTCCTGGGGTCACTGTGTTTTGCCAGGGCGGACGTAGCCCCCATGAGACCTGGCAGAATGGGCTGTCCCACCCGGGCCACACGGGAGATCAGGTCACCCTTAGAGGCAGCGGGGTCCTGGAAGACCGAGGCGTCAGCTTGAAGGAGATACACCGGATCGTGGCCACATTGAGCTTAGCGCACATTTGGGGAAAAACAGACAGCTTACGATTAACTGCTCAGTTTGGGAATCGAAGTCTGCAGTCAGGGGGAGGTGGCTGAAAGGAGGGAAGATTAAACGGGAGTTAAGCCATTTTCAGGTGTGATCAGAGTGAACAGAAGTCGCAGAGCTAGTTGCACACCCCTGTACGGCGGAGAATGCAGCTGTAACTGGTATAACCCTTTCACGGTCAAGAACGTCGAAGGCGGAGCTCGGGGCCTCTACAGGTACCAGGCCCGGTCCATTATCCTTGCCAGACTTAATCTGAATATGAGAGAAAGGAGTGGATTTGTCAACAAAATCCAACATAGGCAGGATACCAGCAACCAGCGCCCCTCCCCAAACACTGAAGCACCACCTCACCCGGTGCAGCCTCGTCTCAAATATCAACGCGCTGTTGGCAGGGACCAGGTTCGGGATGCCCTGTGACCCATAGCCCAGGCATGGGGGCACCACCAGGAGGCGCCGCCCACCCTTCTGCAATCCCAGAATGCCCTCCTCCAGACCCTGTATCAAACAGCGTTGGGTATTGAGTCAGTCACTCATCCTGAACATTTCCCTCTCCGTCGGGAGACACGAGCAGGCGCACCTTAACCGCTTTCCCAGCGCCGAGCCTCAGCCTTAGCGGCTTGCCCCGCCCATGGGTGGAGTCAAACACCTGGAGGGAGAAAAAGGCGGAGCAGTTAGCGCCTCCGTCCCCTGATGCTGCAAACTTTCAGGCAGGAGTAGAGGGGTGAAGGTATCCAGCAATGGCCAGGAGAACCGCTAACTTGAAGGACATGATTTTCACTGTCTACCGATTTGCCCATTTACCATGTTTTTATGCCTGTCTATGTGGACTTGTTATGTACATCTATGCCTGTGTTGCCTATCTATGTCTGCATATCTATGTCTGGGTGTGTCAATACATACATGTCTATATATGTCTATATGTCTGTGTTAACGTTAATGTTGTGTTAATGCTTCACTTAGAGACAAGCCTATTCCTCACCTGTCCGACAACGTGGTTCTGCAGCAGATAGCCAGTGTAGGACACCTCCAAGGAGTCACCACGCTCCACCCCGCGGCCCTCCCCCAAAGCCAGGTCCTGCAGCACCACTGTGTCCAGACTGGGGGCGCTGTTCCATTTCGCCAGGCACACCTGAGTGTGGGTGACAGAGTGTGCATTCAGATTTGCACACAGACAGCATTTCAGACCATGTATCCGGCTTATTATTTAAGCACCTGTTTGCTGAAGTCCTCTGTGGCCTTCTCAGACTCGAACATCACTGACCAGTTCTGCTGATGATCATCATAAAAGTTGCCATAGTTACCAGACTGGAGCTGTTCAGCACGGTGGTATAGGAGATAATGGGCACACATGGTGAAACACAGAACTATACAGCTGATCTGATACAGTATACACAGTCGTGTTTGGTCATGCATGGTCAAGTATGGTTTTGTGTGGCTGTGTCATAATCACATGCCGCACATACAGCACGGTCATTAAAAATCATGTTTAATCAGATGAGATTCAGCACGGTCATGGGCACTAGCTCACCGTGAAGGTGAAGCCTATGGAGATCCTGGCAGACGTCACCTCATTCTGCTGGCTGCCATAGAGCAGGACCTTGTACTGGAATGGAGGTTGGGTTTAGTACGCTTGCGTTCTAATTTCCACAACATAAGATCCATAAAGCAGGCTTTTTCCCAGAAAAATAATATTCGGTAAAACATTCAAATATCAGGTTACAGTATGAGATCATAAAAGTTCTTTGCTGTCTGTGATGAGAATTTATATCCTTTATCAATCACAGCAGGGCTGCCAAATTCAGGCTAAATCAGGCTACAGAAGAGAAGGGGAGACCAATTTCCCTCTTACTTTTTACCAACTTAAAGAAGTACTGAGTTTATAGGAAACCATCCAGCAACACAGAACAAGCCCACGGTTACTCGTTACGTTATGGTTAATGAACATATATAACCATCTCAGACAGATACAGAAACTATACATGCAGTCACTGGAAAATACGAAGTAAGACCCTGCACTATGAGTAAAGAAGACAAAAAGAGTAGTAATCAACTCGTACACATACAGTACTGGTCAAAGGTTTAGGCACCCCAAGCCACCTACAGAGAAGAGTGATAGAGTGTCGTATCACATGACCTGGCCACCTGACCTAAACAAGAAATGGTTTTGAAGGAGTTTGACCAGGGAGTGAAGGAAAAGCGGCCAATGAGAGCTCAGCACAGGTGTGACCTCCTCCAGGGCAGCTGGAAAAGCATCCCAGGAGGCCACCTCATGGAACTGGCATAGAGGAGACAGTAGGGTCAGCCAGTCCCAGGAGCAATTAGGGTTAAGGGCCTTGCTCAAGGGCCCAATGGTGGCATCACTCTGCTGACCATGGGATTTGAACCAGCAACCTTCTGAGTCCCAAACCACAAAGCTTCCCCATCCCCCACAACATTTCTTTTTTGTTTAATACTTTTTTGGTCAGTGCATAGTTCCATATATGTTATTTTATAGTTTTGATGTCTTTATAATTATTCTAAAATGTAGAGTACAAATAAACCCTTCTGTGGGAAGGTGTGTCCAAACTTTTGACTGGCTAGTTGTTGCTTGAATGCCCCTCCTGGCACTTAAATTTGTAACTCAGATCAAATGACCCATTTCCCAACCACCGGTCTGTGTTCTATGGCTCATGGAAAAGAGGTCAGGCAGAGTGTCTGACAGTGCAGTCCGGCTCTCACCTCCCCTGTCACATGACTCCCCAGGACTGCAGCTCCAATGTTCCCCACCTTTATGTGCTGACCATCCACACTGTGGGCCCCCCAAAACACACACATGATGCGGGTTGATATGGTCAATTTGTGCATGAATGTATACTTGTGTATGGTTTAAATTTCACATATAAGAGCTGTCACATTAATATATACTTCAGAGCAGTGTTTCCCAAACCGGTCCTTCAGCACCCACAGCCGGTCCATGTTTTTGCTCTGTCTGAACTCCTTGCCATGCAGTCCACATTTTTGGGGAGCTGGGAGGGAGCAAAAATGTGCTGTGTCTGTGGGTCCTCGAGGACCAAACTGGGAAACACTGCTTTAGACCTTCACACACCAGAAACACAGTAAGTCTTCATGGCCAAGCATCCCAGCAATTCTTATGGGGGTTCATGCTTACTATCTGAACGCCTGGACTGCAGTGGCAAATAAGACAGTGGGAACTTTGTGGGGCGGAGCTAAAGTCTGGGTGGGCAGGCCTGTAATGGAAAGGCAGAATTACTGTAAGCCTAGGAAATCCCGTGAGGTCACATCCTGTTTTTCTGACGTAATAATAAAAACTGTCACGGGTTTGTTTAGCACTTTATAGATAACAGTAATGTATACAAAGATAATACTTAATCCTCAGATTCTGGATTCCAAACTGGTGCTATTACTCCTTAAACTGAAGGATGCATCATTCTTTAAGAAGATTCATTTAATGATCCTGGGAGAGAAATTAGTGGGCATCTTTTTTAATGTTACACCAGTTTCAGCACCCTGCTGCCACTACCTGGGTTGGGACAGCTGTTCCTGGGCTGCGTGGGGGCCTTGTACTGGAAGGACTGGTTACCCTGACTCTGTGCCTGGTCCAGTCTAAACAGCATGGCCAGCTTCGTCCTGAAATCACACACACACACACACGTTTGTAATTATACCTTTGTGGGGACTCTCCATTGATTTCTATGGGGAAACTCTAATCTCAACATGACGACGTTAACCCCTACCCAGCCCTAACCGTAATAAGTAACCAAACTAAATACAAGACTTTTGGCATTTTTAGTTTTTTGATTGAGGCAGAACTTAAGAATGCCCCACTGCCAAATACAGACTGAGTGACAGTATAACATTTTCAGAACAAGTTAAACAAAAATAATATTCAGCAGATAATACACGATCACTAATACTCTAAATTGGTGTTTCTCAAACCAGTCCTCGGGGAGCTCCAGACAGTACACGTTTTTGCTTTCTCCAGATTCACTGATGAAATTATCAGCTTTCCCTCCCAAATTTATCAACAAGTGTGTTTTGTTTAAGCAGAAACCGCGCTGTGGGTCCCATGACTTTTGCATGTGATCAGAAGGCCAAAGTGGTAGCCTGAGTGATAACACTGACACTGTGACACTATCAGAAACCTGTCCCCACACGTCCGCATTATGCAACAAACTCTGCATGACACGACTGACTCAGCTGTAACGCTTTATCTGTTAGCTTCCCTTTTCCCTCCATCTATGGGAATTTAAAGATCAATTTCAGCCATACATTCAATCCAGAAACAAACACACTCGGAAAATAATGCAGAAAAAAACGGCACAGAAACCAGAAAAACAGAGCAAAGAAAATACGTTCAAAGTGTGGAAAATGATCACGCAGTAGAATCTTCCAGAACCATCATCAGTGCAACTGCCATTCATAAGAGGCTGTCTGGGTGCTTTTAAGGCTGTATGGAGTAACCTTAAGTTCACTTCAAATATACACATTAAAAACTGAGCATGAAGAAAACAGATCAATACTTTTCAGTTGTGGGTAGGAATGTGGTCAGAAGGTTGTTGGGTTTAGTCCCCTCTCACCCTTCTTGTTTAGAATAAGGCTTTAGTAACAGACCTTAAATGATCATGAAATTTCATAATATGAATTACCTTCAAACCAGGATAGCGAGCTTGCCAAAAGAGAACTATTTAAAATCGTTTTAAGATATTAAGACAATTAATATTAGTTAAAACACACCCATAAAGACACACACGATACGCATACAAAATACTGACGCCTGGGTCTCCCTCCATAGGTAATCGGTGGTGTCCCAAACCGCAGGAAAGGCCACCACATTCACTCCTCTCCTCCTCCGCAGAGTACGGTCCATCCCACGTTCTTTCTTCAGCTCCATTCTCCCTGAGTTTCCTCCTCTCCATCCATTTATCTCTCCCTGCTGCTCCAAAGGCAGGCCCCTCATCCTTAGAACATTAACCAATCAAATTAAAGCTGAGAGAATAGCCATAGGTGGAAAGGTTGGGGGGGGGGGGGGGGGGGGGGGGCGTGTCCTCACCTGCATTACCAGATATCTTACAGCTGTGTTTCGCAAACCAGTCCTCGGAGACCTCCGTCAGTCCACGTTTTTGCTCTCAGCAAAAGGACTGGTTTGCAAAAACTGTCTTACAGGGTATGTTTCCCAAAACCTGTTAGCAAACTGACATATACAGCACTAGAAACATTTAATGTATATAATATAACAGCCAATATTTAACTGCTGTTCCATATATTAAGCTAAGGCCACTTGAAATTAATAAATTGTTTTACATGACTCAAACTTCTAAAATATTGGTGAGTAGGGGATTTTATATTTTTAGCGAAAAGACGAACGGCAACAGAGATATACTAAAACTAGAAAAGTTCTCAAACAGCTCGCGAAGGGTAATATTACTCGGTATATTGATGCCCTGCCAAGATTTTAATACCGTGGGCCCACACACAATCTGACAAACGATAAAAACCATTGTCCGAGAAGCGTCAAATTGAAAAATCCGAGGCTGACATTCAAGATTTTTCACCCACAGTTTTTGAGGTGAAAAAAACGGATTTTTTGAAAAATATAAAATATAAAACAAATCGAGGCGGCACCAAAAAATTGAGGCGGGCGGCCAATTTATTAATTTTAAGTGGCCTAAGGGTTATTGTTCAGTCAAATAATTTTATCTGCAATAAGATTTAATATCAATTTCATTGATAATTCTTTGAAACGTTCTTAATTTGTGATGTCCCCCCACTTTGATCATTTCAATTTCAGTCTTTCAATAAAATAAATAAATACAATATTACACGAAACCCGAATGAACAGCAGCCTTTAGGTCTTACCGTGGCGGTTTTAAGGGGGTAGTTAAAATAATCTCATCATCTCTGACATATTTCATTCAACGTCTACTGAAAGTTTTGGCATATCAATCTTCTGTTTGCTTTACCCAAAACTATTGTTTATATGCACCGAGCAGGAAGTTAATGTACGTGGTATGATTCACATTTGGCCAGGACAAGAGCAAACGTTAAGTTGAAAACAGCTGCGATATTAGGAAACTTAGTGCCTATTAAATATAAAACGCCTTCCCCCAGCCAGCTTCGCAGCACACTGCGGACGCCCCTCCCAGTCGTCGAATGGTAAATCATGGTAAGCCAATCAGATATTGTCGTAATGCTGCCGCTGCTTCCAATCGGAACAGAGTGCCGTAAAGCGTGGCGACCCGGCGGTGTAGTTCGTACAGTAACTGTAATGTTGCGAATCATACACAACACTGGAGATATAGGAGCTGTACCCTCCAAACTACTGAATTTGCTTGCTAACGTTCAGATTAACATACAACGCTAAGGTCTGTAGAGCTTTGTATGCGTTTTAGCTGTAATTTGGAACCCAGCGGTATTTCCACTTAGATGATCGTTTGTCCTTGTAACGCATACTAAGAACATATACAAAACGTTCGTCATTGAAACTGTTTGCATTTGTATGTTGCTCTGTCGGTATTATGTCACCGTCATAGCTATTTATCATTCTTCAATATGTCAGTTATGTATTGCCTTAGCGTTCTTAAGTGTGGAAATTGCCGAGCAGTTTCTATGTACAGATCCAGCTGGATTGTATTAGTGGTTATGGCGGTCTGACTATTGAAATAAACAATAAAATCAACATTAAATGATAGTTAAGGAATATAGCTCGGTGGTAAGATCTATGGCTAAGACCGAAACTTACGTTCCTTTTATGTTTAGCTAAGCCCAGATGTTGCATGGTGGCCAACTTTGGTCAGATGGCTACAAAGATTTTCAGTTCAAGACGTGTCTGCATAGACATGCGCACAGATGTACATGTATCTAACGGGTTTATTATCTTGTAAATAGTCTTTACGGTATACAAACTACCCAACGCTTTTCATGTAGCTAATTCTAGGTTTATAATAGAATAATATAGATTTGCCGTAAGACTTCTTGCGTGAGCGTGAGAGTCACGCCAGATGCTTGAGAGTTGGCAACCCTGATGCTGTAAGACGACCTCCAGGTGCTGTGCTGCCTTGCGTCCTGCAGGATGTCCGATCACACCCTGCTGGTGTTGTACGGCAGCCAGACCGGGACGGCCCAGGACACGGCCGAACGCATCGGGCGCCAAGCTCAGAGGAGACACGTGAAGGTCCGGGTGGAGGCGCTGGACTCTTATAATGTGGTAAATGCTCAAAGGGCGTGTTCCGCAGCTTGGGTGATAATATTATCTGTGGCTTAACAAGACTCGGCTCTGCAGTGAACAAAAAACGTGGCGTATTGGTCTCTGCCTGCATGACATTCAAATCTTTATAAGACGACCAAGGTTTTCCAGAGCCGCTAACGAATTTGGCAGGGTAATGAATTTCTGATACAAACAGAACTACTTCTGCATCTTAAATCGTTGTGAACTCTGCAGACCTTATGTACTCCCACACAGGCAAACCTGATCTCAGAGTCCTTGGTGATGTTTGTTTGTTCCACAACTGGCGAAGGTGATCCGCCAGACAACATGAAGGTATGTGCTGGTTAGCCAGTCAGATCAAAATGTTTGATAATGCTTGATTGGCTCTATCACTTATTCCTTTGCTTGTATCTGTGTCTCTGAATAGCCAGTATGTGAATGTGCATATTGGGTTTTGCCATGGTCTGCCTCCATCTTACATCACCTGTGCTATTTGTACCTTCATATACCCATAAATATATTGACTGTAAATATGCAACTTGTTTTTTCATGTAGAACTTCTGGCGGTTCCTATTCCGGAAGTCTCTGCCCCTGGGTTCCCTGTGCCGCCTTGACTGTGCTGTGCTGGGTTTGGGAGACTCATCCTACTCCAAGTAAGAACACAGCAGCCCCCTCCCAGTGTTTCCCCTAGGTTTACAGCTTTGGGGGGGGGGGGGGCGGCACCGACAGGATTCATGATGTTCATGTGTTTCTTTTAATGACAGCAGTCAATATAACAACTGAACTAAACATCAGAACATTTCTTTTTATGACAGGGGAGCAGATACATACAGAGAGCAGAGAATTGTAAACGAGCGATTGTGTAGAGACAAAAATGAGCTGTTGTGTAAATAAGATAAATAACATAAGGCTATTTAGTTTGTTTAAAACAGGTCTGTACATTGTCCTTTTATTATAGGAAAGGTAACCTTAAATGACTTCTGTTTTGATTTGGCGCTATATAGAAAATAAAATTAAATAAAATTAACTTGACCTTCAAGGGGAGGCGGGAGGTGCCGTTGGGGGGGTGGGGCGCCCCCCTAATATAATGGTAGGGGAAACACTGCTCCTCCCTACTTTTAGTTAGCCCCGCCCACCAAAACCTGACTTGGCTCACAATAAATTCTCCTTAACTAACCACTTGTGATCAGCAAATCACTGCAGAAGGGGTGTTTATCAATACCAAGAATGCAAAGGTGCAAAGAATACTTGTGGTCTTGCCAAGAGCGATCTTGCTAACTTGCCTCCCAGGAACGAACTTGGGACACAGTGAATCATAAGATTGGTCACGTTTAGCAAGGATGCAGCCAATGCATCCTTAATATTCGCAGTGGGGCAAGAACGACCTCCGGGGATTTTAACCGCCCCCTGTACTTGTGTTCTTGAGTATTGGAAGTGGTCTTCGACAATGGAAGATGACATAAAATGGGTACACAAGAACACAAGTACGGTCAAGTATGCATACTGAGAAATGCGGTGCTGGGAAATGCTTGCATTTAATGCGCTTGTTTGATCGCAGGTTTAACTTTGTTGCGAAAAAGCTCCATAAGCGCCTACTGCAGCTGGGGGCCAGCATTCTGCTGCCCGTGGGACTGGCAGACGACCAGCACGACCTCGGGTAAGCACGGTTTCTGGAGTGGGGAAAACAGCCCTTCACCCTCCTGAGTTGAAATAGCTGCTGTTTCCCTCTTCATACTGGAATGGACTATAGATCGAAGCAACAACAGCTTGTGGTCATAGTTGGACTCTCAGATCTACTGTACCTTTGTGTTTCACAGTCCCGATGGAGTGATTGACCCCTGGCTCACTGCATTCTGGGAAAAAGCCTTGTCCTTGTATCCTCCCCCTGCAGGACTGAAGGCGCTCAGTGACACAGAGTTGTAAGTCTGGGATTTACCATGCAGTTACTCCACTTTAACATTTCAGATACACCTGCTAATAATCATTTCACTGCCTTGGTTTGCAGACTCCCTCCTAGGTACACTTTCAACTTTCTGGATAATGCCACAGAGAAGCCAGCTAATTGGTCCCAGAACATGACACTTGTGACCAATCGTTCACAACCCTGCCCCTTCATGGCGCAAATGATGTCCAATCAGAGGGTGACACATCCCACGCACTTCCAGGACGTGCGACTCATCGAGTTTGATATTACGGGGTCAAATATAGAGTGAGTACCACGCCATCCCATAGAAATATCAACTGAATATAATATAGAGTGAGTGTCGCACTGTCCCACAGAACCTTATGTAACCCAAAGGCTGCAAGTTGACATTCCAGAAGGTGCATCTTTGAGAAATGTGCCTTTTCCAGCAAAATATCAAGCTTTATAACTGTGGTAAGAGTGTCAGTTAAGCAGCAAAATAATAGCAATATGTGTGAGAACCCAAACTGAAATACACACAAATCAGTTTTATCATTGGAGGTAAAGTTTTCACTGTTAGATGTGTCTTCAGATTAATGTAGATGTGAGTTATGCTGCCCGTCTTCTTGGTGGAGAGGGAGACTTTAGATGAGGACAGTGTGCCCACGTCTGTGCCCCTGCAGGTTTGATGCCGGAGACGTGCTGATGATGCGTCCCCAGAACTGCCCCGAGGATGTGCAGCAGCTGTGCGAGCTGCTAAAGTTAGACCCGGAGCGGCAGTTCATCCTGACGCCAACAGATGGCGCCGCAGGTTGGGGCAGTTTCATATTGTCACAAAGCTGCTTGAATTGTTTCCTGATGTTTGGATAACCTTACCCTATGACGTGTGACCCCTGTGCCTATCAGCCCCCGGGCCTGCCCGCCTGCCCCAGCCCTGCACAGTCAGGTACTTGCTGGAGCGTTTCCTGGATGTGGCCAGCGTGCCACGCCGCTCCTTCTTTGAGGTGCTGGCCTGCTTTGCCACCAATGAGCTGGAGAAAGAGAAGCTTGTGGAGTTCTGCTCTGCAAAGGGTCAAGAGGAGCTACACAGCTACTGTAGCAGGCCCCGGCGCACAGCCTTGGAGGTAGGTCCATGGGTGGGGTCATATTGGACACGCCCCTTGGAGGCAGTCCCATGGAGGACATGCATAGTGGGTGGAGTCATAATTAATACATCTGACAGGTAGAAGTATGTTGAGTAGCATTGTGGGCGGGGTCTTGTTGGACACATCCCTTAGGGGGCGGAGTCATGCTAATCCAGAGGGAAGTAGGGAAGGTGGGGTGTGAAAATAAAGTTTTTCTGCTGTCTTCCTCTTCCCCTCCCTCCCTCTCCTGAAGGTGCTGGCCGACTTTCCACACACCATGGCCACCATCCAAGTTGACTATCTGCTGGACCTCTTTCCAGAAATCCAGCCTCGCTCCTTCTCGATCGCCTCCTCACTGCTGGTAGGCGTCCTGAAGGCTCAGGGGCGGGGCGGGTGAGCGTCAGGTGTGACAGACATGCTGCTGTTTATAAATATGCCTCCACGCTGTAGGAATACCGCGCATCCATGTGCTCAAGTGCATCTTACCTGTTTAGTTTCAGCACGTTTGTCAAAGGTCCAACAGTTGAGGTTGGCAGAACCAACCTCCTTTTTGTGACTTTAACCACAACCAGGACTCCCCTGTCCTCCAGGCCCGTCCACACCGGATCCAGATCCTTCTAGCTGTGGTGCAGTACAGGACTCGCTTGCACAAACCGCGCAAGGGCCTGTGCTCGTCATGGCTGGCCTCGCTGGACCCCACGCAGGGTGAGGAAGTGCTGGTGGTCACTGGTCAGCCTGCTGCCGCTGTATAAGCTGCCCAAAAGGCATCCTGGTCTGCCAGTCTCCTCACTGGAATGTGCCACTCTGCAGGGACGGTGTCAGTCCCTCTCTGGGTGAAAAAAGGGGGGCTGAAGTTCCCTACTGATCCGAACACCCCCGTGATCATGGTAGGGCCTGGGACTGGAGTGGCACCCTTCAGGTCTGCTGTACAGGAGAGAGTCGCCCAGCACAAACCGGGTGGGTATTTTTCCTGTCCCTCACATAATAATCAGTCCCCTTTAAGGTTCAGTGTTGTTTTATCTAGTATCCAGTGTTATACGCTGCTCCTCTTTGATTACGCTCTAGTTTTCTGCTCTTCCTGCTTCAGTTCATGCTTTACTTTAGTATTACACAGTATTGTGTTTCCATTACACTCTAGTATTACATTCTCTCTTCCAAATGCCTCCATAACAGGAAATGTGCTTTTCTTCGGCTGTCGCTCCGAGTGCAA